>NC_080744.1:96746434-97077345 GCF_020826845.1 Diceros bicornis minor
TCATGCTGCCATTGAAACTTTCTCCCGTATCCACAATCCCATATGGTTCTTTGGAAACTCGTGTGTGTCGGAAGAATTAGAACTGTTACCATCCACAATCACACAGCTAGTAAATGGAAAGACCATGACTTGAACCAGGCTTCCTGACCCATGTCTCCTTCTGCAGTCCATCATGAGGCCATCCTTGGTAGCCCCTTCACCAGTATTTATTACTTCTAATTGGGTTGGCTGTTTCTTGTTCCTTTCTTCTTACAACACCTGCGCAATAAACCCTACACTTTGGGGATAATTAATTCTATTAACTTTTATTAGGTAACTAGGGGCATTGAAAGAAGGTATATTTACATAGTTAGGCAGAGTTCAGTGATCTTCCAGAAGGCCATGTTTCCTGTGTCATCGTTCACGAAACATTTGGGGTGCAGTCTGTGAATCAGGCCCTCTGTTTAGTGCTAGAGACCCAGAGATGGATCACATGGGAAGTTCCCCTCGTCCAATCAGGGAAAGTCTTTGCTTACAGGATCAGTCATCTCCTTTTCTGTGAGAGGTCAATTTCCCACCAAGGATGGTCTGGAGGGAGCTGTCACAGATAAAGCAGGTGCTCTTGCTTTGGGAGTGACTATGGTCTCAACCGATGATGCCATTTGTGTCGCAAAATAAACCCCAATGTGATTTAATCGATCATGAGCTTTGTCCTCTGAGTGGGGTGGTCAGCGTGGTTCAGTCCCAGTAGAGCTGGCCAATAACCTGGCATTGACTTCCACTGCTGACTTCTCTGAACCACCTGGGCTTTTGTTTCCTTTAAGGCTAACCACTCTGGAAGCTGATCGAGGGAAACAGCTGATGTCACGTCTAAGGTAAGGGATACAGAGGTGAGCATGATCCCTGGTCCCTGAGTTAGTTGAGATTCTCTGCAGATAACAGAAAAAACAACTCATACTGGCTTAACCTACAAAAGCCATGGTTTTTGGTTCATGAAACTGGGAATTCCAAAGGTAGGGTGACCTCGGGGTGGGATTGATTCAATCACGTGACAGTTTCTCAAGGACCCAGCCACTTTTCTCATTGCTGTTCAACTTCTTGCCGTGTCAGCTTCAGCTTCAGGGCGACTTCCCTCACATTAGCAAAATTGTCACAGTGCCAGGTTTGGTATTGGTGCATCGTATAGCTAAAGAGAAAGCATCTCGTTCAGTAAGTTTTCTCTTTTTCTTTCCCAGAATTCCTCAGCAAACCTCCCTCACATCTCACTGGGTCCCTGCTTGTTTTAGAGCAGTCCCTGAGGCTGGGAAAGCCAGGCACCGATTGGCTTAGGGCAGTTACCCGAGTTAACCCTGTGGAATGGGAGATGGTCTGACCCTGATTGAGTTAGACCAGTCAGGATCCCCCTGGGTGCTTAGTGGTAGGTCAACTTTCCCCAAAGTGTAAGGGCTTTGTAAAGGCGTCCAAGAGCTGAACTAAAATTGGGTACTGGTCGGATGGGAGAAGAGGTGAATGGATGCTGTGTCGCTAGACACCAAAAATCCCCTTGCAGTGTCATGCACCAAGTAGATTAAAGTCTAGAGGGGAGATAAAATAAATCACCTTTAACTGTTGCCATGAGGAACACTCCAGAAATTAGGATACAAATTCTCTGATTTTAAATTTTATTAAATTTCTTGTTTGTCCATCCCTTGATTATTTTACCACTGAGGTTGTGTATACATATGTGCATGTCCACATTCCATGCATAGGCACACACATATGCACACGCACACACACAAGTCCTCCACCATCTTCTTCATACTCAAGGGACAAATTTCACTCTCAGTACTACCAGTTGTTCCAGAAAATTTCAGGGAAGATGGCAGGTTTGACCAGAGGGCTGATATATTTGAATTATCATACTGGTATGTGGGTTATGACGACAGGAAACCAGAGATGCTTCATTTACCTTCCCCCACCTTCCCACTGACATAATTATGAAAATATAGAAAGGGATTCAAATTTCCAACAAAGCTGAAGCCAGAAATATTATTTAATAACTTACTAGAAGCCAGGAGGAATTTCTACTTTATAGACCTTAGAGGAAGCTCCAATGGACAAAGTAAGGCCATATAGGGAAAAAGAGGTCATAGGACATTCTTTCCCCATTATGCAGTCTCTTGCTCTCTCTCTCTCATTCTCCCTCTTTCTCTCCCTCTCTCAATCTCTCTCTCTTTAACTGACTCCTGGGCTCAAATTCCCAATAGGCTAATGGAGAATTGAGAATTTGGCAACTGGAAAAACTGTGGGATTAGTGCAAACAGGAGACTCTGGTTTTCATTCAATGTTTTTGACAAGGATATAAATAGGTACCACTTCAGACTAGAAAGTTGACCGGGCAGATCCTTCCTGAGGTTAAATAAACTGCAAATCACAGGCGAGTTGGCTGGGAATGGGCAGAGACGTGAAGTTCAACAGGAGGCAGAGAGACAGGGATGGGGACCAAAGCAAAACCACACACACTTTTTATGAGCAAATATCAAGACTGATTCTGATCAAAGGATTGAATGTGGAAGAGAGAGAACATGGGACATAAGAGGCCGAGGAACAGAGTACTTTGGAAAAAATTTATGATAGGAAAGAGCAGAAAAATTTTCAAAAATATCTAACTGGAGCTCAACAAACTTCAGGAAGCCAAGGATGAGATGAAAACACAATAGACTTTGATGAGAAGAGAGATTATTGCCATAAGGAAAGCTTTTAAGGAAACTAAAATTTAATGACTGTTTTTAATGGTTGATAACGGGCCTGGACGCAAAAACCTACAAAAATGCACAGAATATTGCATTCTTTTTCAATTTGTGTGGTTACCAGAGTTGATTCCACATCCTGCACCCCTCCCACCTTTGTACAGATGCTTTTAGTAGTTCAAAACTTATTTTTACACTGTATATTTAGCATTTTTTAGCAAAAAAAAAATCTATAAATTAAGTTCCTTTTCTAGTATTTTGACTTTTCAAAGAGACCTACCATCAATGAATGCCAAATGTGCTGTTAACACTGCTCCAATTGTTAATAAATCTGAGTTCTTTTAAGAGTTTTGGCCTGTTTTGCCAATTAAATGTAGAGTTTAAGCTTTATAGAGTTATAGATGTATAGAGGAATTAGGTACACAGCTTTAGGAAGTTTAGAATGAGTCTAATAACCTAATTATAGTATTTTGCATTAAAAATGAAATCATTCAATCAAAATCAACAGTAGAAGTATTAAGAAGCAAGTTAACACTGCGGAAAATTTAATGAGAAATGCAGAGCAGTGGTTTTCAAATTGAGCACCCTAGAGCCACGGGGGGGTGCCTCAGAGGCTGGTATGGGGGTGAGGAATTTAGGGAGTGGAGCCAAGGGCTCCTTAGCCCCACTTCAATCAGAGCAGCTGATCTTTTTTTATAAAAATAATTCTTTATAATTTGGGCATCTGAGATTTTGTTTGAAATTATTTTCCATGGCTAAAACCATTTGAAAATGCCTGATGTTGAATCAAATTGAGAAAGGCTCCCAAAATTTGGAGGAAAAGTACAAAGAAATAAAAATAGCGAGAGATGACATGGAGCAAAATGTTGTATTGAAGCTACATGTGGATAAGAGAATACCTGGAGAAGAGACCAGACAAAGAAAAAGAAAGAAATAATAATGAAGGCTAGAAGAAAACTTGTCTGAAGTCAAATAAGTAAGCATTAAGTACAATCAATAAAAGAAAAGACAAGGAAAGACGAGGGCCATCATGTGTTGTGGTACCTTTAAAAGGTATATATATATATTCCTATAATTATCTAGGTAGGGAATTAAAAAGCAAATTGCAGTTTATTTTATTTATATTCAGGTTTGCAGTAGACTTCTCCAAATTACTGTTTTGAAAGAAAAATCTCTTGGCCTCCAAATTTTATATTAGCAAAATTGTTCATAGGTGAGGGGCATCTATAAGCCCTTACTTCTCTTTTTTGGGATGGAGGAGGGAGACTGAAAGCTTCCAGAATGTAAAATACCTATAAGCTCTCTTTGAGAAATATTATTGTATAAAATAGTTAAGTTGGCCAAGAAATAAGTCAAAATAAGTAAAAATGGGGTTGTTACGGTATGGAAGTATTGACTTGGAGAATTAAACTAGTTAAACAGAATTGTTTTATATATACTCTGTAAACTGTGTGCAAAAAACAGAACAAATATAATGTAAAAATTATGATTTCATTATAACAAGGTTTCTAAACATCCCAAGTGTTATTAACAAAACTAGGAAGAGGATAGATAAGAGTCACAGAGAGCTAAGTGTGAGCTAAATGTGTCATCTTACTGATGAGTAGTACAAGAGATTTTACTTTTGATTTTGATCATTAGAGAAATGTATTTTCAAGTATGATTTTATAAGACTTAAGGGTAATTGCTAGTATAAATTTTAAAAATTACCAATTTTCATTTCACCACAGAAAACAAAATAAGTGAAACATGGTATGAAACTATAAGAAAACATGAAAAACAACAATAAGAAACTCTCCCAAACCTCAAAAGCATGAAACAAGATGACCAGAAATAGGAACAAACAGATTACTCATGACAGTAAACATAAACAGGTCAAGACATTCAAATAGAAAATTAATCTTAGTTTGGGATAAAAAAAGAAGGCAAACAGAATCTCATGTTACTTGTAAAGGACTATCTATCTAAGAAAGGAAGGAAGAAGAAGAAGAAAAAAAAAGAAAACGAGAAGATTAAAACCAAAACGTTGGGCTAATGTGTCCAGGTGACCAAACAAACAAAAAAGCAAAAATCTTGAATAAAAGACTCCTATACTAGTATTATATAATGAAGAATTAGAAGTATAAAGGCATTAAAACTGATGGAACTCATTTTATTTTGACAAAAAGTACCAGGCCCCCTGCAGACATAAGCGTCAGGAATACACATGCAGTGGCTGACATGTCACTGACATAATACAACAAAGTATTTCTGTGTAAGGTGTACAAGAAGACAAAGTTTTAAAGCCCAGAAGAAGAGCAAGACTTCAGCACATTTTCCTATATCTCTGAAAGATCAAGCAGCTCAGACTGAGACTATAGAGAATCTGGATAATGACATTACTAAGTTTAATTAAATAGACCAGATTAGAATTCGTACCTTACAAACAATTGAAAACCCCCTGGTAAGAGTTCACTGAGCAACTATAAAACGTAATTAGATCACAAAGAAAATCTTAATACATTTCAAATGGGAGAAATTATGTAGTCCATTTTCTGTGATCACAAACTTCAATCACATCGGGAAAAATTGAAATCTAAAAAAAAAAAAATGCTTAAAATGCCCTTGTGATTTCAAACATCTTAGAAAACAGTGAGGGCCGGCCCCGTGGCTTAGTGGTTAAGTGCGGGTGCTCCGCTACTGGCAGCCCGGGTTCGGCGCGCACCGACACACCGCTTCTCTGGCCATGCTGAGGCCGCATTCCACATACAGCAACTAGAAGGACGTGCAACTATGACATACAACTATCTACTGGGGCCCTGGGGAAGAAAAGGAGGCGGATTGGCAATAGATGTTACCTCAGAGCCGGTCTTCCTCAGCAAAAAGAGGAGGATTAGCACAGATGTTAGCTCAGGGCTGATCTTCCTCACAAAAAAAAAAAAAAGAAAGAAAAGAAAACAGTGAAAATGAGAATTCTCCCTCTCAGACATGATGAAAGAGCGAGCTGTGGCTCAAAAAATGAAACTAAATGGTAGGAATGAGAAATGAGTGAAATCCATCAAAGATCCAATCCAAGTTAGAAAAGGAAAGGCAAGTGAAATCTAATGGAAACAGGAGGAAAGAATATTAAGCCCAAAATTAACAATTAAAAGACAATAAACTATGGAAATTATACAGAAATTAACCTAATTTCTCTAATTCTTTTTTGGTGAAGCAAGAAAGCAAAGACTATAGAAAACTTTCTGTGTAATTAAGAAAATAAATGTGAACATCTTGAAATACAGACTAATTTTAAAGAAAATATATCTAAAAATTTTGCATTATAAGTGGAAAATCTTGAAAACTAAGGACTGATTTCCAGAGATGCCAAAATTTACACTTAAAAAGGGACGTGGGGACCCAGAGAGATTATCGGTTAGGTTCATTCAAATGTACAAGAAACAGAACAAGGAAATATATGAGAAGTTTCCTTATTCATTTATTAATAACCTTGGTAACAGAATTGACATGATGCCCTACCTCTACACACAAAGAAAATCATAGTCCAATTTGAGCTATGAAAATAAGCAAAACGTCCTGAATGTAACACTAGCAAATTCAGACGTGCATTCTATTAAATGAAGATGAATTCATGACCAAATTAACAACATCCCAGGAATGCAATAATGATGTGATGTTAGAAATACTTTACTATAATACATATCTATAGGTCAAAAGAAAAATCTCAGAGGTAGCAAAAATGGCATTTGTTAAAATTTTCCACCTCAATTTCTCTCTCTCATGCCAAGAGTCTTAACTGTTAGTCCAATGAAGAGCCACTTAGCGACAATTATGATGAATTAAGCTGGTGGGGAATATAAAGTGTTGTGTGAATACAGCATATGCTTCTGGATTTTAGAAGAAGTTAATATTGGAACAGGTCTGAATCACACAGAGCATTCTACCAATGGAGGCTGATCTATTCTTGACGGATTCCTTTCCTGTGAGTCTGATCAGGAAGGTGGCAGAAACTAATGGAACAGCATTAATGTCCACGTCTACAATGATGAGAGGAAGGAGAAATATGGAGAGGCTGCTCTTTGAGATCCCTTTGAACAGCAACGATTTGATTCCATTGACTGATTTTTTCAGTAAAAACAGAAGAACCATTTCCTTGAAGAACTTGAAGAAATGCAGACTAGTGCTGAAGACTTCTGCAGGAAGGAAAGGAGGAGAAGGGCTATTATTTATTGAGCTTCAACTAGGTGGCTTTACACACAAAATCTCTGCAGTTTACAACATCCAAGCACAAAGCCTTTATACTTGTGGCGTGGTTGAATATTTACACACACTACTACTTAGATATGCAAAAGATATTTTCAATAAAAATTATTAGGCAATATGTCATACATACAAAAGAGTTACATAAAACATCCCTGTGCAGCTTAGTGAATAATAATACGTATACCCATGTGCCTTCTATCCCGCTTAAGAAGACATTGCCAGTGCCTTAATGCTGAACTATGGTGTGCAATTCCTCAATTACTTTCCCATCCTCCCCTACAAAGTAAACCCCATCCTGAGTTTACGTTTGTCATTCTTTTGCTTATCTTTGTGTTTCAGCATCTACATATAAATCAACAAACAAAACAGTGTTGAGTTTTGCCTGTTTTAGAACTTTATATATGTGGGATGTATACTATGTGTTATTGTGGTGGCCATGAGAATGTGCCTCACACTTCCTCATCCAGGGAGCATAATTGACCAAGGGCTTTGCTGCTAAACTCTGAAATTCATGGGTGTTAGTGCCAAGGCCACCCCCACCTGCTGCTCACTGGCAGTGACTCATTGCGGTGAGGATGCTCGGGTAGACCTGTTCTAGGAGGTAGGCGCTTGGTGGGCCCACTGTGGCTCAAGGATTCCCTGAAGCACCTTTCTTAAACAGCATGATGGTCTAGGATGCTTCCGCCCAACCTTCTCTCCCTCTCCCTCATTGCAGTACGATGGCTCTTCCAGACTTTCTTTCACATAGGCATTTCCCTTAACAAAAATCCTTGTACATTTAACTCCATCTTGGTATCTGCCTCTTGGAAGACTCAGACTAACATAGTAGTCTTTTTTGACTTATTTCTTTTGCTGAACATTTTCTTTTTGAGTTTCATCCATGCTGATGTGAGGATTTCATTCATTTTCTCCACTGTAGGGTACCCGTTGTTTATATGTCATAACTTATTTAGCTATTTGTCTGTTGATGGACAACTATATTGTTTTTCTTTTCTTTTTTACATTATAAATCAGAGGCTGGAAAACAATGTCCTACAGATAAAATCTCCCTCATTCTGTATGGCCTTCAACGTAAATGTGGTTTTACATTTTTAAATAGTAAACAAAAAAATCAAAAGAAGTATAATATTTCATAGCACATGAATATATAAAATTAAAATTTTAATGTCCATAAGAAAGATCTGTTGAAAGACAGCCATGTTCATTTGTTTATGTATTGTCTAATGACTGCTTTCCTGCTATACTGGCAGAGTTGAATAGTTGCTAGATGACCTGCAAAGAATAAAATATTTACCATTTGGCCCTTTACAGAGAAAGTTTGCTGACCCCTCCTATAAACAAAGTTGCTGTGAATACTCTTCCAGTGCATACGTGTAAGGATTACTTGGGATGTAGTTCTGGGAGAGGAGTGTCTGGGCAACAGAATATGTACTTTTCACTTTATTAGGTGATGTCAAACTCTTTACCAAATGATTGCAAGTAACTTTCTCTTCTACCAGCAGTGAATATAGAGTCACAGTTGTACCACATCCTTGCTAAAAGTTGATATTGTCCAACTTTTCAATTGTTACCCATTGGATGGATATGAAAAGTTTTCTCATTGTGGTTTTAATAATCATTTCTCTAATGCCTAATGAAACTAATGAAATTGAACTTATGCTTAAGGTCCATTTGTGTTTTCTATTTATGACGTTACTGTTTTTACTCATTTTCTCTTGGGTTGTTTGTCTTTTTCTTGATCGATTCAGATCGATTCAGGGAACTTTTTTATGTATTTTGTATATTAATCCTTTTTCATTTAGTTCATCAAACTAAATTTATGTCATTTAATTTATGGCCTATTTTTTGTTATTTTTATTATATTTTTTGATTAATAGTTCTTACATTAAAAATATTTTGTTATAGAAAATTTTAATCACATAGAAAAATAGAAGTTCTAGATAAGGAATAAGGAAACATTGGACTTAAATGACACATTAGACAAGTTGAACTTAGTAGATACATACAGAACATTCCATCCAAAAACCACAGAATACACATTCTTTTCAAATGCACATGGAACATGTTCCAGCATAGGTCATATTTAGGCCACAAAATGAGTCTCAATAAATTTAAGAATTTTGAAATAATACCAAGCATCTTTTCTGACCACAATGGTATGAAACTAGAAATCTACTGCAGGAAGAAAATTGGAAAAGCCACAAATATATGGAGATTAAACAAAATGCTACTGAACAATGATTGAGTCAATGAAGAAATCAGAGGAGAAATGAAAAAATACCTGGAGACAAATGAAAATACGACATGCCAAAATTTATGGGATACAACAAAAGCGGTTCTAAGAGGCAAGTTTATAGCAATACAGGCCTACCTTAATAAACAAGAAAAATATCAAATAACAATCTAACAGTGTACCTAAAGGAAAAAGAACAAAGTCCCAAATCAGTAGAGGGAAGGAAATAATAAAAATCAGAGCAGAAATAAATGAAATAGAGACTAAAAAAAAAAAAAAGAAAAAATCAATGAAACCAAGAGCTGGTTCTTTGAAAAGATAAACAAAATTGACAAGCTTTTTAGCACCAAGAAAAAAAAGAGAGAAGGCTCAAATAAATAAAATCAGAAATGAAAGAGGAGAAGTTGCAGTATACACCTCAGAAATACAAAAGATTATAAGAGAGTACTATGAAAAGCTATATGTCAACAAATTGGAGAATCCAGAAGAAATGGATAAATCCTTAGAATCAAACAACCTTCCAAATTGACTCAGGAAGAAATACACAATTTGAATGGACCAATCACCAGTAAGGAGATTGAAACAGTAATCAAAAATCTCCCAGATAAATAAAAGTCCACCACCAGCTGGCTTCCCTGGTGAATTTTACCAAACATTCAAAGAAGACTTAATATTGACCCTTCTCAAACTCTTCCAAAAAACTGAAGAGGAGAGGAAGCTTCCTGACTCATTCTACAAAGCCAACGTTACCCTGATACCAAAACCAGACAAGGACAACACAAAAAAAGAAATTACAGGCCAATATCACTGATGAACATCAATGCAAGACTCCTCAACCAAATATTAGCAAATCAAATACAATACATTAAAAAGATCATACACCATGATCAAGCGGGATTTATTCCAGGGATGCGGGGATGGTTCAACATCCACCAACCAATCAACATGATACACTACATTAACAAAATGAAGAATAAAAATCACAAGATCATCTCAATTGATGCAGAGAAAGCATTTGACAAGATACAGCATCCATTTATGATCAAAGCTCCAAATAAAATGGGTATAGAAGGAAAGTACCTCAACATAATAAAGGCCATATATGACAAACCCACAGCTAATATAATTCTCAATGGAGAAAAGCTGAAAACTATCCCTCTAAGAACAGGAACCAGGCAACGATGCC
This sequence comes from Diceros bicornis minor, assembly GCF_020826845.1. Taxonomy (NCBI): domain Eukaryota; kingdom Metazoa; phylum Chordata; class Mammalia; order Perissodactyla; family Rhinocerotidae; genus Diceros; species Diceros bicornis. The sequence goes on from NC_080744.1 coordinate 96,756,804, forward strand.
CACTTTCACCACTCTTATTTAACATAGTATTGGAAGTCCTAGCCAGAGAAATCAGGCAAGAAAAAGTAATAAAAGGGATCCAAATTGGAAAGGAAGAAGTGAAACTGTCACTATTTGCAGGTGACTTGATTTTATATACAGAAAACCCTAAAGAATTCACCAAAAGATTTTTAGAAATAATAAACGAATATGGTAAAGTTGCAGGATACAAAATCAACATACAAAAATCAGTTGCGTTTCTATACACTAACAAGGAAGTAGCAGAAAGAGACATTAAGAATACAATCCCATTGACAATTGCAACAAAAAGAATAAAATACTCAGGAATAAACTTAACTAAAGAGGCGAAAGATCTGTACACTGAAAACTATAAAACATTGTTGAAAGAAGTAGAAGACACAAAGAAATGGAAAGATATTCCATGCTCTTGGATTGGAAGAATTAACATAGTTAGAATGTCCATACTTCCTAAAGCAATCTACAGATTCAATGTAATCCCTATTAAAGTTCCAACAATGTTTTTCACAGAAATAGAACAAAGAATCCTAAAATTTATATGGAACAACAAAAGACCCCGAATAGCCAAAGGAACCATGAGAAAAAAGAACAAATCTGGAGGTATCACACTCCCTGATTTTAAAATATACTACAAAGCTATAGTAATACAAACAGCATGGGACTGGCACGAAAACAGACACACAGATCAATGGAACAGAATCGAGAGCCCAGAAATAAACCCACACATCTACGGACAGCTAATTTTCAACAAAGGAGCCAAGAATATACAATGGAAAAAGGAAAGTCTCTTCAATAAATGGTGCTGGGAAAAGTGGACAGCCACATGCAAAAGAATGACAGTAGACCATTATTGTACACCATACACAAAAATTAACTCGAAATGGATTAAAGACTTGAATGTAAGATCTGAAACCATGAAACTTCTAGGAGAAAACATAGGAAGTACGATCTTCGACATCGGTCTTAGCAGCATGTTATAAAGTTCCGTGTCTGACCAGGCAATGGAAACAGTAGAAAAAATAACCAAATGGGACTATATCGAACTAAAAACCTTCTGCATAGCAAAGGAAACCATCAACAAGATGAAAAGACAACCTAACAATTGGGAGAAGATATTTGCAAACCATATATCTAATGAGGAGTTAATATCCAAAATATATAAAGAACACATACATCTCAACAACAAAAAAACTAACAACCCAATTAAAAAATGGGCAAAAGATCTGAACAGACATTTATCCAAAGAAGATATACAGATGGCCAACAGACACCTGAAAAAGAACTCTCATACACTGCTGGTGGGAGTGCAAACTGGTGCAGCCACTATGGAAAACAGTATGGAGATTCCTCAAAAAATTAAGAACAGAACTTCTGTTTGACGCAGCTATTCCACTGCTGGGTGTTTATTCAAAGAACATGAAAATACACATGTGTAAAGACACAGGTACCCCAGTGTTCATTGCAGCATTATTCACAATAGCCAAGACTTGGAAATAACCTAAGTGCCCATCAAGGGATGAATGGATAAAGAAGATGTGGTATATATACACAATGGAATACTACTCAGCCATAAAAAGGGTGAAATCTGGCCATTTGTGACAACATGGATGGACCTTGAGTGTATTATGCTAAGTGAAATAACCAGAGGGAGAAAGTGAAATATACTGTATGATCTCACTCATAAATAGAAGATAACAACAACAACAACAAACAAACACATAGAGACAGAGATTGGATTGGTGGTTATCAGAGGGGAAGGGGGGAGGGAGAAGGGTGAAATGGGTGATTAGACACATGTGTGTGGTGATGGATTGTGATTAGTCTTTAGGTGGTGAACATGGTGTAATCTACACAGAAATTGAAATATAATGATGTACACCCAAAATTTATATAATGTTATAAACCAATGTTACCACAGTAAAAATAAATAAATAAAAATAAAGAAAATTTCAATCACATACAAAAATAGAAGTTCTTAATTTTAATGTGGTTGAATTTTAAATATTTTACTTTTTAGCTTGTGATTTTTATGTTTCAAGAAACCCTCCTTTATCCCCAAGGCACAAAGATATTCATATGTTTTATCTTCTGAAAGTTTTATAATTTTCCCTTCATAATCCATTTGGAATTTTTTTAGTCCACTTGGAACTGATTTTTATATATGATATGGTTTAAGTATCCAATTTCATTTTATTTCCCATATGGATACCACTGTCTCTGCACCATTCATTGAAAAGTGCATCCCTTTTTTCTCCTGATTGGCGATGCCAACTTGGTCCTATAGCAAGTTTCATATGGGTGTGGATCTGTGTCTAGACTCTAGTTTTTGGTTAATTTATTTGACTATTCTGACTGATTCCTTACTGTCTTACTTAGTTTAATAATACATCTTAATACATGCCTCTTGGCTTGGTCTTTGCCAGTAGTGCATTGCCTCTTTTATGGGTAACTTTTCCATATAAATTTTAGAATCAGCTGTCAAGTTATAAAAAATCTGCTTGGATTTTAGTTATGGATTACATTGAATCTATAGACAATTTGGGGGAGAACTGATATTTAAACTATTGAGTCTTCCTATCCAAGAATATGATGTATTTCTCCAATTACAAAGCTTTTAAAAAATATCTTCTAACGACATCTTGCAATTTATCCCATTGAAGGCTTGCCCATCTTTTGCAAGATTTGGTCCTATATTCTTCATAGTTTTAGCTGCTATTGTAAGTGGCACCTTTTTACTTTTAGTCTTTCTATATCCTCAGTTTTAGCTGTCTCCCGTGAAGAGCAGATAGTTGGATGTGATGTTTTTATCAATAATCTTTGTTTTTTTCCTTGTATTTCTGGTTACTTTTGACTATGTGTTGGTCATTTCCCTTGAAACATTATTTGTGGGGTCCCCACGGCTTACCATGGCTGTGCCCTCCTCCAGCGAGGCTTTCATTCATCTGCAAAGCACTAAGAGCAGCAGAGCTGTTAATAGCTTACTGGTGAATGGAGTCTTTAATCATCTATGATTTTCTTTATCTTTAGTGATGATTTTTGTTTTAAAGTCAATTTTGTCAATCTTCTTTTGCTTAACAGTTTCGTCTTTTGTCTTTTATTTTCAAAATTTGTGTCCTTTTGTTTAAAACATACATCTTATAAACAACATGTAGCTGAGTTTTTTTATGCTTCTTGACAGTATTTGTCTTTCAACTAGGGAGTTTAGCTCATTTATATTGTTTGTGATTACTGATGTGTGTGTGTACATAATCACATCAATCACTTTATTATAAATGTACTATGTGTCTCTCTTTTTTGTTTTCATTTCTTCCCCTCAATTAGTTACGAAATTATAACCTCTTTTTCTATTCCTTAGTCAAGAGGCGATCCGTTCACAATACAAAGTCAGATCATGTTACTCCTCTGCTCAAAACCCATCTATTGCTTCCCGTTTCTCTCAAAATAAAAGCCAACGTGCTTATGAAAGCCTAAAAGGCCTACGTGATGTGGCTCCTGCTCTTTTCTGACTATTCTCTCCCTTGCTCTGTCTGTTCTAGACACACTAGCCTCCTTGCTTTTCCTTGGACACCTAGAACATCCTCCTAGTGCAGGACTTTTGAACCTGCTGTCCCTCTATCCTGAGCTGCCTTCTCCTAGACATCCCTGTGGCTCACCACTCATCTTATCAGATCTGAGCTCATATGCTGCCTTGCCAGTGAGGTCTTTCTGGTCACTTTACGTAAAAAGCCCCCACATCCCCATGCCCCTCCTTAGCACTTACCGCCTTCTGTTATATGACATATTTTCTTGTTTATTTGTGGTAAATGTGTCTTATCTACCAGAAGGCAAGATCTCTGAGTGTGGGTTCTTTGCCTACGTGGTTCACTGCTGTATTCCCAGTATCCACAGCATTGTCTTGCATGTATTAGGAACTTAGTATTTGTAGAATGAATGGATAAATCTCTTTTGATAAATGTTTAATCATTCAGATTTTCTCTCTTTCTCCTTGCTTGGCCTCAAATGATTTGGGCCTACAGTGAGGGAATTACAAATATGATGGCCCTAGGGAAGTGAGGGGTCATCTTAGATCTGTGTGAGTGAAGGACATGGTTTCCATGTCCTTACTGATTTCTCCGCTGGGTAGCTGGTCTGGTCCTGCACCTGGATCACTGCAGTGTACACTCAGATGTGGCTGGCTCCTGTGGATTACTGCACAGTGTCCACTCAGATGTGGCTGGCTCCTGTGGGTCACTGCACAGTGTCCGCTCGGATGTGGCTGGGTCCTATGGGTCACTGCACAGTGTCCACTCAGATGTGGCTGGCTCCTGTGGATCACTGCACAGTGTCCACTCAGATGTGGCTGGGTCCTATGGGTCACTGCACAGTGTACACTCAGATGTGGCTGGCTCCTGTGGGTCACTGCACAGTGTCCGCTCAGATGAGGCTGTGTCCTGTGGGTCACTGCACAGTGTTCACTCGGATGTGGCTGGGTCCTGTGGGTCATTGCACAGTGTCCACTCAAATAAGGCTGGGTCCTGTACCTGGATCACTGCACAGTGTCCACTTGGATGTGGCTGGGTCCTGTGGGTACTGCACAGTGTCCGCTCGGATGTGGCTGGGTCCTGTGGGTCACTGCACAGTGTCCGCTCGGATGTGGCCGGGTCCTGTGGGTCACTGCACAGTGTCCGCTCGGATGTGGCTGGGTCCTGTGGGTCACTGCACAGTGTCCGCTCGGATGTGGCCGGGTCCTGTACCTGGGTCACTGCACAGTGTCCGCTCGGATGTGGCCGGGTCCTGTGGGTCACTGCACAGTGTCCGCTCGGATGTGGCCGGGTCCTGTGGGTCACTGCAGTGTCCGCTCGGATGTGGCCGGGTCCTGTGGGTCACTGCACAGTGTCCGCTCGGATGTGGCCGGGTCCTGTGGGTCACTGCACAGCGTCCACTCGGATGTGGCTGCGTCCTGTGGGTCACTGCACAGTGTCCACTTGGATGTGGCTGGGTCCTATGGGTCACTGCACAGAGTCTACTCAGATGTGGCTGTGTCCTGGGGTAATCTGGGACCTTGCATGAGCTCCTAATGCTGAAGACTGTGGTACGGGTCATTTTCCTTTGACCCTGAGGCCGATGTTCTGCAGCCTTTTTTGTTCCACCTCTAGACCCCTACTGTCTATCTGTCCTCACAACCCCTCTGGGACCTTCTCCAGGGCACATGGCACTTCCAGATCCCCTTCATGGTTGGGAATTCAAGGCTTTGAAGCCTCCCTCTGTCAGTGCTGTCTTCTCATTTTATGCCATTTTAGATGTGTTATCAGGCTAAATATAGAGCTTTTCCTATTCTGCAGCCTTCCTCAAGCTACACCAAGAGAAATAGACCACTACCCACAGTGTTCTTGAATTCCTCTGTACCCATCCAAATATCCCTCTATCCCCCAGGTTTCACCCTAAGGAAAGTTGGTGAGTGCCTTGGCATATTTGACTTGCCTCCTGTTCCATCTGGCTCCTTCCCACATTCCGTGGGCTAGAAGGGGTGGAATTTCCCCCTTTCCTTGTGGCAGAAAGTTCTCTGCTTCATATCTGAGTTCCATGGTAAAGCCCTGAGGTCTGCAAGTTGGCCGGGCTTGCCTCTGATAAGTAAGCAAGAAGTTTTTGGAGTTAAGATTCTCCTCTCCCTCCATTTCATTTCTTTACAGCTTGGCTTTCAAAACCACCATCTTGCTGTGGGATCAACGATTGTAATAACTCGTTTTTTTTTTCTCTTTGCATTCCTTCTGTAACAGAGACGATAAATACAAATTGACACATGCACGCATGAGGAGAAAATGAATGGAATAGCTAAGAACTGCCTGGTGTAAGCTCAGTTATGTGCAATATTACTTACTGTCTGATTTCTATACTGTCAAACTGATGTTTTAATCAATTAATGAAGCTTAAATGACATAATGACTTAAACACAATTAGCATGGTCCCTGACACGCAATAGGTGTGCTCAATAGATCCCGGCTGCTATTTTAATGTTTCTAAAATCTCTCCAAAGAATGTCCTCATTTTGAAGGTGAGACTTTATCTGCACCCCTTATGAGACATTTAACTGCACATTGATTGTATCCCCTCCTGAACTATTGGCTGGTATTATTCTCTAACCTTAATTCAATTCCAAGTTCCTTGAGAGCAGACTCTGTGACTTATGTCTTCTTGTTTGCTGGTGCACAGTAGGTCCATTAATTCCACATTATTTGTCTATTCTGAGCCAGGATCATGCTGGGTACCGGGAACATAAAGTGGAATAAGACGGAGACGAGTAAGTTTACTCAAGTGTTATGGCTGCTGTGATCAGATGCTGAGGTGGCCAGGAAACACTTCATGGAAAAGTGCCTGGAAAGCTGTGCTTTCAAAGATGAGTGGTTTGCCAGGTGGAGCAAACACAGAAGGACTTTCCAGGAGGGGGAGCTGTGTGGACAAAACACTGAGGTGTGAAATAAAAAAGGCAGACTCAGGGAACCAAAAGCAGTCTAGTGCCATTGGAGTGTGTGAAGCCTTAGAGAAGAGCAAGAGACGGGGTTCAAGAAACTGACAGGAGCCAGATAGTGGCAGAGGAGAGGCTTGGTCATATTTGTCTTTCAGAAAGATTCTCTTAGCCTAGAGGTGGATAATGGATTGGAAGGGGCCATGACTGGAGGAAGGGAGACCATTTAAAAGACTATGAAAACTAAGGTGGCTGCAGTGGAAAACAAAAGAATGTAGAATCCATAGGTTTTGGTGCCTGATTAATTTCTTAGAAAATGCTTGTTTTAATGAAATGATTGTAACATTAATAGTTGAGCAGCTAGTATGGGCTGGGAATTCTGATCAGCTCTGTATATATAATTTAACATTTAATCCTTAAAACAACTCTGATAAATAAGGACTATTATCATCTCCATTTTACAAATAGGAAAACTGAAGGCACAGAGGGGATAAATAAGTTACCCAACGTTACCCAGCTAGAAAGTTGCAGGGCTGGGATACAAACCCAGGCATCCCAGCTCCACAAGCCACTCCTCTTAGCTCCTGAACAATGTATTCCACAGAGAATGGACCTTGGAAGAATGAGGGGAAATGTTCTTCAGCTGCAATACTTCCAGGTAATGAAATCCAGCTTAAGACTAAACAAAGAGGATGAGGGGAAAATGGCATTGTGGGAGAACATGGAATCGGGTTCGTAAGCTCTCTGAGCTTAGCCCAACACTAGCAAATCTGTTTTTTTAAAAATTTTTTTTATTGTGGTAAAATATATGTAACATAAAATTTACCATCTTAAGCATTTTTAAGTGCACAGTTTAGTGGAATTAAGTACATTCGTATCGTTGTGCAACCATCATTACCATCAACTTCCAGAACTCTTTTCATCTTGTAAAACTAAAACTCTGTACCCATTAAACACTAACTCCCCATTCTCCCCTCCCCACTGCCTTTGGCAACCACCATTCTACTTTCTGTCTCTAGGAACTTGACTATCTAGGTACCTCATATAAGTGAAATCACACAGTGTTTGTCTTTTTGTGACTGGCTTATTTCACTTAGCATAATGTCCTCAAGGTTTATTCATGTAGCGTATATCAGAATTTCCTTCCTTTTTAAGGTGGACAGTATTCTATTGTACGTATATACCACATTTTGCTTATCCATTAATTTGTTGATGGACACTGGGTTGCTTTCACATTTTAGCTATTGTGAATAATGCTACTATGAACACAGGTATAGAAATATCTCTTCAAGACCTTGCTTTCAATTCTTTAGGGTATATACCCAGGAATGGAATTGCCAGATCATTTGGTAATTCTATTTTTAACTTTTCGAGGTTTCTGGCTTCCCTTGTGCTTTCTTTTTTGATCCATTGGTTGTTTAAGAGTGTGTTGTTTAATTTCCACAAATTTATAAAATTTCCAGTTTTCCTTCTGTTGTTGATTTAATCTTGTGTGGTTGGAGAAGATACTTTGTATAATGTTTATCTTTTTAACTCTATTGAGACTTAATTTGTGGCCCAACATATGGTCAATCCTGGAGAATGTCCCATATGCACTTGAGAAGAGTATGTATTCTGTTGTTGAGTAGAGAGTTCTGTCTAAGCCTGTTAAATCTAGTTGGTTTATTACGTTGTTCAAGTCCTCTATTTCCTTAGTTATCTTCTGTCTGGTTGTTCTATCCATATGGAGAGTGAGTATTGAAGTCTCCAACTATTATTGTAAAATTGTCTGTTTCTCCCTTCAATTCTGTCCATTTTTGCTTCATATATTTTAATGGTCTGTTATTAGGTGCATAAATGTTTATAATTGTTATATTGCATTGCTGTATTAAAACTTTTATTAACATATAATGTCTTTCTTTGTCTCTTGTAACTTTTTTTGATTTGAAGCCTATTTTGTCTCGTATTAGTATAGCAACCTCTGCTCTCTTTTGGTTATCATTTGCATGGAATATCTTTTTCCATTCTTTTATTTTCAATCTATTTGTGTCTTTGGACCTAAAATGAGTCTCTTGCAGACAGCATATGGTTGGATCATGTTTTTTTTTTTTTCAATCCATTCTGCCAGACTCTGTCTTTTGATTGGAGAGTTTAATCCATTTACATTTAAAGTAATTATTGACAAGGAAGGACTTCTGTCATTTTGCTATTTGTTTTCTATATGTCTTATAGCTTTTTTGTCCCTTTTTCCTGCACTTCTGTCTTCTTTGGTGCTTAGTTGATTTTTTTTTTTTTTGCAGTAAAACGTTTTAATTCTTATTATTTCCTTTTGTGTATATTCTACAACTATTTTCTTTGTGGTTACAATGGGGATTACATTTAACATCCTAAAGTTATAACACTCTAATTTGAATTTATACCAGCTTCACTTCAATAACATACAAAAACTCTGCTCCTTTACAGCTCTGTCCCCATCCCTTGCAGTTATTGATGTCATAATGTTACATCTTTATACATTGTATGTCCTAAAACACTGACTAATAATTGTTTTTAATGCACTAGTCTCTTAAGTAGAAAACCAAAAGTGGAGTTACAAATCATTGTTACAACAATACGAGCTTTTGTAATTGCCCATATATTTATCTTTACTGAAATCTCTATTTCTTCATATAGCTTTGAGTTACTGCCTAGTGTCCTTTTATTTCACCCTGCAAGGTTTCCTTTAGTATTTCTTGTAGGTCATATCTAGTGGTAATAAGCTCCATCAACTTTTGAGAGTCATCTGGGACTGTCTTAATTTCTCCCTCACTTTTGAAGGAAAGTTCTGCCAGATATAGAATTCTTGGTTGACAGTTTTTTTCTTTTAGCACTTTGAATATATCAGTTCACTGCTTTCCGGCCTCCGAAGTGTCTGGTGAGAAATCTGCTGACACTCTTATTGAGGATCTCTTGTATGTGATGAGTTACTTCTATCCTGCTGCTTTCAAGATTCTCTCTTTGTCTTTTGATAGTTTGATTATAATGTGTCTTGGCATGGGTCTCTTTGATTCATCCTGCTTGGAGTTTGTTGAGCTTCTTGAATTTTATATTCATGTCTTTTATGAAACTTGAAAAGTTTTCAGCCATTATTTTTTTCAAATAATCTCTCTGCTCTTTTCCTTCTCTCTTCTCCTTTGGGACTCCTACAATGCATATGTTAATCCACTTGATGGTGTCCCACAGGTCTCTTAGGCTCTCTTTACTTTTCTTCAATCTTTTTTCTTTCTGTTCCTCAGACTCAATAATTTCAATTGTCCCATCTTTAAGTTTGCTGATTCTTTCTTCTGCCTGCTCAAATCTGCTTTTGAATCTCTCTAGTGAATTTTTCATTTCAGTTATTTTACTTTTCAACTCTAGACATTCTAGAATTTCTTTTTTGTTTCTTTTAAGGTTTTCTATCTCTTTATTAATATTTCCATATTGTCCATACATTATTTTCTTTGTTTTTTTTTGGGGGGGAGGTTTGTTTGTTTTTATTGTGCATAGTCTTTGCTTATGCAGAAATTTGTAGCTATAAATGGTTGGGTTATTTATTTTAATTAATGTCTACTAAGAAGTTTCTTTCTTTCTTTTAATTATTTTTTTAATGCAGTAACATTGGTTTGTAACATTGTATAAATTTCAGGCATACATCATTATACTTCTATTTCTGCATTGATTACATCATGTTCACCCCCAAAATACTAATTACAATCTGTCACCACACACATGTGCTGAATCATCCCTTTCACCCTCCTCCCTCCCCTCCTCCTCTGGTATCCAGCAATCCAATCTCTGTCTCTATGTGTGTGTTTGTTGTTGTTTTTATCTTCTATTTATGAGTGAGATCACATGGTATATTTCACTGTCTCCCTCTGATTATTTCACTTAGCATAATACCCTCAATGTCCATCTGTGTTGTCACAAATGGTTGGGTTTTCATTGTTTCTTATGGCTGAGTAGTATTCCGTTGTGTATATAGACCACATCTTCTTCATCCATTTGTCCCTTGTTGGGTGCTTACGTTGCTTCCAAGTCTTGGCTATTGTGAATACGGCTGCAATGAACACAAGAGTGCCTGTATCTTTACGCATTGGTGTTTCCATGTTCTTTGGATAAATACCCTGCAGTGAAATAGCTGGATCATATGGTAGTTCTAGTCTTAATTTTTTGAGGAATCTCCACACTGTTTTCCATAGTGGCTGCACCAGATTGCACTCCCACCAGCAATGTATGAGAGTTCCCTTCTCTCCACATTCTCTCCAACACTTGTTGTTTCCTGTGTTGTTAATTATAGCCATTCTGACGGGTGTGAGGTCATATCTCATTGTAGTTTTGATTTGCATTTCCCTGATAGTTAGTTAATGATGTTGAACATCTTTTCATATGCTGTTGGCCATCTGTATATCTTCTTTGGAGAAATGTCTGTTCAGGTCTTTTGCCCACATTTTAATTGGGTTGTTAGTTTTTTTGTTTTTGAGATGTATGTGTTCTTTATATATTTTGGAGATTAACTCCTTATCAGATATATGGCTTGCAAATATCTTCTCCCAGTTGTTAGGTTGTCTTTTCATTTTGTTGATGGTTTCCTTTGCTGTGCAGAAGCTTTTCAGTTTGATGTACTCCCATTTGTTTATTTTTTCTATTGTTTCTCTTGCCTGGTCCGACATGGTGCTTGAAAATATGTTGCTGACACCAATGTCGAAGAGCATACTTCTATGTTTTCCTCTAGAAGTTTCATGGTTTCAGGTCTTACATTCAAGTCTTTAATCCATTTTGAGTTAATTTTTGTGTATGGTGTAAGATAATGGTCTACTTTCATTCTTTTGCATTGTGGCTATCCACTTTTCCCAGCACCATTTATTGAAGAGACTTTCCTTTTTCCATCGTATGTTCTTGGCTCCTTTGTTGAAAATTAGCTCCATAGATGTGTGGGTTTATTTCTGGGCTCTCGATTCTGTTCCATTGATCTGTGTGTCTGTTTTTGTGCCAGTCCCATGCTGTTTGTATTACTACAGCTTTGTAGTACATTTTGAAGTCAGGGAGTGTGATACCTCCAGCTTTGTTCTTTTTTCTCAGGATCTCTTTGGCTATTTGGGGTCTTTTGTTGTTCCACGTAAATTTTAGAATTCTTTGTTCTATTTCTGTGAAAAACATCATTGAAACTTTGATAGGGAATGCATTGAATCTAGAGATTGCTTTAGGAAGTATGGACATCTTAACTATGTTAACTCTTCCAATCCAAGAGCATGAAATGTCTTTCCATTTCTTTGTGTCTTCTTTAATTTCTTTCAACAATGTTTTATAGTTTTATAGTACAGATCTTTCATTTCTTTGGTTAAGTTTGTTCCTAAGTATTTTATTCTTTTTGTTGCAATTGTAAATGGGATTGTATTCTTAATTTTTCTTTCTGCTACTTCATTGTTAGTGTATAGAAATGCAACTGATTTTTGTATGTTGATTTTGTAACCTGTAACTTTACCATATTCATTTATTATTTCTAAAAGTTTTTTGGTGGATTCTTTAGGGTTATCTATATATAAAATCGTGTCATCTGCAAATAGTGACAGTTTCACTTCTTCCTTTCCAATTTGGATCCCTTTTATTTCTTTTTCTTGCCTGATTGCTCTGGCTAGGGCTTCCAATACTATGTTAAACAGGAGTGGTAAGAGTGAGCATCCTTGTCTGGCTCCTCTTCTTCAAGGGATAGCTTTCAGTTTTTCACTATTGAGGATGATATTAGCTGTGGGTTTCTCATATATGGTCTTTATTATGTTGAGGTACTTTTCTTCTATACCCATTTTATTCAGAGCTTTTATCATAAATGGATGCTGTTTTTGTCAAATGCTTTCTCTGCAGCTATTGAGATGATCATGTGATTTTTATTTTTCATTTTATTAATGTGGTGTATCATGTTGATTGATTTGCAGATGTTGAACTATCCCTGTATCACTGGAATAAATCCCACCTGATCATGGTGTATAATCTTTTTAATGTGTTGTCGTATGTGATTTGCTAGTATTTTGTTGAGGATTTTTGCATCCATGTTCATCAGTGATATTGGCTTGTAATTTTCTTTTCCTGTGTTGTCCTTGTCTGGTTTTGGTATCAGGGTAATGTTGGCTTTGTAGAATGAGTTAGGGAGCCTCCCCTCCTCTTCAATATATGAATGTTTGGTAGATTCACCAGGGAGGCGGTCTGGTCCTGGGCTTTTATTTTTGGGGAGGTTTTTGATTACTGTTTCAATCTCCTTACTGGTGATTGGTCTATCCAAATTCTCTATTTCTTCTTGAATCAGTTTCAGAAGGTTGTATGATTCTAAGAATTTATCCATTTCTTCCAGATTATCCAATTTGTTGGCATATAGCTTTTCATAGTATTCTCTTGTAATCTTTTGTATTTCTGAGGTCTGTTGTAATTTCTCCTCTTTCATTTCTGATTTTACTTATTTGAGGCTTCTCTCTTTTTTCTTGGTGAGGCTAGCTGAAGGCTTGTCAATTTTGTTTATCTTTTCAAAGAACCAGCTCTTGGTTTTATTAATTTTTTCTATTGTCTTTTTAGTCTCTATTATTTCTGTTCTGATTTTTATTATTTCCCTTCTTCTGATTTTGGGCTTTGTTTGTTCTTCTTTTTCCAGTTTCTTTAGGTGTGCTATTAGATTGTTTACTTGAGATTTTTCTTGTTTGTTGAGATAGTCCTGCATTGCTATAAACTTCCCTCTTAGAACTGCTTTTGCTGTATCCCATAAATTCTGGCATGTTGTCTTTTCATTTTCATTTGTCTCCAGGTATTTTTTGATTTCTTCATTGACCCAATTGTTGTTCAGTAGCATTTCGTTTAATCTCCACGTATTTGTGGCCTTTCTGTTTTTCTTCCTATAGTTGATTTCTAGTTTCATACTGTTGTGGTCAGAAAAGATGCTTGGTATTACTTCAGTCTTCTTAAATTTATGGAGACTTGTTTTGTGGCCTAATATGTGATCAATCCTGGAGAATGTTCCATGTGCATTTGAAAAGAATGTGTATTCTTCAGTTTTTGGATGGAATGTTCTGTAGATATCTACTAGGTCCATCTGTTCTAGTCTTTCATTTAAGGCCAATGTTTCCTTATTGACCTTCTGTTTGGATGATCTATCCATTGGTGTAAGTGGAGTGTTAAGTCCCCTACTATTATTGTGTTACTGTCTATTTCTCCTTTTATGTCTGTTAATAATTGCTTTATATATTTAGGTGCTCCTAAATTGGATGCACCCTAAGTTGGGTGCATAGATATTTACAAGTGTTATATCCTCTTGTTGGATTGTTCCCTTGAACGGTATGTAGTGCCCTTCTTTGTCTCCTGTTACAGTTTTTGTTTTAAAGTCTATTTTGTCTGATATGAATGTTGCTACCCCACCTTTCTTTTCATTGCCATTGGCATGGAGTATCTTTTTCCATCCCTTCACTTTCAGTTTTTGAGTGTCTTTAGGTCTGAAATGTGTCTCTTGTATGCAGCATACGTTATTTTCTTAACTTTCTCCACATCTTCCTTTAGTTCTTTGAGTATTTTTAAGACAGTTGTTTTAAAGCTTTGTCCAGCTGGTGAGTCATGTGGTCTTTCTCTGGGACAGTTTCTGTTGGTTTATTTTTTTTCCTTTGAATGGGCCATAATTTCCTCTTTCTATGTATGCTTTGTGATTTTTTATTGAAAATTGGTCATTTGAATATAATAATGTGGTAACTCTGGAAGTCAGATTCTCCCCTTCCCCAGGATTTGCTGTTTGTTTTGTTTATCTTTTTGTTTTTGATTGTTGCAGTCTGTCTCCATGCCAAGAATCACCTTGATATGTAAACTTATGGTCTTCTCAGGTCTTTTCTGAGCCTAAACTTTTCCTTGGGCAAGCAGGGTGACTTTCTAATTTCCTCTGAATATCAGTTGCTTTTGAATAACCTAGTCTTTAATGCCTGGTTCTTTAAGGGGAAAAAAGAAAAAAATGAATGGGATAAAAAAGATGCCAGCCCTTTAAATCCCCTCGAAGTCACTTCAGCTGGAGGGAGAGGGGCTTGCAACAATGATGGGAGGTGTAACAATGGCTGCGTGCTTCTGTGTCTGCACCTCCATGATCAGAAGCAGCAATCAGAACATAGATATCTAATTTTTAGAGGGCAAGGTCCTTATTGCCCACCCTGGCTCCTGCAAACTTTATGTTAACTACTCCAGGAACAGGGCATGGCTGCCTACCATGGAGGTGGGGTGGGGATGGGTAACTACTGGTGAACTGAGAGCTGAAATTGCTAGAAATTAACCATATATTACCATCCAAGCCTTCCTCTGGGAGTTGCAAGCCTTCAATAAACTCTAGAGTTCCAAAATAGTTACATCAGACAGATTCTGCCAGTGCAATTGTTGTCTAAGTGGGGAGACAGATTCCTGGTGCTTCCTGCTCTGCCATTTTCCCAGGATCCAGAAAACCTGTTTTGATGCATTTTTGTCCATCAATTCTTTAACATCATGTGGAGGAAAATCGTGGGGGTGCTAGCAGATGCCTGGGTTGTAATAAGGGCAGGCTCATGCATTCTAGAAGAGGATGTCTGAAGGATTATTATTATTTTTTTTAACTCATCCTGTTGAGACAATTGGTGTTGTAGTCTGACATTTGAAATTTTGTTCAGAAAATTGTTTTGTGACATTGGAGAAATTTTGATTTGTTGCAATAGAAGCAGATTGAGATGAAAGATGTCATGATTAATCTCAATGGACATTGCAAAAGTCCTCTTTTTTTTAGCTGACATATGGTCCAACAGAATATAACATATTTCTGAGTGCATGTTTCTCCTCCCTCTTCTTTATAGTCATCATGTTTAAAACCTAATTCTTAAAAAATCCAGTGAGCCAATTCCCTCAAATTACTTATTTATTTATTTATTTATTTTTTAAAAGGAATTGCTTCCTCCCTTGGATGTGAAAATGAGCCAAACCTCTGTGCGTGGTTCTGCTCTCCACCTGTGGAGGTGTGATGCCGGTTCTCTGTTGCCTGGGCAGCTCCTGCCAGTGCATTTGTACTTGGAGCTCAGCCAACTTGGCTGATGAGCAGCAGAGAGGTTTTGAGATGCAAGGTAGCTTTAAAAGCTTCATACCTTGTAAAATCCTATTACTATTTAGAGTGAATGGTGGTGTTAAATATAGTCGTTCCTCTATAAAAGGTATAAAGCATCCCTTAATTGGAATTGAATGCACACTCCAAAAAATATATCTTGATTAGAGAGAAAAAAGCAAATGAGACTAGTTTCCTTAGTTTCTTTAGTCTGTTGATATATGTTTACATCTATATCTATGGCTGCACACATATATACGCAAACATTCTATATGTATTGTTTATGTGGTCAGAGAAGGGATGTTTCTAATAGTATGACAACCAGCTCCTTTCCGGTAATTTCTAATCAGGAGAAAGGTGCTAACACAGCTCCAGGTTTTGTGTTTTGTGCTGTTGTGAATATTGGGATCTCTAATCCCAAATTTGAACATGACTTCAGCTCTCTGGTGTTAGGAGGGAACTTCCATGTAACAGGTTCCCAAGTTCACTTTGGTGAAGGGCGGTACATTGAACCTCTGATGTGGTTGGTTTCCCAAAGCAATCCTTGCCCCTCCCTCCTGCAAGTTGGATGCTGTCTCCAAAAATGGTATCTTGAGAGTTGGGGTCCGTGTTGCTGGGTGGATGGCTTTTCTTGGGATGAATGTTTTCCCAGTGATGTCTTCTAATTTTAGGCTGCTAGAGATGGAAATGAGGCACCAAACTCGGGAAGCAGGTGTCAGAGAATCTGCTTGTTCACATTCTGATCTGCAGTTTAGAGCAGCACTGAGAGGGATTTCTCTGTGACAAGGAAGGTTCAGGAAGGCGCAGAAAGCACAAACTCCCCCTCAGAGGAGAGTTGGTGCTCAGCAGAACTGGCCTGGGGCAGCCTTCACCAGCCTAAGTCACCTGGATGCACTAGAGAAAGTGGCAGGACATTCCTGCCCAAATCCCTCAGGGCCAGGGAATCAGAATCAGTTAGTCAGTAACAAATATTTTTTGAGCATCCGTGTTACTAGGCATGGCTAAAATAAAAACCAATAAGAGAGGGAACTGGCAGTGGAAAGGAAGAAGTTTAATTTCAATGGCTTCGAAAAGTTTAAGTGCTAATGAGTCCAAGTTGGAAACTGCATTGGGTGATCCTGATGAACAGAACAAGAGCATCACTGACATTTTTTTTTTAAAAAAATTTTGTTAGAAATGGCACTCTCATTTACTTTGAGGTGCGAAACCACCTGTAGTTTGTCACTGGTTTTAAAAGTGGCTGTTGGTAGGTTTTCCCTCTCCTGTCCCTCCTAGGGCTCTTGTCCGCCTGCCTTTCCTCCCCCATGGAGTCATAACGTGCCCTAGACACTGATGGCCTTCCAGGCCCTCCTCCACTCCTGTTTTTTCCTTCAAAATATTATTCTTCTTCAAAATATTGTGAGTGTTAAAGGAAATCAAAAAGAAAAGTAGTCATCTACCATCTTCAGTTTTCTGTTTTTCTTTCTCTGCAAGGGATATTTAAAAAAATTCATCTCTACTGATTCTTTAATCTCCTAATAAAATAAGTTCATTAGAGAAAGTTTAGAACTTGTGAACAAGGAGAAGAAAATAATGTTTACTTGTAATCCCACTATTATGATTTCTGTGATAACACAACCTGGGACCCTAGTAGCCTGGTTCTGACCTCAGACTCATCTAGGTCCTAAGATTTTCCCCAGACGCAGTCAGAGTCTAATGAAATATCCCACACGGGGGAACAAGCTCTTTATCGCTCATGGAATGAGCATCTCTCTTCCCCGTTGAGGACCAACTCCTTGAAGTCAAGGACCAGTGTCTGATCATTTCACTCCTGGACCCCCACATCTTCACATCTTTATGTTATTGCTCTGTTTTCCTGTTAACCAGGACCCACAAAATGCAGATACACTGGCAATGAGATCTCAAACCTATTCTAATCTTACCTGTCCAAAACTGAATCTTTGGCTTTTCTTTTCAAGCTTCTTTTCTATTGTTTCCTGTCTCACTACATAGATCCACCACTTGTCCAGTTACACAAATCCCAAACCTGGCAGTAATTCCTGATACCCTCCTCTTCCTCACTCCTGGCCCCGTGACCATCCATGACTGTGAGCTATTAACTTGACTCCTGCACTGTCTCTCCCATCTGTCCTCTTCTCTCCATTTCCGTCATAACCCTGGTCACCATCTCTTGCCTGGACCAATGTGCTATAAGGCCTCCTAATTAGTCTGGTTATATTCATCCCAGCTTTAAATCTACTTTCCACCCTGTAGCCAGAATGATCTTTCTAAATGCAAATCTCAAACATGTCATTGTCATCTTGTATATAACCCTTTGGTGGTTGTCCAACTCTTTCAGGGTGAAGATGAAATTCCACAACATGGCCTTTGAGGTCCTCCACAGTCTGCCTCATCTCTTATTTCATACCACACCTCCATTCTCTGTTGCAGTTTTTTTTTCTCCCAGTATGCAAATTATCTTCTAATTTTGCTAGCTGTGTCTTTTTAATATCAAGTTTTAATTTTTAATATGGCTAAATCAGTTAGCCTTCTACTTTATGGCTTCTGGATTTTCTTTTTTGTCTTCTGAAGATCTTCCCCGTCCTAAGATTGTATAAATAATCTCATATATTTTCTTTCGTAGCTTTGATTTTTACATTTGACTTATTACTCTATCTTTAGTCTTATGTATGGTGTGAGGTAAGGTTGAATCCTCATGTTTTTCCAAAGGAATAGATAACTTTTCCATATGGCATTTATTGACTATTTCATCTCCCCTCTTTAACCCCTTCACTCTCCATGAAATATTATGTACTAAGCTCCAATATAGCTGCATTTCTGGAGTCAAAATTTTGTTCCACTGATCTCTATCTTTTTGTGCTGACAGAAATACACACATTACTATAATTTTATTATATTATTTATTTATGTATTTATTTTTTGTGTGTGAGGAAGATTTCCCTGAGCTCACATCTGTGCCCATCCTCCTCTATTATGTATGTGGGACGCCTGCTATAGCATGACTTGATGAGCAGTGCATAGCTCCACACTTGGGATCCGAACTCGTGAACCCCTGGCCGCAGAAGTGGAGCATGCGTACTTACCTACTATGCCACCAGGCTGGCCCCACTATAGTTATATAATTCATCTCAAATTCTAATAGAACCAGTTCTGCCAAATTGTTCTTATTTTCAAAACTTTCTTCATTATTTGTGTATATTTTTTTCTTCATTATGAATTTTAGATTTATACAGATTTTATAGAATTGTGAAATAACTGTCAAATTCTGTAAATTTTGGTGGTGATTTTTATTAGGATTCAATTGAATTCATGGATTAAATTGGGGGATGAATTACCATCTTTACAATGATTCTTCCTATCCAAGAAAATGTAGTATTCTTTTGTTTCTTCAGTAAAGTATTGTAGTTTTCATATGTCTTGCATGCTTCTGGTTTAGTGTTGAGTCTAAGTATTTACATTTTTGTTGCTTTTAAGGAGGCAATCTCTTTTCGTTATATTTTCTATTTAATTATTGCTTGTGTATGGGACACAGGGAATTTTCTTTATGTATCATGTATCTGATGTATTACTGAACTCTCTTACTAGTTTAATGACTGTTCAATGGCTTGTTTTGGACTTAGAGTAAGCAATCATATCATATAAGAACAATGACTTTTGTCTCTTCCTTTCCAATATAAATATCTTTTAGTATCTTCTTTCTTTTTTTGTCTTATTGTATTGGAGGTTGGAGAGAGTGGAAACTGGACACTTATTAAGAAGTGTGCGCACTAATTTGATGGCAGGTAGTGAATGGCTGAACTTGGTAGCGACTGATGTAGAAGTGGAAGCAGCCAAATGGCCGTCAGAGCCCGGAAGCTGATCCAGGGGCTGCATCGGTTTAGAGGGGGGGGGGTGATGCTCCAGGTCTCAGAAGGTGGAGGAGAGGATGGTGGGTGGTGCCAGAATATAAATTTGAATGTTGGGAGGAGAACTTGTAAGGGGAAAGAATGAGTTCAATTTTAGACAGCTGGAATTGATGTCCCACGGGATGTTCAAGTGGCGACCCCTGCAGGCATCTGGGTAATTGGAGATTAAGCTGAATCCTTACTTCAGATAAACTACTGCTCCATATGAAAGCACTTGGGTTTGCCCCTAGTGGTATCAAGTCTGGGTTGATACTGGACAGGAAGGGTATCAGATAAAGCGGTGCAGGGGGCTGTGCAGGCAACATCTTCGCTATTGGGAAGGGGGAGCTCCGAGCTCGCTTGGAGCCGGGGTCTCAGTGAGGGAGCACACGGCAGATGTGCACGTCAGCCAGATCCCAACCACGTCAGCCAATGGGATAATTTCGGGATTTAGATTCTGGATATGAGCTGGTCAATGAGGGTGAGGATAATGTTTGCAGCACGTGAATTTGTATTTTTCACTTCCAGACATGCCTGGTGTTATAAAATCACATTTTTAAAAAGCTAGATTCCTTCTGTGAGTCTAGGAAGGGGTGGTGGGTGGGGATGGCGGAGCAGGGGAAAGAAGATGTGATTAACTAAGTCCCCTGTGCATTTGGAGATGGGACGGAACTTGAATTTTGTAGGAAACTGGTCCCATCTCCCCTGATACCAGCTAATGATTTGTCTCCACGGCTGTGTTTAGACCTCAGGCTGTCATCACCTCTGATGTGGCTCCTGCAGATCAAAGAGGGAGGCAGTGTACAGCCTTGTCACCGCCTGCCATCGCCTGCAAGAGGCCCTCGGCACTGACTTTCAGGGTACCTGGCTGGGGTTCTGCACATCATTACCCGGATTAACGAGGACAGATGGGTTTTTGTATAATCAGCCTGACTCTGCTACCAATCTGATTTGGTCGCCAGGTGGAATATTTCAGTAATGAATTCTTACAAATATAGCAACCAATTCTTACTTAGAAAAACAAAAGTGATGGGGTGTTAAAGTGGGAAATGAGAAGATCCTGCATTATTCTGTATGAGGTTTGCCTGAGGTGGGGTCAGCAGTTCAAGATGGGTAGGCTACAGTTCGTTACCTTAATAACAGGTGACAAAGGGAAAATATATGAAGCATAAGTCTGCCCTTACCAGCTCGCCATCCTTTCGCTGCTCTCAGCAACCCAGCGTGCCTCCGGGGCCTCCTTCGTAAAGCAAAGGGGAGATAGTCAAGAATTGGGCACACAGGGGTTTACATTCTACCTGCTGAGATTGGAGGGTGGATGTGAGGCTGGGCTGGGGAGAGGTGAGGATGCGAGAGCACTGAGAGGTGGTGGGTGGGGAAGGCTGCTGGCTCTAACGACGGTGTGCTGTGGGCCTGTCTGGCCAGGGTCGCGTGAGCTGAGCAGCTTCATCTGTCAATTCAATCTGTCAATTCTGACGATTCACCAATTATTCGTGCTTTTTTTGTAAGAAATGAGGCCAAAGATGTCAACAGAAGCTACTGTCTTTGCCAAAGGAGGTGATGATGGCATTTAATGTCAGCGATACCTTTTCTGGCTGCTTGCAAGGCTTCTCGTCTTAGCTGTTTCCTTTTTCTATAAATTTGCCACATTCAGAATAAAAGGTGGCTTCTCCCCTCACAAATTCCTTTTCCTCGTTACATTTGTCAAATTTACAAAGTACTTATTTTTCTACCCAGCAATCTGAATGTGCTAATATGTAAAGATCTTCGAAATGGATTTTTTTTATTGATGTTTTAATGGTTTCTAACATTGTGAAATTTTGGGTTGTGCATTTTTGTTTGTCCATCACCCCATATATGACTCCCTTCACCCCTTGTGCCCACCCCCACCCCCACTGCCCCTGGAACCACAGTCCAGTTCTCTGTGTCCGTGTGTTGGTTTATATTCCACATATGAGTTGAGATCATGCAGTGTTAGTCTTTCTCTTTCTGGCTTATCGAAATGGATTTTTAAGTGAAAAATGAACTGTGAAGAATAGTAGGATGAACCCCTTTCTGCAATTTTTTAAAAACTTGTGTGTTTGAATGTTCGTAACAACATTATGCATAATAGCCCCCAATGGAAATAACCCAAATGTCCATCAACTGATGAATGGATAAATAAAATGTGTATATCCATACAGCAGAATATTATTTGGAAACAAAAAGAAATGAAATACTGATACATTCTATAATGTGGATGAGTGTTGAAAACATTATGCTCAGTGAACGAAACCAGACATAAAAGGCCATACATTGTATGATTCCATTTATATGAAATGTTCAGGATAGGCAAATTCACAGAGAAAGAACGTAGATTAGTGGTTGCCAGGGGCTGGGGGAGGGGGAAATGGGGAGTAACTGCTAATGGGTATGGAGTGTCTTTTTGGGGTGATGAAAATGTTCTAAAATTGATTGCAGCATAGCTTGCACAACTCTGTGAATTTATTTCAAATTGTACATTTTAAATATAGCTGAATTGTGTGGTATATAAATTGTACCTCAATAAAACATATTTATGTGTATATGTTTAAATGCGGGGACATGGATAATTTTTTTCCTGATAAGATATATGACAAATTGTAAACAGTGTTAACTCTTGGCAAAAAAGAGCAGCAGAAGAAGAC
The DNA here is from genome assembly GCF_020826845.1 of Diceros bicornis minor. NCBI lineage: Eukaryota > Metazoa > Chordata > Mammalia > Perissodactyla > Rhinocerotidae > Diceros > Diceros bicornis. The sequence goes on from NC_080744.1 coordinate 96,778,881, forward strand.
TTTACTTTTCATTTTATACCTTTCTATAGTATTAAAATTTTTAAGCCATTTATTTGTATTACTTTTATTTATAAATCAAAAACTAAAAGTATCTACACCACTTCTCTTAGTGCTGTAAATAATTTTTAAGACTCAATTTTTTCCTAAATGTTGGTTTTTTCTCCTTCATTAGATTGTAATATCCTTAAGGACAGGACTGTGCATGCACCTCGTAAAATGCCCTCCAGGGCAAAAATGGTAGATAGAGGGCACTTAGTAAGTGCACATTGCCTCTTAAAATATGTTTCCTTGACCCAGAGATTTTATTGAAAATGAAAGATGCTACCCAAATAAAATATTTGGATTCTATCATTGCCAGAACTAATATTTACTGAGTATATATACTGTGCCCCAGGCATGGTTCAAAAATGTGTTTCACATGTATCATCTGATATAATAGCATATCTGGCATATAGTAAATGTAGTAAGTGCTCACCAATGTGGCCTCTTATGAACAAGAATCTGGAAGTTAATGGACCTAGGACTGACTCAGCAGCTCAAAGACCCCCTCAAGGACCCAGGTCCTTTTTGTCTTTCCATTCTGCCATCCTCAACGAGTCAGTGGTGGATGGCCTCATGGTTGCAAAGTGGCTGCTGCAGCTCCAGCATTCTATCTCCACAGGACAGCAACCCAAGCAGGAAAACAGTGGGGAAAAGGACAGGGAAAAACTACCTTCCCTTGAGAAGTTCTCATCATTGATTAAGGATAAACATTTTTCGTAGAAGGCCTCAGCAGACTTTGCCTTTTTTTTTTTTTTTTTTTTTTTTGTGAGGAGATCAGCCCTGAGCTAACATCCGCCAATCCTCCTCTTTTTTTTGCTGAGGAAGACGGCCCTGGGCTAACATCTGTGCCTATCTTCCTCCACTTTATATGGGACGCCGCCACAGCATGGCTTACCAAGCAGTGTGTCGGTGCGCTCCCGGGATCCGAACCAGCGAACCCCGGGCCGCCGCAGCGGAGCGCGTGCACTTAACCGCTTGCGCCACCGGGCCGGCCCCAGACTTTGCCTTTATAGAATTGTGCCATGTGCCTTTCCCCCCAAATGGTTTCTGGCAAAGGGAAATGTAACTGGCTTTGACCAATCATGATCCATATCTTGGGGCTGGGCACAAAACCGATATCCTGTTGTAAGGGTTTAGGGGGACAACCATCAGTCCCCACCTTAAATTATATAAAGTGGGGTACTGTTATTATCCCCATTTTACAGATGAGAAAAACTATGGTAATTTTCCCTAGGTCACACACATGCACACACAGGCACACAGCCACTTCTATAAGCAGCCAGGATTCCAGTGCTGACTACTAAACTCCAGCTGTCAGCTCTTTATCACTGCATTATGCTGCCTTCCTGGAAGGCCACCCAGTCAACATAGACTTAGAATATAAAATCCTAAAAGCATAAAATATAAATATTTAAAATATAATTCTGTGAAATATAATACATAAAATACAAAACTTTTGAACTGGGAAGGACATTTAAGAGCCAGTAGTTTTCAAAGTGTGGCCTCAACCAGCAGCATCCACATCAACCTCAGAACTTCTTAGAAATGCAGATTCTCAGGCCACCCAGACCTTCTGGATTAGAAACTCTGTGGGCAGTGCCCAGAAATCTATATTTTAAGGATGACACATGCTCAAGTTTGAAAACCACTGACCTGGTCAAACATCTTCTTAGAGATTTGATCAAGGTCATTGAGCTCGTAAGTGGCGGAGAGGGAACGGGAGCCGGCCCAGGCAGGGAGCTCTCCCGAATTCTGCGATAAGCATCGCAATTGTAGACTCTTCCCAAGCATGCACATGGAAAGAGACTGCATTTTTAACAGCGTTAGATGCACACACCTCATTGGAAACTATAATAAAAACCCAATGCAACGTGCAGGATTGTGTTAATGCTCTTACGATTTTTCATGAGACTGTCACGCGACCCAGCGAGGTAGGTGTAACTACCTCCCTCGTACAGATGAGGGAGCTGAGGTGCAGGGAGGCTAAACGAATTCTCCCAGCCCTCTAACCAGTGAGCCAGAGAACCAAGAGTCAAACGCATCTCAGCCAAATGCAGGCCTGCGTGAGGCCACGCGGGTGGGCAGGCTGAGGGTGACTCTGAGCCTTGGCCTCGCTCCCACCCAGGACGGGAGCTACCGGCAGGTGTTCCTGCGCTCGGCCGGGCTTCCAGCCTGAAAACAGCTGAGAACAACAGGGAGTGAGCTGGTCATACTGAAGGGTTTCCTGAAGCGGTGCAAGCTGTGTGCAGCTCCAGCTGTGAGCAGGCTGCTGCTCCAGGCTCACCTCTCCCTCGCTGGGGTGGAATGGCTATTTCTGGCCACCTCAGAAAGCCTTCCACTGGGTCTGTCTTCTCTAACTTTGCCAAGGTTCCATAGGCCATGAGGAAGCTGGCCTTAGCTTTGTGGCCTGGGTGACCGGATGGGGGGTGGGAGAGGATACGCCATCAGGGCCATAAAATTGCTGCCAGGATCTGGCCAGCTGTTGTCCATCAGCTGGAAAGCTAGCCGGAGCTTCCCTTGGGGCTGGTCCCTGGAGTGTTTTTGTGCAGAGGCTGTGCCACCTCCTGGCTGGGGGCCAGAGGGAAATCAATATGAGCCAGCCTGCGCCTGCAGGGGCCCCCCCACACCTGGTGCTTGAAATTACTGGTTGAAGGGAGTTGTCATAGAATGATGGGCAGCCACAGCTGGAAGGGACTTGAGTGACCATATGGCCCAGTGGTTTTCAAACTCTTTTAGATGGTGGAGACCTTTCTTCAAATGAAATTGCAGGCAGTAAAAACCGATACAAAAAACCTAACAGTGAACTCAGCCTAAGGAGCTCCTGGGAGCCCCTGGAGATCGTGGAGCAGTCTGAGCAGCGTTATCTCCTCGAACTCCCTGCCCGTAGAGATGGAAACTGAGGACCAAGGGTGGGATTCTCACCTTGGGACAGAGCCAGGGCCCAGAGCCCAGGCTCTCTGACTCCCAGTGTGGCCCAGGGGACCAGAGCCACTCCGGGACCAGATAAAGACGTGCTGGCCAGGATACCTGCTCCGCTGTCCTGGGACACCTTGGGGAAGTCGCGTCTAGTCAGGATGGGAAATCTGTGCGATTCAGGGAAAAGGAGGGCCTGGAAGGCTGGAGAGGCTTGAGCCAGGACCTTGGAGACAGTGCCAGGTCATGGAGCTAGGAGGCCTGAGGTCAGCTGGGGTCAGCTAGTTCTTCCTTACGAAGATCGGGTATTGGGGGAACCGAGGGAGGGGCTCCTTATAGCCAAGCCCTTGAAAGAGGACAAAGTAAACCTCTCTGAGACGGGTTTAGGAGTCTTGGGAGAAAGCTGACAGATGCGTGGCCCCATGTAAGCACTGGGTCCCCTTGTCCCCTTCTGAGGAAGATATCAAAGGAATTGAGTGTCTGTTCCTGCCCCTGGGATGGGGGTGGAACTTAGCTTAAGGTGGTGCCACCGGCCAGACAGGACGGGGAAACAGTGGAGACCCACGGCCGGTGGGAATCATGGTCCTCCAGGAATGTTCTTTAGCTGTGTCCCACAGAGGCCAGCGGAGTCGTACTGGGGTCTCGACTTCTCCCAACACCAGTCATCTTTGGGTTTTATCCAGCTTCACCAGTCCCCGAGCTTCAGCTGGATTCCGGGCTTCACGTGGCCCCCAGGCTCACGCAGACCAGGCTCTAGCTCACTGCGGGGGCTCGTGCAGCCCTGTGCAGTGGATTCTTCTGATTCTCAAAGTGTATCCATCCTGGCTTTTACCCCGCGCACAGACCATCGTGTGACGCTGTGGACTTTACAGAGCTGAGGATTCATTTGTTTATTTTCAGACTCAAGGCTTTCCCCTGCTCCTGCTTCATCAAGCTAAGCTGGGAGAGTTAACCCTGTCAACCTCTGTCGCTGTCACAGGTGTCTGTTGAGGGGTTGTTGCCTGGGTTCTCTGAGGCTGTATTGTGGGAAGCCCTGTGTGTAGGTCAGACTTACCATGATACACCCTCACTAACTATTTAAATGACCCTAGCATATGCTTTAATTAAGGACTGATCAATGGTGCACCCATTCCCACATTTCCTAAGTTGCCTCTAATGACCTAGTAGAGGGTTGGTGCTCCAAGTATGGGCTCTGGAGTCAGACAGCCTTGAGTTTTGGGTAAACGAATTCCTGTGGTGTGACTTTGTGCAAGTAACTTCACCTCTCTGAGTCTCACTCATCATTTGTAAACATAATGGAGACAATGCATATACATTGCTCAGCACAACGCATATACGTGCTCAGCCTAGCACACAGTGAGCACGCAATCAACTGTGGCTATTGATTTGAGGGTGAGAGTCACAATAAACAGTGTGTGGAAAAGGAGGATTAAGGCTAGAGCTGGGCAGGTGATGAAGGGAAAAATAAAAAGTTCGCTAACTTAAAACAAAGCAAGCAAAAAATTGTTAATTTTATTTTTTATTTATTTTTATTTTTTTTTATTTATTTATTTTTTTGTGAGGAGATCAGCCCTGAGCTAACATCCGCCAATCCTCCTCTTTTTTTGCTGAGGAAGACGGCCCTGGGCTAACATCTGTGCCTATCTTCCTCCACTTTATATGGGACGCCGCCACAGCATGGCTTACCAAGCAGTGCGTCGGTGTGCGCCCGGGATCCGAACCAGCGAACCCCGGGCCGCTGCAGCGGAGCGCGCGCACTTAACTGCTTGCGCCACCAGGCCGGCCCCTGTTAATTTTATTTTATGAGAAGAAATTAAACATAGAGCTGCAAACTGACATGAACTCGCACAGCTCGGCCCTCAGGAGGCAAATCTACGACGACGGTGGCAGAGAGACCCAGTGAGAGCCGCTCCACCTCCTCCCGGCTACTGGGGGACTGAAGCGGGGCAGAAGGGGGGCAGCAGCACCTCCTCTAGCGGGGCTGCCTTTCGAGGACACCGCCGCCTGTCAGCAGGGGTCCTGTGAATTGTTCTGAGCATCCCTTCCCTGCCCAGCCCCACTCCGCCCCTCAGCTGAGCCTGGTCTTTGGTGATTTCTCCACTCCCGTGAGCCATCGACTTGCCTGCTCTCAGAGCCCAGAGCTGGCTGCTAGAGGAGCAGGGAGGGCTGCCGCTGGGTGCGGCGGTGTCAGTCTGGAAAGCCTTGGTCCTGCTCCAGTGTGAGAGCAGGGAGAGCTGGCATTCGGTGTTATATGTTACTATAGCGTACAGGAGGTGTATCTCCTGACTGTACTCTCTGTGAGAGAGGAAAAGGGAGAGGGACAATCACTAAAGCTTCATGGGTCCTCACCGATCCTGTTCCCCAATCCCTCAAATCTCAAAACACACCTTTCTAGTGGGAGTCCCTCACAACCGACAATTAGCTCTGCCACACCACGTCTCCGTAATCCTCCCTGGAGCTGTCTGCAAATGCTGACGACAACCCCATGGAGATGAAGATGACAACCATGGCAGACCGTATTCTGATCCTGGTGTGCTTGCGTGCTCTCCACGACAACCTGAGAGGCAGAACGCCAGCCTCCCCATCCTACAGGAGAGGACACAGAGGCACAGGGAGCTGCGCTTACTCGCCAGGGTCACCTCGGGGTGGTACTGTGAACCGCCTGTCCCAGGGACCCCCGGGCAGCTCCTCACTCTGCTGCACTCTGCTCCGAGACACCAGCACGGGCTTGTGCACCCAGTACCCGCTCTGCTGTGGCGTGGTGACGCAGAGCCTGGTGACCGAGTGCCCGATTTCACCCCATCCGTCCTTTCTCTTTCTCTGTCCTCTTGCTGTGTTTTTCCTTTCTCCTTTGATCTTCCATGGTTGACTCCCAGTTCTTAAACCTGCTCTCCGGAGGCCTCTAGCCCACTTTGTGAGTTAGACACCTGGACGGAGCTCAAGTTATTTCAAAAAGCCCCACTGAGACAATAGGCAGCTGCACCTCTTCCCTGTCAGTGCTGGGTCACACATTTATTTTATTTCTATAACGAGCCTCTGCCTCTTGTCTCCACTGTGGACTTAATTGCCTGTTACACTAGAAAGAATGTCAACCGCTATTGGCTGAAACTGAGCAAAATCATGCAATAATGATCTGTTCATTTCTTCCAAACTTTTATTCATTTATTTGCCTACTTTTCTCTTTATGTTGGTGAAGGGATTGAGAGGAGAAGGGGAGGGAGAATTTGTTCATTCAAATTTATTGATCATTTTGTCTCAGAGAGACCTTAAAAATTCCTTCAGAACTTTCCATCTCTGACATTTTAAAACCAGATCTGTCTTTTAGGACATTTGCACCCAGCTTGGGGACAGGGTAAGGATAAGCCCATCCCAGAAGGAGCTGACTGTGGATATGGGGCAGAGACAGGGGGCAGGGGGCTCAGGGCCACTCCTTGTCAGGCAAGAGCTGGCATGGTGCCCAGTGCCCATGATGCTTTTAGGGGCGCGTGGAAATGTCTTAATTTCTATTAAAGTCAGAAGAAAGAAAATGAATATAATGAAAGCTAGATTATGTTTATCTTTAAATCAGTGCAGTTGTAAAATACGTTTTAATAACATTTTGTGGAGGAAGGAGCCCATGGAGCCAAAGCGCCCAGGGCCCGTGGAAGCCATAGCACCATCCCGAGTTCCATCACTGCCCAAGACGTCAGGCTCACTCCGCATCCCTCTCTCCTTCCCTCCTCCCTGTCGCCCTCTCTCTGTCTCCCTCTTTCTTTATGTCTCTCCTTCCTTGTTGTGAATCTGTGTTTGACACCCAAACAGGAGGTTCCACCTCTCTGAGGAGACAGACAGAGGAGCAGCACAGGCTGACCCCAGACAGGGGCCTGGGCTGTGTTGTTGGACAACACAGACGCTCTTCCAGCACTGATACTGAATTACCCTGCTGCTACTACACCGATGAAGAAAGAAACCACCAAACGGTGGAAAAGGAACTCAAAAATCAAGTGTCAGAGTTGCCAAGCCATTTCTCAGCTGTAGAACATAAAAAAAGTGACATGAAAGCTTCTACAAAAGGAGACACACACACACACTCACACACACACACACAGAGCGAGCCAACCCAGCAGGAGCTGCCCAAGTGAAGGGGTGACATCTAGCCTCGTGGCCCCCCTCAGGGGTCTCTGGAAGTCTTGGCACATTTAGGGCTTCTCGCAGCTGACCCTGACAAGCACCAGTTCAGCCAGGCCTGGGCCTCTTTGTGTCAGGAGACGGAGGTCTACAGATGTCTCACGTCTTACCCAGAGCCCCAGGGCTTGTGAGTGGCAGAGCTCATCTTGGCCCCCAGGGTGTCCTTCCAACATTCATTTTCCCAGCCCATACTTCAGAAACCTTTAATTTAGTTTGGCCATAAGGATTCACCAATGCCTCTTGAGGAACCACAGGTTAATGTGGAGTAAGATGACTTTTGGAGCAGGGTAAATACCAGACGTCCAAAATCGCCCTCTTGTTCAATCCTCATCACCATACTACAGACCAGGCCTTATTGGCAGTGTACACACAAGGGTCCGAGCCCAGGCTCTTCCCCATGTCTCCTTAAAGGAGACACTCAGCATCATGCCTGGCCCTCCCCCTTCCTTCCTCCTTTCTCCCCTCCCTTCCCTCAAGGTCCTCCAGATCCGACTGGAACCTTGCTCCCTGCCTGCTCTTCAGTCCCCAGGAAGCCCAGACTCAGGCCCATCCTCAGCACGAACTGATGAGCCAATAATGCTTTTAACGCACTTGAAAACTGTTTTCAATTATAATTCGCATGACTTGAGCTCTGCTCTTTCAAAGTAGCAGCCTGACTGCAGCCGCCAGAGCTATAAGCCAAGCAGAGACAGAGACAGAGGGAGGGTGGCAGTGCAGGGGCACAGCTTCCTTCACTTGATCATGGAAATACAGCATGTCATTATAAAAACTGCGTTACACACATACAAGCAAAAAGACCAAAGATGTGTAATTGCCCCGTGCATTGTGGCATTGTGCAGTGTCTTTGTATACCATATGTTTGTGTGTATAGTTTCGTTTATATACACATGCACACACACACTCCCTTATACTATAAACTTTGAGTTTATAGAAGTGGGACAGGTTTAAATTCTTTTTTGTCAGCCGTTTTTCACCTTTCTTGCCCTTTTTAAAAAGTTTTTTGATAACATTTTTCTGTTGTTAAATCTTCTATTTCATTATATTTTAATTCCTGCATAGTATTCCTTACACGATATAGACTGTAATGACTTTAATATCTTATAGTTTATTTCCAATCGCTTTGCTATCGGTAAAGGTGCAGAATAATTTACAAAGACAATTTTGTGTTTTATTTTTCCTTTGTGGAGACTCTGAAAGGATGGAGTTCTTTGTGTTCCTTCTCCCCAGTTTTCGCTATCCCTCCTTGTAAGAAGGGAGCCAAAAGCCTCTGAGCTCCTTTGTGGCAGGGGCGTGAAGATGGTCTTTCTTCCTGGCTTGTGTTTGGGTAAGTCTCAGTTTATTGAGGGGATTATGCAAAGAGCAAGGGCAAAGTGGCTTTGTGTGGGAGACGAGTTTTTTGGAGTCATAAAAGTAGGGAGAGGGTGGGAGGACTTGAGACTGGGCCTGGCAGTGCCCCAGGGGCCGCAGGACCTCACTGGGAAAGGCTGCTGAGGGCTGGCATTGGGCAGGGGGCTCTCAGCCTTGGTGAATATTCCTGTCTCCAGGCAAGGCACAGAAGCAGGGGGCACCGCCGACAAGAGGCCCTGGCAGCCTGGAACAGGAAGCCATCTGTGTCCAAGACTGGACCCGATGTAAGCTCCCTGATTCCTTTCACTAGAGGCTCCAGGGAGAGAGAGGAGTCTCCAAAAAGAGCCAAGACTGATTTCTTACTTGCCTGGTTTAGATAGGGATGCTGTTATATCTATTTTGATTTAAAAGTTACTCAAATCTGTGCAGTAAGAAATTTGCTCCATGACTAACATTTTAGTGAACATCTTTGCATGTATCTATGATTCTTTCCTAAGATGCAATCCTAAAAGTGGAATTGCTGGGTTAAAAAAGATATATATTTTTAAAGGCCTTTTAAATTATCCTCAAAAAAAAAAAATGTTGACTTAATTTTTACACCCATCAGTATAATTCAGGAGTGTTCATTTTCCACACAGCAGTTTCTGGTGCCTGTCAATGCTGGAATTCTGAAGTCTCCTGCCTTGGCAGTGAAGGAAGTTTCCTAATTAGACACTGGCTTGGCTTTCTAGAAGGAACTCCCTGGAATTGTATTCAATTAGGGTTCCACAGGAGAATGAAGCCATACAGAGAACGACTAGAGAGACTATTCCCAGTTCTCCTAGGGTTGGCACATAGCTAGAACCCTTCTAGATACACGGGAAAGAAGTTAATTCTTTAATTACAAGGTGTGCCTTGGGGCTTTCGGGCTTAATTCTGTCCTGGAAGGGAACCCGGTTGCAAAAGACTGCTGGAGCCTTTCTCTCCGTGGCCCCTGGCTGCACTCTCCGGAAACTTCTTTTTCTGTTCTCCTTGACCATATTGGAAGTGAGTGAGGAAGCAATCACCCTCTAGGGGAGCCACACAGCTTTTGCTGCCCTCTTCCTGTTCCTGCAATGTGAAGCCCAAGTTTTATATCTTGATTTTTTGTTTTAATTTTACTTTCCTTAGCAATTCATAATTTCCTTTAAAACTTGCAAGACTTCTGGTTTCTTTGCTTTCACTTAGCACTATGTGCTAGCAACCCTCCCTGATTTCTTTTTGGCTTCTTGGCCGCCCCACCCCATGCACACTCTTGATGCAGGCAGCTCCCTCAAGTCTATCGACAGCCGCATCTGAGAAGGTACACCCTGACTGCCTTACGCCTGGGGTCACTTGATTCCCCTGAGAAGCTTTACTGGGTTTTTGCCACTCAAAGACTTTGTTAAATCCCGCCTTGTACTATTTGGGGTCTAGAAGCAGTTGGCTTTCCCACTCCTCGTTGCAAATCTCTGAAATCTTGCTGCTCTCTTTTGTTTTTGCTTGTTAACCAGCCACTTCTTTCCCGAGGGCAGCCCTTCCCTGTGATACCTCACCACGTTTGGCAGTGAACAACCAACATGCACAGCTAGTGTTTTATTTTCCATCCTCTTCTCTAGGATCAGTAGGCACCTGGTCTGCCTTTCAAGTCACTTCAGATGACACTCTTTCCGAATGTTTTTCTTCTGTATAACACGGATAGCCAGCCTTCCAGCCCCCATATGCTTCCTCACTGCCACTGCCTGCTCAGCCAGTTCCATGTTCAATAATAACTTTCAGATTAGTCAGGCAAGGAGAAGTGTGTGACCAACAGCGCCGATCTCAGTGGCTTAATGTAATAAAGGTTTCAGCTTTGCTCAAGCAAAGTTCCATGTGGATTTTCTCGGTTAGGAGGCTCTTCTGGCTGGCTCCTTCTCCAAGTGGTGACTCTAGGATCAAGGGTTCTTCTATCATGTCAAAGCACTATCAACATGTGGCCTCCAAGGTGCTGTGAACAGGGAAGAGAGAGGAAGATTGCGAGGTCTGCTGCTGTTGTTTGCTTGTTTTTAAATGGAGCCAGCCACATGAAATGGCTTTCATCACTTCCATCCACATTTGATTGTCTAAACTGGTCCCATGGCCCCATCCCGATGTAGAGCAGCTGAGAGTATAGTCTCCTTACTTATTACTCCTTACTTATATGTAGCCCACTGAGCAAACGTGGTGAGGCCAGAGTCTGGAACAATGCCTGACACACGGTGCACATTCAGTAGACGGTTGATAAATTCTGTATGAAAATTAAATCTTCATTGATTTATCTTCTTCCTTATTATCTCTACTTTTGGTATCCTGCTTAAAAATCAATTTTACTAGAAATTTATATAAGTATATTTTATTTTTTGTATTTTAATCTTACATTCACTGAAAATTTATTTTAAAAGTATGAGGAGATAGAAGGATTTACATTTCTTATTTTCCAAATGATTAGTCAGTTGCCCCACTATACTGAATTGAATATATTCCTTTTTTTTTTTGTTTTGTTTACTTGAATGAAATCTTTTGGTGGTACAAAGTTCTTAATCATACTTAGTTTTGTTTTTGTGTTTGCTGTTCTGTTTCTGGTCTTTGTTCTTCATCTGGTTCAGCACCGCCATCACAATGTTTTAATTATTGCAGTTATATTAGATTTTGATATCTAGCAGTGTATCGCCTTGATTTATTTAATGTTTAAAAAATTTTTAGTCTTATTTACTCTTCAAAATAAATATTAGAATGCTTTTGGACAAATTTTTAAAAATCTCTTAGATATTTAGATTGAAATCATTTTAAATTCATGAGTTAATTTGAGAAGAACTGATCTCTTTACATTTTGACTCTTCCCAAAGAGGAATCCAGTATATCTTCTAATTTTTTTCAAGTCTTCTATGCTTTTTTCAGTAAAAGTCTATAGTTCTACTTTTTATATATACAGTCTATTTTTGTTATAATTATTCTTAGGTATTAATATATATTTTTGTTGCCATATAGTTTAAAAGAATTTTATGCTATTACTGGTTATTGCTGGCTTATAGGAGCACTATATATATTATTGCATAGTAATTCTATAATTGGCCATCTTGCTGAACCTGCTCATTGATTTTAATTAGTCCTGTTAGTCTTTCTGGTTGATTCTCTTGGTTTTCCAGATAGACAATCACATCATCTCCAAAAAGCAATAATTTGTCTCTTAATTTCCAGTATTTATTTCTATTACTCTTTCTTGTTTTATTTAGAAGTGGATAAATAACAGTAGAATAATGTGCTCATTTGCTTTATTTTTGATGCTATGATATTCTGCACATTATTTTGCAAAATGTGTTCAATGGTGCTCCATTCCTGGGGATGTTAATGTTAAGATCTTCTGTGGTCAAATAGTTTAGGGTTAAATAGATTAAAAGTTTTATTTATTGTAGTCATTTTCTAAACTTTTTATCTTGTATTCCATCATTCTGAATATTATCATACTAAAAAATAAGGATGTAGTATGACAATTTTTTCTAAATTTATCTTTTATATGGAACTCTTGTTTCCCCCAAATTTGGGGGGAAGGAGAAGTGGGGAGTGGGAATGTGTGTGGACAACACCTCACAGAACTCTTGCTCAGCAGAGCCTACCTTTGGAAGCGCTGTTCTAGTGTTTCACTTTTTGGATAATGTTGATTTGACATAGTCTGTGTCGTGTTATGGAAGTATCATTCTGTCCTAGCTTACTAAGAGCTTTTATCAATTATTAATTTTGATTTTTGTCAAATGGCCATCTATCCAGATAATCATGTGATTTTTATCCTTTGGCCTACTAATATAACTGATATGTTTCCTAATATCAAATCATCCTTTCATTTCCAGAATAGACCTTACATTGGTTCTGTATCCTGCTTTTGACATCTGGATTCAATTTGTTTGATCTTTTTTTGTATTTATGTTTATAAGAGATATTGCTCTGTAGTTTATTAAGCAGACCTACCTACCAGTCATAGATGACAGACTTATGTATGGAAGGAAGAGCAGGACTCCTGTTCCTCTTGAGAAATTTGATCCCAATAGGAAAAGTGAAGAGGTGAGTCAAGAATGCACAGTTTATTCTTTCTAAATTTATCAGAGAACTCACCCCATCTCCCCTGGGCTGTGCTGATTTAAAGGGAAGAGAGTGACTAGGAGTATTACAGTAATGGAGCTTTCTCTTCACGAGAGAAAACACCAAGTAGGAATAAACATGCCCCAAACCCCTTCCCCTCCACTGTGGCTGGTTTCAGCCTTGCTAGAAAATCCGGAATTAGCATAAAGTCAATGCTTGCTGCACAGTGGGGAAGGCGTTTTCAGGTAGAACACAACTTGGAATTTCATTTATGGGGCCCGAGGCAAGAATACAAATGGAGGCCCATTTAGCATATGTCTCAACTTTTAAACATTATAAGACCAGCTAACACATTATTAAATCAATGTGTTCTCTCTTCCTACCATGGGAAATATACCTTCATAATGAACTGGAAGGCCAAGTTAGAATTTAGATTTGAACTGAATCTGGACTCTCTGGATTTTGTCATCAGAACATGGTAGTCAAGCTTGGTCTCCAGATCCTGCCCTGTGGCCAGCTCTGCTCTCCCACACATTGGGTTTGTGAGGTTTCATGTGTCTGTGTTTGGACGTCCCAACCTGTGCTTCCAAGCTCAGTTCACCCCAGACACGGCCCCACTTTGGCCACCCCTAGGGCCTGGTGATTCGCACACTGATGGCATGTAGGCTCGGGGACACTTGGTCAGAGAATTCTGTGGTCCTGGGTACCCTGCGTATGGTCTAGAACAGGGAGTGCGAGTTTTGAGACAGGGACATGTCCCTGTGGTCCTGTGGACTCCTGTCCTCATAGGGAGGGGCGTGGCTAGAGAAAGGCTGGAAGGGCCTTTCTAAAGGTCAGGGCTCTAGGCAGGGGCCCCTCTTTCCTGGGTTTAAGTGTGGTACTGGTTAGGGGCTAGGGCAGGAGTAGGACACAGAGGGTGGGGGTAGACTGCATTTAGTCTTTAACAAGACAACAGCAAGCTAGGCTAAATGAGCCTCAAGCTAAAAGTTCCAATAAAAGCCCCTTATCTATGGGGAACTGCAAATCATACAGACCTCAAAAGTCCCATCATCTCCGTATGTGGGTGTCTACTGGTGATTGTTAAAATGGTAGGGCCAAACGGTCTTCCCCCATCAGTCCCTCCTCCTCTCCCTCCTTCCCTTCTTTCTTCTCCTCTTCAGGTTGACAGAAGCTGACTTTGGGCCACCTGAATTCAAATAGACAGGATTTTCTAGTCCTGGCTGTTTAGCTGTGTGATTTTGGCAGGACCTTCCCTCTCCCAGAGCCTCGGTTTCCTCACTTGCCAAATGAGAAGTTGCCACCAGGCATTCTGTAGTATTACTTACAAACATTCCAACAGGGAAGGACGCTATGATTCTAGAAACAGGATTTCTTATCCTTTTCTTTTCCTCTCCACTCTCTCTCTTAAAGACTCCTACCATTCTGAGAAAGAAATACCAGCAGTGGAAGTTATAATGCTGGATTTCCCTGAGGCTACAGCCTCCTATTTTCCGTGGTACAAATGGGAAGTGATGGGCCAGCCCCATGGCTTAGCGGTTAAGTGCGCACACTCAGCTGCTGGTGGCCTGGGTTCGGATCCCGGGCGCGCACCGACACACCGCTTCTCCGGCCATGCTGAGGCCGCGTCCCACATACAGCAACTAGAAGGATGTGCAGCTATGACATACAACTATCTACTGGGGCTTAGGGGGAAAATAAATAAATAAATAAAATTATTAAAAAAAAAACAAATGGGAAGTGATGTTGGACATGCACTGTTCTCCAATCTGTAGGAAGAGCTGTAAATCCTTGTCTTCGGTTTTAAACCGTGCAGAAATAAGACTGTCAGACCAACTCCCTGGCCCAGACAAACTGCTGTCTGTCAGCTTACAAAACAAATGGCTTCTTCCATTCTACTCACCTTACCACACCCTTAACAGCAGGTCTTCACTTGCATAAAAACAGATGCATTACCCACCCAGAAATTTGCTGCAGTCTTTGAAGAGTGATTATCTATCTTATCTCTACTACTTGAGGGTAAACTCCTTGAGGGCAGAGACTGGTGCTGGGTGTAATTCGCATTCTCCCCAGAGCCTGTAATATGGGGACAGCCTGGGGAAATAATTGTTGAATGACTAAAAGGGAAACCTGGCTATATTGGCCCTTGGCTTCCCTTAGCTTCTCTTCATTCAGTTGGAGCATACTTGACTCTCTCTAACTATTTACCAACAGGTCTGCTCTGCCAAGTCTTTGCTTGTGGGAGATATCTAATGTGGTAACAATCCAGGGAGCTGAAGATCCTCAAACCGATATGGTAGACCAGGCATGGAAATGTGTGTTACCACACAAAGGGCAAGATCTGCTCATCGCGAGACAAAAGCCAATCGTCAAGAGGCAAGAAGGTGGAAAAGAAAGGGCAGTTTATTACAGCTTGCTAGCGAGGGGGAAGATGGTAGACTAACGTGTCAAAGAACCATCTTACAGAACAAAGACTGCAGGCCGGTTATATAGAGGGCTGGTCTACAAGTGGGGGAGGCATCTGGTCCCAGTGTGGGGGCATCCATCTGATTACTGGGTGGAGGCATCTGGTCTCAGAGTGGGGGCATCCATCTGGTTTTAGTTAGTGGCAGTCTTTTGTTTTACTTGATATGCATCAGAGAAGGAGCAACGCCCTATACCCAGATCTTTCAGTTGTCATTGATGATGGCTATCAGCATAGACTCTCTGCTCAGGGGTCATCACGTCACATTCCTAAGGAACTCAAAAGGACAAAGTTATCAATTTATAGCAGCTGGGAGGGGCTATAAAGTCTAGAGTTAGTGATAGATCATTCCAAGTTACAATATGGTTTCCCCTCTACAATAAGGCTTCCCTTATGTCAACCCTGTACTGAGCAGATATCATGTGGAGGGCACTCTTTTTGTTTTCGGTGAGGAAGATTGGCCCTGAGCTAACATCTGTTGCCAATCCTCCTCTTTTTTCTTGAGGAAGACTGTCACTGAGCTAACACCTGTGCCAACCTCCCTCTATTTTGTATGTGGGATACTGCCACAGCATGGCTTGATGAGTGATGTGTAGGTCCATGCCCGGGATCCAAACTCGCAAACCCCAGGCAGCTGAAGCAGAGTGTACGAACTTAACCACTATGCCACTGGGCCAGCCCCAGAGGGCACTCTTAAGAGGCTGTCATATTGCAATCTCCTTGTGACACCCAGGCAAGAGTAGTACCCTTGACACCTGAGGGGAAGTAATAGTGACTTTCTGTAGTTGAGGAGATGATGGGAATGGGCAAGCTGGAAAATGCCAGAAAATTGGACCGTCTATAGACAGATAATAGCTCTTGCCTACTTTATTGCTTGGAAATTGATAAAGAATCCTCACGATTTATTCTGATAAAGAGGCCTCCCCGTTATTGGATATACCTCCATAAATAAAACTTCTCGTTCTTCTAGAGTCAGTCGGATCTGAGTTTGAGTCTTGGTTCTGCTTTTACTAACTAGCTGTGCAAACGTGGACAAATTACTTTATCTTTCTGAATCTCTGTTTCCTCATCTGTAAAATGGAGATAGGAGGATTGTTATGAAAATAAACCATATTTAAAGCACTTAGCTCGATATCTGGAACACTGGAAGATCATGTAGTAAGGTCCCTTTTAAGTAGAAGAGAAAACGTAGATGTTCAGGATTCTCAGACAGCAAGAATTCCCCAAGGATGTACAGTGCTTTACAGCTTGCAAAATGCTCTCACTTTCATGGTCTCTGTTGCACCCCACACCAGCCCTGTGATTAGGGCTGGCCTGAGGTCAAAGACCTTGGGGTGGCTCACCTGGAATTACCCAACAAGTAAGGACGCAACAGGAACCAGAAGCAGAAGCAGATTTTATGACTACTTCCCTGTCCTCATCAGTCCCTGGAAGTCATGCTGTCCAGACGGCACTCGTAATTTAATTTCAGCCTCTGTTATGCAGCTTTAGATTTGAAAAATGTTCCGTTTCTCAAGATGATGATAGAAGCCTGTAACAGCCAGCTGGCCAAATTATAAAATTACATTTATCTTTCATCATTAATAGTTATCATTTTTTTAAGTTATTTATTCTATAGGCATTGTACATATAATTTATTCCATCCAGTTGACCACCAGATGCTTCCATAGTGGGAATTTTCAGAATTTGTCTGTTTTTCTCTCCCTAAATTCCTTAAATCAGAGGTGGAGAAGCTCCATACTTAGTTTAATGTTATTTGGTTATAAACAAGTTTAAAAAACAAATGTTCTGCTACTCCTGTTCCGTCTCAATTATCCTGAGCAAACACAATTATATCCGCATCTGAAAGAAATTTCCCTCGTCTGAAAAGGCACAAACATTCAAGTTGTCGGTACTGGAGGAACAGGAACGTGGGAGGTGATCTATCTCAGTGAGTTTGTTTTACAGTTGGGGGCATGGAGGACCAGAGAGGGGCATGACTTTGCCGGGGACTCATAGATGTAAGAACTGAGAATTCCTGACTCCCGTTTCTTTGTTATTTCTACCACATCATGCTACGGAGTCCTTTGAGATCTTAAGCAAGAGGTGAGTATAAAAGAGTAGGGCAGAGGAACCAAAGGACGCTTTTGAGAGATGCTCAAGGGTTGGGGGCAGGTAGGGAAGAGGGTAGAAAGGGAAGGATGGGAAGCCTGTTAGCAGGTGAACGTTGACCCCAGGGGTTGGGAAAGATATGAGGGTTATATGCAGGCAAAGGAATGTGAAGGGGGAATTATAAATTATTTTCTTTTTATTAATGGTCAATGGATATTTTAAACAAAATAAAAGAAAAAGCTCTTTCCTCTTCAATTTCAGAGTGTCAGTTTCTGCAGGACGAGGGTCTTGTGTGTTCTCAGGCTAGCACAGCACATGACGCAATGCAGGTGCTTAGGAATACTGCGGACTGAATCGAATGTCTTCATAACTACAATGCACAATGGCCTCTAGTGTTCCTCCAAAGAGAAGAACAGTTTATATTAATGTGATTAAAAGTGCTTTATAGCTATATGCATTTATTTGGTTCATCCATAGCCTATGGCTTCTATGTTGATTGCTTGAATGTCCTGTGATAAATACCCTAGCCAAGAAGGTTCAAAACAGTTATGAAGTATAATAATTTTAAAAGTTTTCTTTTTATAATTTTATTTGTTTATTTTTTTCCCCCAAAGCCCCAGTAGATAGTTGTATGTTATAGCTGCACATCCCTCTAGTTGCTGTATGTGGGATGCGGCCTCAGCACGGGTGGAGAAGCGGTACGTTGGAGCGTGCCCGGGATCCGAACCCCGGGCCACCAGCGGCGGAGCGCGCGCACTTAACCGCTAAGCCACGGGGCCGGCCCTGAAGTATAATAATTTTAAAGTAACCCAACTTTAAAATAAAATCATATTGATTTTTATCTGAATATTAAAACTACCCTGAAAATGACGTGAGAGGTTATGCCCTCTGTGCCCCTCCACATGCTGTTCCCCTTGCCTGAAATTACTTTTTCCCCACCCATCTTCTCTGGCCTCCTCGCCCGAGAAACCCACACTATCGCTTCCTGAGATAGTTGCTTTCTCCATCATGTTCTTGCTGTACAACATTTGCCTTTATTAAAGCACTTACATCACATATAATTTTTATTATTTGCTTTTGTTTTGTTTCCTCCACTGATTAAAAGTTTCTTGAGGACAAGTCATTTAGCTACATGTTAACTCAGAAACATTCGTGGTACATAGCATAGTTCCTAGATCATAGTGGGCGTAGAATCATGTTTTATAGACTTAACGAATGAATTTAGAATAAAGTTGGCTGATTTTCCTTTCCCTTCCTGTGCTGAGTGAAATGAGTACCAACACTGGAGTCATTAACCAGGTCTTCTTCGGTTTAGGCCTATGGTTTAGGGAAAGTGGCTTGTACCGTCCACATTGACAAATCCTCTTAGTTGCAGACAACAGAATCCTCTCTACCTGGTCTAAGAAAGTGAGATATATTAAGAAATATACATAGCTCATAATACCACAGGGAGTGTGGAAGAAACAGATTTTAGCTTGAGCTTCTCGGAACAACTCCCAAAACCATGCACTGAACTGAGCCACCAAAGGAGCTTCTGCCTTTATGTATCAGGAAGCTGCCCAATATGAAAGTTTCCACCACAGCTGCCCACTCCAAAAATCACGTTCCTCTGCTAAACTTTGCACCAGGAATATGAAAGCCTTGAGCCTTGCCTCTCTCCCTGCTTGTAAATTCATTTGGATGGTCGAACCAAAAGCATACTCAGGACTCGAGACTAATGGAATCTGGGAAGTGTTTTTAGCTTTTCAGACTATTACTTCAGGGAGACATACCAGAAGTAGGTTGAAATGGAAATCGAGTGAGGCCATCCACAGAATCCACCACTCAGCACCTCAGCTTCCTTATGAGCACAGCAGGGTTCGTCATGATGGTGATGATGATGGTGATGATGGTTGACTTTTATTTAAGCACCTAGCATGTACCATGTGCTGTTTGACATCTTTCACATGTCTTTACTCGCTTAATCTTCACAACAAAAACACGTATGTTGTTATAATCTTCATTAGAGATGCAGAAATTGAGGTGCAAAGCAGTTAAGTAACTTGCCCAAAGTTATGATGCTGTTAACAGTGGAGGACGAGTATGAACCCATGTTCTTAGCTACCTCTCCTCTCTACCACACAAGATTATTGAATCCTTCAAATTACAGCATGCACGTGACATTGCTTTGTCACCTGTGAAGCATCATGCAAATGTGCTTTAATATTTTTCTTAACCATGTAGCATCTCAACTTTATTTTAGTTCCTTCTCATAACTCACTTTCCTAAAAAAAAAATTACAAAAGCCTTAGATCTTCTGCTAGAACAGAGCTCCAGAGAGCTGAGAGGTAAGAATCATTATCCTCATTTCACAGAGGAAGTGACTGTGGCCCAAAGAGCTTAGCCCTGGAGATGGTTTCTGGGATCTGGGTCCCAAACCCTCAGTCATGTTTTCTCTACCACATCACACATTTAGAAATGATCATAGAGACTCCAGAAAGAAAATGCAGGAGGCACAGACCTATTGTTCCCCTCCCCATTCCTCTGAGGCTGCGTGTGGGCCACTCTGTGTCACAGCTAGAAGAGGCTTTCCTTTGGTTGAATTAGACTCAGGAATAGTAACTCTGAAAGCTGAATTGTTTAGTAAAGGCAGGGGAGACACGGACAAGCATTTCAGCTTTTAGAGAGCAATGGTATGATGAAACCCACATAAAAGAGTCACAGTTTGTAGAAATATTAACAAAAGCTTTTGGGTGCAAATTATACCTTATACAATAATAGAGTAGAGTTTTTAAAATTGAATACTGTCATTGTTACAAAAGTACAGTTCCTGCACACAAAATCAGATATAGTGGGATATTTCCAATTAATATGAGGACTAAAGAATATAGTTTGGGTGCACTGAGTTGAAAAGAAGTGCCAAATAAATAACATTTCATACCAATAATTGATATAAGAACTAAAACATTGAATATATAGTTTAAAGCATCAAGATGATATGTAACAATTTTCAGCCTTTTTATTAAAAATGGTTTTAATTTTGACTCTGTCTTTAAAAGCTTCAACTTTAAACTATATAATACATTACTATGCTTAGGATTGAAAACTAAAATATGCACAATGATTCATGTACTATAGCAATGGCCAAATTGTAAGAAATTAACACAGAAGTTTAAACAATTACAGATTTTTTCCCCCGCCACTGTGGCATAAAATACTTGCTGAAACGGTTTTTGGTTATTGTGCTTACTGTCAAAGAAATGCTTCTGCCCATACATTTCAGCAATACATTACGGACTCTTTGTGCGATGCCCATCGTCTCTTCACGAGCCTGAATCTGGAAGTTTCTATACTGTGTACATAGATGAGTGGTTTGAAAAATGTTTGTTTGTTGTGTATGTAGCAGCAGAGCCACTTTTGCTTTCCGAGAAGAAATCTATCCTAGGATGCAGTGGCTTGGGGCCGGGCCTGTGGGATAGATGTGGAAGGCTGTGGGGTGGGGTTACCCTTGGGTTTGTGCCTTTCCTCTGCAGCCTGCCAGCTCTGCCACTCTCGCCCCAGGGAGAGTCAGCTCCATGACCTCCACCTTCCTCCTTCCTTCACCCATTGTGTGATCTTAAGAAAATCCTGTTATTGCTTTGAAGCCCACTTTCCTCACCACTTTCGTCATCTGTAACATGGGGATAAATGTTAGTTCTTCACTGGCTGGGTTGTGGTAATGATGGAAGAGGTAATGCCCACAAACTTCCCAGCATGGGGCCTGGCATGTGCCCTCAGAGTGAGGCCATAGGCTGCCTGCTTTCCCCCTTTTCTCAACGGGGATCATTCCCCACTTCCTCTACTCTTCATTTTTTTTTTTTTTTTTGTGAGCAGATCAGCCCTGTGCTAACATCTGCCAATCCTTCTCATTTTTTGCTGAGGAAGACTGGCCCTGGGCTAACATCCGTGCCCATCTTCCTCCACTTTATATGGGCGCCGCCACAGCATGGCCTGACAAGCGGTGCGTCTGTGCGCGCCTGGGATCCAAACCGGCGAACCCCGGGCTGCCGCAGCAGAGCGCGCACTTAACCGCTTGCGCCACCGGGCTGGCCCCTCTACTCTTCATTTTTAACCCCATTGACTGAAAACTTTGTGATTTTACCTTTCCCAGAACTAGCTCACTCCTCTGAGACTTCAACTAGTGCCCTGGACATCCGTGCATGAGTGACCCCGTCTTTGGCCATCGCTGCTCCAATTGTTCTTCATCTTAATGGGATTGCAAGACCAGGAGTCCTTGGTGAGCAGGTGGCCATCTGACCCACACAAGGTTGATTAGGTTCTCTTCTGGGCATTTCAGTCTTGAAGGAAGATAGCTGGAGCTGATTTATTCAGATGAGGGCCCTTCCACTGAAGTCCCGTTAGTGCTTCCGTTGCTAGAGGCTGTTTCTGTAACTTGTACTCAAAGTGACACAACCAGAATCAGGCCTCCAGCTCTCCTTCTCTCTAAGCATGAGGCCAGAGACTCTGAAGACCAGAGGGAGGTGGGAATGCTCCTGGATTCGGACCATGATCGCCCTCATTCAGCAGCTGGTATTTCCCCTTTTAGAAGTCTCTCTCCACCTACCTGTCTTTCTAGTTTTGTTTTATTTTCCGTAGAAAAACCTTTGCCTGATTTCCATTCTTTATTAACCTCTCCCTCTGCAGCAACCCCTCCCCTGCTACTTGTATTACATCACCATATATTAGAAATACATGTTTTTCGAAATAAAAACTTTTCAAGGCGCGTTAACACAGAACCCAGTAAGATATGTAATCAGTGAAATATTTTCACTGCATCCTTTATTATCGTTAAAATTTTTGAAAAATGAGCAGCCTTCTTGCTCTGGGCCCCACCTCACTCTGCTCCTGGAACAGCATGTCACACCATGAAACCAGGGCCTCAATCTGGAATGGGGGGCTCCTTCTGTTCTGAGAGACATTCAGCTATACTCTCACTTGCCACGCAGCCCCCACTCCTTTGGTTAAATATTAGTAATGCAGAGCATCTTTGCTTTTCTTTTTTTTCGGTGATGTGCCATTGTGCACATCTTACACAGTGGTAAAGTGCCTCTCTAGTTCCTCCCTCCTGTGCCATCCACTCCTTCTCTTTCCAGATTGGCTTGTGGCATCATTTCTGGCAAGAGGAGTTACTCGAGGGAACGCTAATTTGTTTGAGTGCATATGTTTCAAAGTCATTTTGGAAAAAAAGTTTTGTTATGGCATCTACTGTCATAGAAAACACATAGCCTTTGGTATTACAGCAATTCCACAAAACATTTTTATATTTCCCCTGATACATTAACCTTTTTATAGCTTACTTAAAACCAGTAATTAAAATATCAATGTAAAAGTGAAAGGATTCCAATCTTTAGTCTTTTCCTGCAGAGATCATTTATCAATAACCATCAATCATTACTCAACTGTGAAGGACTAATTCATTTACTTATCGTTATTTTCACAAAAGATTAGGGGCCATATACACATACACACACACAAAACAAACACCAGCAGGAGGGATCAGATAATACATAGAAAACGCTAACTTCAGTTTGATGAATCAAAATAAAGCAGCAGGCTGCAAAAATGTTTTGCAAGTAGGTTTGTAGAAAACACTATAGATTGGTCATTCCAAACCACTTACAGACCCTGTTTTCCCTTTTCTTCCTTCCTCAAGAGGCTGTGAGGGTAAAACATTTCCCAGACTTCCTTGCAGATAGGGATGCTGTGTGGCCCATTCTGGTCAAGGAGAAGTCTTCTGCTGAGGTTTTTCTATTTCTTTGCTGAAGCTGTTTTTCATCTGTTTCAAGTGTGTTCACAGCTGCTCACTGAAGCATTTGTATCA
The DNA here is from genome assembly GCF_020826845.1 of Diceros bicornis minor. Taxonomy (NCBI): domain Eukaryota; kingdom Metazoa; phylum Chordata; class Mammalia; order Perissodactyla; family Rhinocerotidae; genus Diceros; species Diceros bicornis. Next base: position 96,801,830 of record NC_080744.1, read on the forward strand.
TGCTTTAAAATCTTTGTCAGATGATTCTAACATCTCTTTCATGTCAAGGTTGGCCTCTGTTGATTGACTTTTTTCATTCTTGTTGAGGTATTCCTGGTTCTTGATATGACAAATGATTTTTGACTGAATCCTGGGCATTGTTGTATTATGTTACAAGAAACGGGTCTTATTTGAATTTGTTTCAGCTGTCTTCTTCTGACACCATTCTGGCAGGGGAAGGGGTCACTCCTTGTTACAGTCGGGTGAGGACAGGAGTCCAGGTTCCCCCTTCAGCCTCTGTTGGCACCCAGGGGTCATGGAGGGGCTCCTATTTGCTGCTGGGTGGGGAGGGGAGTTCCGGCTCCCCACATGGTCTCCTCTCACACAGGGGTGTGACCACTCCTGACCAGCTGGCCGTGATGAAAACTGTGGCTCCCCACTTGGCCTTCTCTGACCCCATCTGAGGTGTGTGTGTGTGTGTGTGTGTGTGTGTGTGTTGGGGTGCTTCGTTATAACCTAGTGGAGGCACTGTCTTTTTTGTGGTATTTGGCTGGAGCAGAGTGGTTATTGTACAAAAGATTTCTGTTTTTCTAGGCTGCCCCTTACCTTTGGCAAGAGAGAACAGGCTTTCATGGGGCTTTTTGTCCGTGCCTGTTGGTGTCTTCTGGTTGCCAGCTTTTTCAGCTCCAAGTCTAGGATATATCAGGCCGGAAGAAAATCCAGGGAACGCACCACTGTTTTGTTCCTTGGGTCCTGAGGTCCCCGGCTGGTCTGTCTTCTTCTCTCCATGTTTCAGAGTCTTCTCTATTTGTTTTCAATACAATGTCCAAGGTTTTTAGCTGTACTTAGCAGGAGGAATCAGGTGAAGTACTTCCTGGAGAGATGTATTCTAAGGTCACAGAGTAAACTCTGCAGCTAGGACACTTGGGTCTTTGCCCTCTGCCCTTGCAGGACCCTGATGCCTGGAGATGGAATAGCCAGCCATCCTGTGATCCTGAGCATGAAAGCCTGATGCAGCCGGTGACGGAGCTGGGACAGAGAAGGGACCTGAGTAGCCATCTTCTGGGTAGCTTGCCAATTTTTGGTACACGTTAAAAACAAATCCGTCTGTGCTTGTCATTGTTTACAGCCTACTTTAATTGTATCAGATACAAAGCTCATTTGTTACCTAGCGGATGAATCAGTAAGTGGTAATTATCGCGGGGATCTCATATTATCTCTTGACTCTTCTCCCCTTACCACAAATATCTTTAGTTTGTCCGTGGGCTCAACACTGTAGGGATATCTTTGAGTTTTGCAAAAATATGCATCCTTTGGTACATTCGCCTTTCTTACGTTGTTTCAGTTCAAAGGACAATAAGTCATTATAGGTGATCTGAAAATAATCATGCTCTTTATTGCTTTAAAATAAAATCTCACTTCAGATCCAATATTATGAGTGAAAATACCTTTGTCTGTATAGGACTTTGTAGGTTATTAAAAAACTTACATATATGTGGTCTCATTGGATCCTCACTATAACCCTATCAGGTGGTTACTAATATTTCCTCCATTTCATAGGTGAGAAAATTATGATTCCCAGAAGTCAAGCAATTTGTCCAAAGTCTGACAGCCCACAGATGATGGAGGCACAGAGTGTCAAACTCAGACCTGTTTGACTCTGAAAGCCATGCCCCTAACCGCTGGGCATACTGTTTCCAAATACCACCCTTTACAATATTTGAGAATAGGTGGTCCAGCAGACAAGGGAGAATTTTAAGTGTAAAAATATAGTCAGAGCCTTGAAAACATGCTTGATAAATCAGCACTGAGCTATCGTCTAGAGTGGGGTACGAAAACTTTTTCTGTGAAGGGCCCGATAGTAAATATTTTAGCCTTTGCAGGCTACGCGGTTGCATCTTCTGTTTTATTTTTTTTTTTCCCAACCCTTAAAAAATGTAAACTTCATTTTTAGCTCACAGGCCATATGAAAACAGGCCGCTGGCTAGATTTGGCTGCGGGCCTGCTAGACCAGTGAGCAATAAAGACAGGAGAGCCGGTGCTTCCCAGCTTAGTGGGACAAGGATTTGCCTGACGGGGATGGCCTGGGGGTCTCTGCTCCATTGGAAAACAGTCCTCCTCTTCTCTTATCTGCATAGAGGTGGTAGGGTATCTGATGTGGGGTGATGAAGGGAGTGTTGAGCAGGCCCCTGAATGTGGGTGTTTGGCTAACTCGTGCAACTTTTGTGCCTACTCCTGTTGGTGAAACAGAATCGAACAGTGTATTATCCTCGCATGCAGAAATGTTGACTAATGGTTTCCTGCTTTTCCTTGTTAGGTAGGGCACGTTTCTCAGTTCCCATCAGGATGTGCCCCTATGTGGTCACTGGAGTTGGGAACCGGGCCGTCGCTAGGCCTGCCTTACTGCTGGTCATGTAGATGCTGCACGGGCAGAAAGGCAGCACGGGGCAAGCACCGCTTGTGGGCTGGGCCTAGTTCTGCCACTTCCTAGCTGGGTGACTGGGCAAATCCCTTAACTTCTCTTGGATTCAGTTTGCTCGCTGACAAAAATGATACTGTTAAGCTAGATCAGCCATAAGCTCTCTCTCACTGTGGTGTTAACCTTAGATTAATGGTCATGTTGAAAACACTGTGTCCTATGCAACCTTTGAATTGTTCAGAATTCATTAATTGGGCACCCACGTTCTACCTATTGAGAATTAAAGACTTCATAAAGTGGCTGGATGTCTTAGTTTGTAACTCTTTTACTTTAGGATAAAGACATTTGGACCTTAAAAGGTAGAAAAAATAGTCTTGCACTATTGAGATGATGTTTGGAAATGCAATGTGGAGAATTAAGAAAATATTCAAACAACACAATTTTAATTTTATTTCAATTTTCTTGATAATTCTTGATAGCTGAATAGTTACTGCTATTTTCCATTTCCTTTATTATGTAGAAGGGAATGTGAGTTTTATGCCGAAATATGAATCTTGCACAAAAGAAGTCAAATTTGGGATGTTTCTTCCCATTTCTGATAGCCAATAAGAGATGTTATTAGCATTGTTGTAAAATGTAAGGGGATCCTTCTTGGAAAATAATTTAGCAATATGTATTGAGTCTTAAAAACGTTCCTATCTTGGGCCAGCCCTAGTGGTTAAGTTCAGCGCACTCCGGTTTGGTGGCCCGGGCCCAATTTGCAGGTGCTGACCTACACCACTTGTCTGTCAGTGGCCATGCTGTGGTGGTGACTCATGTACAAAAAGAGGAAGATTGGCAGCAGATGTTAGCTCAGGGTGAATCTTCCTCAGCAAAAAAAAAAAGTTCCTGTCTTTTCACCCTATAAATCTCATCTATTAGTCTATTTTAAGGACACAGTAATTAATGCTGATAAATTTATGCACAAATATATACATAATAGCATCATTTACATGGGTATTGGGGAAATCTTTAATATTTAGCAATGTGGAAATAGCTAAAAAATTATGGTACCTCTACTCAGTGGAACATTATGATGTTAACATAGATGTTAACAAACATGTATAAAACCACAGATATACTTTTAATGCAACGAGTGACAACAAGCAAACTATAAAAATGAGTGCACTTGTTTATAACTATGTAAAAAAGATAACATGCTACCAATTGCTGTGCATTCAGGTGATATGCCCTGTGCTTCATAATTATCTCATTAAATATCACAGCAACCCTGAGGCAAGTACATTATGCCCATTTTATAGTTGAAGAAACTGAAGCTTAGAAATATTAAGTAATTTATTCACATTCACAGCGCTCAGAAGCAGCAGTGCCTGGATCTGAACCCTGGTCTCTCTGATTCTCAAGCTTTGGTTACATGACCTGTTATGAATTACTTTAAAACATCGTGAAAATTAATAACAGCGAAATCTAAGGGAGTGTGAGTGAGCTCCTCCACCTTTGCTGAAATGCCATTGATTCCAAGGCCAGGGATTGCTGGGCACTCGGCACAATCCCAGGGTCCCAGTCCTCCAGAGGGGGAGAAAGTTGCCTCTGGCTCCTCTCCAAAGAGCAACAGCATTCCTGTCCCGAGAAGAGATCCTGTGACTGACTCCATGGGCATAGCAGGAACAGATTGCTATTCTTTGGAACACTCTTGGCCTTCAAGGATCACTTGGGGAAGGAGTGGTTCCAGCTTTAACACTTTAACCAGAGCGCCTCACAGTCCTCCTTCGTTCCTTTCTTCTTTTTTTAACATCTACACGTGGATGTAATAAAAGTGTGCTGGGTTGCTGGGCTCTTGGAGGAGAGGAAGAACATGAGTGGTGTAATTGAGCTGTTATGGCCTGCCTATCCGGCACACATTAGCTGAATAAAACATGTAGTCAATAAAACACAACAAAACAATAAAACTAAGCCCTTTGGTGCTGTCTTGTTGGGTGTTATGCAACCCAGAAACCTGTGGCCATAAAAAGGGGAACGAGGGAAACTTGACACTTGCAAGAACAAAGACACTCGGGCATTAGGTTGGAAATAGCACTGGCTGAGCTCGAGGCATGGTGCTCGGGCACCTGGAAGCAGTTGGCTTTGACAGCGGGGCAGGCTTCGGCTGCCTCATCATTCGCAGGTCCTCCATGAGATCTTGTAACAACACGTATAGAAATGTGCTTTTCATTAGGGAAGTCATTGATCCTATCCACAAAGATGCATTTCTTTTGGATGATAAATTTATTAGCCACAAGCAGAAAGATCACTTGCAGCCCTTCCTCTTTTGGAGTCAGGGGAGACTCAGAGCATGGGACCGCCAGAGGTGCCAATGCCTCTGGGCTATGATTTAAGACAGTGGTCTCTTTTTTTTTTTTTTTGTGAGGAGATCAGCCCTGTGCTAACACTCGCCAATCCTCCTCTTTTTTTGCTGAGGAAGACGGCCCTGGGCTAACATCCGTGCCCATCTTCCTCCACTTTATATGGGACGCCGCCACAGCATGGCTTGCCAAGCAGTGCGTCTGTGCGCGCCCGGGATCCGAACCAGCGAACCCCGGGCCGCCGCAGCGGAGCGCGCGCACTTAACCGCTTGCGCCACCGGGCCGGCCCCTAGTGGTCTCTTTTGACCAGTGGAAAATTGCAAACCAAACCTCAACTCTTTCCTAGTTTGGTTAAGACCAAAAGAAAACTGGAAGTTTTATTGTCAGTGCCTTGTTAGGACTTGTTGTAAAGTAGGCCAGTGCAATTTGCCTATTTTAGGTTTTAGAAACATTCATTCTTCTCACCAGAGGTATTTTAAATGCTTTCAAGACTAAGATTGCAACCCTAAACAATTCATTAATTTTTTGTTTGTTTTTTTTTTTGCCTAATTTTAAAACAAATATGGTTGATGATGGCAATGATCACTGATAGCAGGATTCCACTCCGAGCCTCCGCGGTGCCTGTCACCGGGGGTCAGACCTGTCTGTGTTTGTCTGGGGAACTGCAGGGTGGGCCTGGCAGGAGCTGATGTGCACGAGGGATAGAGGAGCCCCCGGCATAAAACGCACCCTAATGGAAGAGAGTCAGATTTAAAGAAAGAGAATAATCTTGGCCAAGTAACAAAAACTGAATCATCAATGAGGAAAGGCCATCCTGAGTCAATCCTGCTGTGTTTTTACTTAGACTTGTTTCCCAGCCCAGCCTCACCTGGATTCACTCCACTGAGTGCTCTGGTGGAATGTGGAGGGCCATCTATAAAATGTGAAAGTGCTGCAGGACGGTGCGTGCAGAAACAGATACGAGAGCGCAGCGGAATTAGGGAGAGAGAGAGTTCTTCTTCTTCGTAGGAGGAATAAAACTGCAGGTGGCACATGGTAATATATGGCATATTTTGTAAATGCATGTGAGAACCTTCCTGGGTTCTTTCAAAATTAACTGAGCATGTTTGGGTGTGCAAATATGTTTATGATGTTTGTGGGGGCGAGGTGGGTAGATTTCACCATGGGCTACAATCCCACATTAGTAGGGCTGGGTGGCAAGAGGAGAGAAACAGGGGCTACACTTTCTTTCTTTAACATTAGTCTTGTTTAGAATTGTAAGCACTTTGAAAAGAGATGTATGGATATTTCACAAAGGTGTCAAAATAATTCGAGCTTGGATAGATAAATAGGCTGTGGTGGTTGTTGAACCTGTCCTGATGGATTTATCCCATTGCCAAACTTCACATTTTAAACTATGCCCTGCATGCAGGCACCTGATGTGCCCACGATCCCCAAATGACTTTAGAGGAAGAGCATCTCCATGCTCCTGTGCTGCAGCCTGTGTGGAAAATGTCTCTGCTACATAAGAAATACCACAGCATTCACGCTGTTTCATTATATAGAGAGATGGCTGGTGCCACACTGAATTCCATTTCACACATGCAGAAGTCATGAATTATGCTTCCTCCGTGGTACACGATCAGGTAGGGTCGGTTTTCATTTTGTAATACTCTCTGAAGTAATTTCTCCTGATGTTTTTCCCGGTCCACTCTGAATGAAAGAAAGCACAGTTGTCCTTCTTGCACGGGTCAATGAAATGTTTCTAGAGGGCATTTTTCCTTAGTGCTTGGAGAAACTATCTATTACTAAATCAACAAACTGCTCAGTAAAAATGGTTTTGCAGTACAGGCAAGCAATGACAGTGTAACCTAGTGGTCAAATCTTTTATTCTCAACATTCTAAACTCTTGAATCCTCAGCTTGCATTATCTGTCTTGCAAGCCTTCCCCTCGACAGTCCTAAGTGCATCATTTTTCACATGGAAAAATTTTAGTTTTATCTGTAAACATTTTCCTTCCATCCATCGATCCATCCATCGATCCATCCACTCATCCATTTATGTGTGTTTTCTACCTTCCTTCTATAAATGATGACCTACCAGGAGCTAGTAGTTTAGGATTATATTCTAATACGTATATGCATATATTCCTGTCTCTACTACTTGTTTCCCTCCAGCTTTATTGTGATATAATTGACATGTAACATTGTGTAAGCTTAAGATGTACAACATGATGATTTGATATGTGTGTATATTGTGAAATGAGAGTCACAATAAGGTTAGTTAACAACTCCATCACCTCATGTAATTAACTTTTTTTTGTGTAGTGAGAACATTTAAGATCTACTCTCTTAGCAACTTTCAAGCATATAATACAGTATTGTTAACTATAGTCACTACTTTTCTTTTCCCTACCCAAATGAGAATCCAAATCTGTGAAATACAACTGATGATGTTGCCTGGGTGAGCTTTATGAAGCAAAATGAAATAATCGCTCAAATCCTCCCTCCTTGGACTTGGAGAGTACATCCCCTCCCATCTCTCACTGCTTCACACACCGAGGCATCGTGGACAAAGCTCTGAATGGTGACAGGACTGCACGTTGTCATACCCCCTTGTAGCTTACAGGGATAAATATTGAAAAATATAACTCCAAAAATAAGTTTAAGAGATTCCTTCATATCTAAGGGGAGAGGGTAGAGAGAATCAAAGCTCAGAATACGTTATTGGAGAACTCTGGAGCTGAAAGTTATTCATTTATTTGACATCTACTAGGTGCTAAGCATTGAGCTGAATGCCTGGGATACAATGCTGAGCGAGAGAGTTATAATCCCTGCTGAGTGCTTGACCCATATTATTTCATTTAGTCCTTGTAAGCCAAGGTGCCATTATTATTCCATTTTTCAATAGAGGAACCCGAAGCTTAGAAGGTGAAACAATTTGACCAAAATTACACAGGAAGTGGTAGAGTGGGGAGTCAAACCAGGTCAGATTCCAAAACCTGTGCTTGTAGATAATGCGTCAAGTGGCCAGACTTGCAGAGAACTATGATGCTTTAAATGCCGAAGGCCCTTTTCAACTTGTGGAAGACTCCTGTCTGTGTGAGACTAGGCTTGTAGGAAAGTGGTTCCAAAGTGTACACTAGTTCTGTTTTGGCAAGGCACGGTTGATCCCTGAACACGTGGGCTGTGGGACAGGGTCAGTCCTAGCCGAGGGGCAGGTACTGGACGTTTGGCTTCACCAAGCTTGAGGCGATGAGAGCCCATCCTGGTAAGATAATGGAAGCTTTACTCAGTGAGGGGGGTCTGTGCTTGGTGCATCCATAGGAGCATTAGCCTCTTAGGCATGAACTGAGCACTTGGCAGCAGCCTCTATTTAGATACTATCCAATTTTGATCCTCCAGACTAGGTCAGCTCCCCTTTTATGTGTTTATCAGCAACCTGTCCATCTTCTTTGTATCACTTGGCATAAGTAAATTTATTTAATTCTGTATTATCATTTGTTTAATAACTGCCTTCTCTGCTAAACTTCTTGAAGGCAAAGGTCACATTTTTCATATTAATTGCTGATCACTGCTAGGCACAGATACCAGTGAGTAAAAGCTCACATGGTCCTCAATGCTGATGGAACTTACAGTATAGTGGAAAACACAGATATTAATCAAATAATCACAATAGGAATGACATGACAAGGGCTGTGAAGGGGGCTTCTGCTTCTAGCACTGCAGTAAACTAGATATTCTGAAAACCTCCATTGTTGAAATACAGCTAGATGGTCATAAATTACAGCAAGCATAACTTTAAAGATTGCTAGGCCAGAAGTAAAACAAAGGAAATTGCCAAAGGCAAAATAAATTTGGAAAGCTGAGCTGCTTGAAAAAATTACTTTAATTAATTGATCAAATTTTCTTGCTGTTAACTTTTCTTTACTTGTTTGAAAGGTATACTCTTAAAAATGAGGTTAGTGGTTATGATTCATTTTTGCTTCCTATATTTTGAAGCTTTTTTACTTGGCGCATTTAAATTGTAAAATCTTTCCCGTGGATTCTTTTCTCATGAAATATGCCCTCTCTATTTCTAATCATGCTTCCTGCTTTAAAGTCTACTTTGCATGATATTAACATAGCTATGATAGCCTTTTATGGGTTAGTATTTTCATGGTAAATCTTTTTCCATCTTTTATTTTTAACTTTCCTGTATATTTTTAAGGTCTCTTGTAAGCAGCACATAATTGGATTTAAAAAAAAATCTAGTCTGGATTAAAAAAAAAAATACCTAGTCTGGAAATCCTTGTCTTTAAAAAAAAACAGACTTTATTTTTTAGAGCAGTTGTAGGTTCACACCAAAATTAAGCAGAAAGTACAGGCATTTCCCATATACCCCTGCTCCTACACATGCATAGTCTCCCCTATTATCAACATCCCCCACCAGAGAGGTACATTTGTTACAATGAGGAACCCACATTGACACATCGTTGTCACCTAAAAGTCCATAGTCTACACTAGGGTTCACTTTTAGTGTTGTGCACTCTGTGGATTTGGACAAATGTATCGTGACATGTATTCACCATTACAGTATTGAACTGAATAGTTTCACTGCCCTAAAACTTCTCTGTGCTCCACCTATTCATCCCTCCCTCCCCTCTAATCCCTGGCAACCACTGATCTTTTTATTGTCTCCTTAGTTTTGCCTTTTCCAGAATGTCATGTAGGTGGAATCATACAGTATGTAGTCTTTTCAGATTAGCTTCTTTCACTTCAATATGCATTTAAGTTTCCTATATGTCTTTTTATGGTTTGATAGCTCATTTCTTTTTGTTTTTTATTTTTATTATTTATTTATTTATAATTTCATCTGGTTATTTTTATTGTTGGCTTTTCCCCCCAGCTTTATTAAGATATAATTGACATATAACATTGTGTAAGGTTAAAGTGTACAGTATGTTGATTTGATACATTTATATATTGTGAAATGATTACTACTATAGAGTTAGATAACACCCCCATTACTTCAGAAATTATCATTTCTTTTTTGTGATGAGAACATTTAAGATTTACTCTTTTAGCAACTTTCAAATATATAATACATTATTGTTGCTCATTTCTTTTCAGTACTGAGTAATGTCCCATTGTCTGGATGTACCACAGTTTATTTATCTGTTTACCTACTGAAGAACATCTTGGTTGCTAACAAGTTATGGAAATTATGAGTAAAGCTGCTATAAACATCCATGTGCAGGTTTTTGTGTGAACCTGTTTTCAGCTCCTTTGGGTAAATATCAAAGAATGTGATTGCTGGATCCTACGAGTTTCTTTGGTTGTAAGAAACTGCCAAACTGTCTTCCAAAATGGCTGTACCATTTTGCATTCCCACAAGCAATGAATGAGAGTTCCTGTTCCTCCACATCCTCATCAACATTTGGAGTTGTCAATGTTCTGAATTTTAGCCATTCTAATAGGTGTGTAGTGGTATCTCATTGTTGTTTTAATTTGCATTTCCCTAATGACATATGATGTGGACATCTTTTTGTATGCTTATATTCCATCTGCATTTTTTTTGGTAAAGTGTCTGTTAAAGTCTTTGGCTCATTTTTAAATCAGGCTGTTTGTTTTCTTATTGTTGAATTTTAAAAGTTCTTTATATATTTTGGATACAGTCCTTTATCAAATGTATCTTTTGCAAAGATTTTCTCCCAGTCTGTGGCTTGTCTTTCTCCCAGTCTGTGCATTCTCATGACAGTGTCCTTTGTAGAGCAGAAATTTTTAGTTTTAATGAAGTCCAGCTTATCAATTCTTTCTTTCATGGATCATGCCCTTTGGATATAAAATAACATCGCCAAAATTGAGATCATCTAGATTTTCTCCTGTTATTTTCTAGCAGTTTCATAGTTTTGTATTTTACATTTGTCTATGATATATTTTGAGTTAGTTTTTGTGAAGGGTACAAGATCTGTGTCTGGATTTATTTATTTTTTTTGTATGTAGATATCTAGTTGCTCCAGTACCATTTGTTGAAAAGACTATCTTCTTTCCATTGTATTGCCTTTGCTTCTTTGTCAAAAATAAGTTGACTATAGTTATGTGGGTCTATTTCCGGACTCTCTATTCTGTTCCACCCATCTGTCTATTCTTTCACCAAGACCACACAGTTTTGATTACTGTAGCTTTTTAGTAAGTCTTGAAGTCATGTAGTTTCAATCCTCTGACTTTGTTCTTCACCTTTAATATATTGGTTATTCTGGTCTTTTGCCTCTCTCTATACACTTTAGAATCAGTTTGTTGATATCCAAAATATAACTTGCTGGTATTTTGATTGGGATTGCATTGAATCTTTAGATCAAGAACTGACATCTTGACAATGTTGAGTCTTCCTATCCATGGACATGCAATGTCTCTCCATTTATTCAGTTTATTTCTTTCATCAGAGTTTTGTAGTTTTCCTTGTATAGAGCTTGTACATATTTTGTCAGATTTATACTTGAGTATTTTTTTGGGGGGTTGCTAATGTAAATGGTATTGTGTTTTTAATTTCACATGTCACGTATTCATTGCTAGTATATAGGGAAGTGATTGACATTTGCATGTTAGCATTGTGTCCTGCAACCTTGCTGTAACAGCTTGTTAGTTCTAGGAGTTTTTCTAACAAATCTTTTGGATTTTTCTACATAGACAATCATGTCATCTGTGAACAAACACAGTTTTATGTCTTCCTTCCCAATCTGCATATCTTTTATTTCCTTTTCTTGTCTTATTGCATTAACTAGTACTTCTTATACAATGTTGAAAAGTAGTGGTGACAGGGAACATCCTTGCCTTGTTTGTGATCTTAATGGGAAAGCTTTGTGTTTCTCACCATTAAGTATAGTGTTAGCTGTATGTTTTCTGTAGATATTCTTTATCAAGTTGAGGAAGATTCCCCCCATTCCTAGTTCACTGAGAATTTTATCATGAATGAGTGTTGGATTTTGTCAAATGCTTTTTCTGTGTCTATTGAAATGATCATGTGATTTTTCTCCTTAGGCATGTTGATATGATGGATTACATTATTTGGTTCTTGAATGTTGAACAATCTTGTATATCTGGAATAAATCCCACTTGATCATGGTATATAATTCATTTTATACATTGTTGGTTTGTTGGCAAAACAAAATATTTGCCAATATGTTGTTGAGAATTTTTGCAACTATATTCATGAGAGATATTGGTCTATAATTTTCTTTTCTTGTAATGTCTTTGTCTGGTATTGATGTTTGGGTAATACTGAACTCATAAAGTGAGTTATAAAATATTCCCTCTGCTTCTATCCTCTGAAAGATTGTAGAAAATTGGTATAATTTCTTTCTCAAATGTTTGGTAGAATTCACCAGTGAACCCATCTGGGCCTGGTGCTTTCTGTTATGGGAGATTATTAACCATTGATTGAATTTCTTTAATAAATATAGGCCTATTCAGATCACTTATTTCTTCTTGTATGAATTTTGGCAGATTGTATCTTTCAAGGAATTGGTCCATTCCTTCTAGGTTATCAAATTTGTGGGCATAGAATTGTTCATAATATTCTTTTATTGTCCCTTTAATATCCATAGAATCTGGATTCATGTACCCTCTTTCATTTCTGATATTAGTAATTTATGTCCTCTCTCTTTTTTCTTTCTGCCTAGAGGCTTATCAGTTTTACTGATCTTTTCGAAAAACCAATTTTAGTTTGGTTGATTTTCTCTATTTATTTCCTATTTTCAATTTCATTGATTTCTGCTCTAATTTTTATTATTTCTTCCCTTCTGTTTACTTTGGATCAAATTTGCTTGTCTTTTTCTAATTTCTTAAGGTGGGAGTTTGGATGATTGATTGTAGATCTTTCTTCTTTTCTAATATATGCATTCAACACTATAAATTTCCTTCTAAGCACTGATTTTGCTGCATTCCACAAATTTTGATAAGTAGAGCTTTATTTTCATTTGGTTCAAGCTATTTTTTAACTTTCTCTTGAGATTTCTTCTTTGATCTTTGTGTTATTTAGTAGTGTGTTGTTTAATCTCCAAGTATTTTGAGATTTTCTAGCTATCTTTCTGTTAATGATTTCTAGTTTAATTCCATTGTGATCTGAGAGCAAACATTGTGTGGTTTCTATTCTTTTAAATGTGTTGGGGTGTGTTTTATGGCCCAGAATGTGGTCTACTTTGGTGAATGTTCCATGTGAGCTTGAGAAGAATGTGTAATCTGCTGTTGTTGGATGAAGTAGTCTGTAGATGTCCATTACATCCAGTTGATTGATGGTGGGGTTGAGTTCAACTTTGTCCTTATTGATTTTCTACCTGCTGGATCTACCCATTTCTAATAAAGGGGTGTTGACATCTCCAGCTATAATGATTCACCTACTTCTCCTTACATTTCTATCAGTCTTTGCCTCACATATTTTGATGCTCTGTTGTTTGGCACATACACGTTAAGAATGGTTGTGTTTTCTTGGAGAATTGACCCCTTCATCATTATGCAATGCCTTTCTTTATCCATAATAACATTGCTTGCTGTAAAGTCTGCTCTGTCTGAAATTAATATAGCTACTTCTGATTTCTTTTGATTAGTGTTAGCATGGTGTATCTTTCTCCTTCCAATTACTTTTAATTTGTATGTGTCTTTATATTTAAAGCAGGTTTCTTGTAGAGAACATATAATTGAGTCTTGTTTTTTGATCCACTCTGACAGTCTCTGTGTTTTAATTGGTTCATTTAGACCATTGACTTTCAAAGCAATTATTAGTATAGTTGAGTTAATGTCTACCATATTTGTTACTGTTTTCTCTTTCTTGCCTTTATTTTTTGTTTCTACTTTTGTCTTCAAATCTTTGTCTTTTGATTGGACTATTCAATCCATTTATTAGATTTTTTGTGGTTACTCTAGAGTGTACAGCATGAAATCCTGACTTATTGAAGTATAATAAAACTTAGTACTTTAACCTCTTTTCTGATACCAGAATACCCTTAGAACACTGTCAGTCTTACTAGTGCTTCTTTCAAGATAATAGGTTTTGATTTATGGCTCTTTTTAAGATGTATTCTTGTTTTGATTTTCAGCAGTTTTACCATCATGTGCCTAGGTGTTTGTTTTGTTTTTTAATTAATCCTGCTTGGGATTTATATTGTTTTTTGAATCTGTGGCTTGATGTTTTCAATAGCTTGGGAAAATTCCCAGTTATTCTCTCTTAAAATATTGCCTTTGTCCATTTTCTCTTTCCCCTCCTCAGTTTTTAGTTGCACCTATGTTAGAACTTTTCATTTTGTATCACATTTCTCTTACTCTCTTTGCTGTATGTTCTAACCTTTTGTCTCTCTCTTTCTCTTCTGCACTGTCAGGATATTTTCTTATGATGCATATTCATTTGTAAATTTTTTCTCCAGTTCTTTCTCATCTGCTATCAAATCTATCATTAAGTTTTTAAAATTAATTGTTATGTTTTTCAGTTTTGGAATTTCAACTTGATTTTTTAAAGTTTTTAGTTCTCTGACAAAATTCTACATCTTAGTTTTTAATTCTTTGAAAATATTAATCAAAATTCTTTTAAAGTTCTTATCTGTGAACTCTATTATCTGAATTTTGTAAGAACTGATTTTGTTGTCTTTATTTTTTTTCTTTCTATCTTCATTTTCAGTCTTTTGTATGCATGGTTAATTTTGACTGGATGTTAGACGTTGTAACCAAACTATTGTAGAGATAACTTGAGGGTCTGGATGATATCTTCCTTCAGGGAGAATTTACTTTTGATTGTGACAGGGTAGAGGCATTAGCAATACAACATCACCTTTTTTCACTTAGAGTTTGAAATGACTTTAGATTGGCATCAGTTCCTGTGAGAACTGGGCTATTTCTACTTCACATTTACTACTAGCCCTTTTGGGTTCCAACTAAACATATAATATATTCATCAGAGCCCCTCCTGCTTGACCTGCCCTGAACTCGAATTTTGGTCCCTCCTGCTTGGGGAGTCAGCCTAAAGCTCTGCTTAGCTTTTTAGCATCTCAGCTATTGCTTTCAGGACCAGCAATTACCTTAAGTGGAAAGAAATGCCAAATTCAGCCAGAGCTCACTCAGCCTTTCTGTCTCTCCAGTATCTTAGCCCCTGCCTTGGTAGCTTTCTGATGTGTTTAGATTTTTAAAAAAATGTCCAGCAGATGGGTTAGTCTGAAATAACATTGTCCATGATTACTGGAAGCAGAATGGTTACAATTTAAAAATTTTGGGGAGAATGACGTCAGCATCATGGCAGAGAGATCTGTTCCCCTAGGCTCTCCCCCATAAGGTAAAATGAAAAGGACATTCATAAACCAGCAGAGGACATCCACACAACACAATAGACGTCAGAGAGATCCATGCAGCCATAAGTTTGAAGGTGGGGTACTGGACCCCTTGGGATGCAGTGGAAGGAGGTAAGCAGATCTCCTCTCCCTCCCCAGCAGCAGCAATCTAGGACATGGGACCTCATGTGGCAGCCAGCCTGTGACTCTGAGAGGATAAGGGGGGAAAGGCAGCCCGCATGGGAACACTTTTACTCTCAGAATTGTCTTCCAGCCTGCAGGAACACTCCACATGTAGGCAGCTAAGCCACTGTGGGGGTGCTCTCACTTAGTGCTCTCACTAAGCCACACAGCCCAGGCAGGCAGCCAGTGAATGCAGAGTGGGAGTGCAGGTGGGAAAGAAGGTGTCCCCTGCCTCCCATCCCACCTGGCACATCAGCTCGGCCAGTCGGCCAGGGCAGGAGATCCCCACCAGAATGCCTGTGCCTGTTTGTGTGAAACATTGGTGGCCAGATGCAGAGATTCCTATTGGTACAACTTCCAACAGATGGGAACAACTGTCAGGGGTCATGGCAGGCAAAGAAAACACAGTTCCTGCCCCCCTGGTGGCAGGTGGAATCTGCCACCAGATACTACCACTATGGCACAAGTCCACCCCATCAAACAGAATGAAAAAGTATATTAACACCCAGACCAGAAGGCAAATGACAAGTATCCAGAAACCCATCCTGAAGTCACAGAAATGTACAACCTAAATGACAGAGAATTCAAAATAGTTATCATAAATATACTCTACTAGTTACAAGAAAACTCAGACAGACAGTTCAATGAACTCAGGAATAAAATTAATGAGCAGAGGTAATTCTTCACAAAAAAAATCAGAAATGTTGGAGATGAATAACACGATGAATGAGATTGAAAAAAATCTGGAATCCTTAAAAAACAGAGCTGATATTATGGAGGATAGAATTAGTAATTTAGAGGACAGAAATATAGGAATGCTTCAGGTGGAGGAGGAGAGAGAACTAAGACGAAAAAGAAATGAAGAAATTCTCCGGGAAATATCCAACTCAACTAGGAAATGCAGCATAAGGATTATAGGTATTCCAGAGGGAGAAAGGAGCAGAGAGCTTGTTCAAAGAAATAATAGCTAAGAACTTCCCAAACCTGGGGAAGGAGCTGGAATTATGTGTAAATGAAGCTAATGGAACTCCTAATTATATCAATTTAAAAAGAACTTCTCCAAGGCATATACTAGTAAAACTGGCAAAAGTCAATGACAAAGAAAAAATATTAAGGGCGGCAATGTAGACGAAAATAACCTGTGAAGGAACCCCTAACAGGCTTTCAGTAGATTTCTCAGCAGAAGCCTTACAGGCTAGGAGAGAGTGGAATGATATATTAGAAATCCTGAAAGACAAAAGCTTTCAGCCAAGAATACTCTATCCAGTGAAACTATCCATCAGATATGATGGAGAAATAACTTTACCAGATAAATAAAAGCTGAGGTAGTTCGTCACCACAAGACCCCCCCCACCACAAGAAATGATCAAGAAGGCCCTCATACCTGAAAAAAAAGAAAAGGTTTACAAAGCCTTGAGCAAGGAGATAGACAAAATCAGAAAATTGCAGCTCTCTATCAGAACAGGTTAGCAAACACTTAATTATAACATTAAAGATAAAGAGAAAGAAAGCATCAAAAATAACTGTAATCACTTCATTTTAATCACAAACTCACAAAACAAAACAGAATAATTTGTGAAAATAGTAACTTAGATGGGGAAGAGGAAAGGGAAGGAAACTGCTTAGACTAAGGAGATAAGAGGCTATTAGAAAATGGACTAGCTCATCTATGAGATCCTTTATACAAATCTCATGGTAACCACTAAATAAAACATCAGAACAAAGACAAAAATGATAAATAAAGAGAAAACTCCGAAAACCATGATAGAGAATCACCAAACTGAACTCACAGTCAGAAACACATGGGACGAGAAACAAGGGAGACACAGAACAACTGAAAAACAAGTGGTAAAATGGCAGCATTAAGCCCTTATGCATCAATAACCACTCTAAATGTAAATGGACTGAACTCTCCAATCAAAAGACAAGACCCAACGATATGCTGCCTCCAGGAAACACATCTCAGCTCTAAAGACAAACACAGACTCAGAGTGAAGAGATGGAAGACAATCCTCCAAGCTAATGGCAAACAAAAGAAAACAGATGTTGCCATACTTATATCGGACAAAGTAGACGTCAAGATAAAAAAGGCAATGAGAGACAAAGAGGGGCAGTATATAACGATAAAAGAGACAATCCACCAAGAGGGCATAATATTTATAAATATATATGAACCTAACGCAGGAGCACCAAAGTACATAAAGCAACTATAAATTGACCTAAAAGGAGATATTAACAACAACACAATAATAGTAGGGGACCTTAACACTCCCCTAACATCAATGGATAGATCATCCAGGCAGAAAGTCAACAAGGAAATAGTGGAATTAAATGAAAAACTAGGTCAGATGTGCTTCATAGATATATATATATAGAACACTCCATTCAAAACAGCAGAATACACATTCTTCTCAAGTGCACATGGAAAATTCTCAAAGGTAGACCATATGTTGGGAAACAAGGCAAGCCTCAATAAATTTAAGAAGATTGAATTCATATCAAGCATCTTTTCTGACCATAATGCTGTGAAACTAGAAATCAACTACAAGAAAAAAGCTGGGAAGGTGACAAATATGTGGAGACTAAACAACATGCTACTGAACAACCAATGGATCAATGGAGAAATTAATGGAGAAATCAGAAAATATCTAGAGACAAATGAAAATACACCCTACTAACTCATATGGGATACAGCAAAATTGGTCCTAAGAGGGAAATTCATAGCAATACAAGCCCACCTTAACAAACAAGAAAAACCTCACATAAGCAATCTTAAACTACACCTAACAGAACTAGGAAAAGAAGAAGAAACAAAGCCCAAAGTCAGCAGAAGGAGGTAAATAATAAAAATTAGAGCAGAAATAAATGAAACTGAAACCAAAAAAACAGTAGAAAGGATCAATGAAACTAAGAGCTGGTTCTTTGAGAAGATAAACAAAATTGACAAACCCTTAGCCAGACTTACTAAGAGAAAAAGAGGGAAGGCTTAAATAAATAAAATTAGAAATGAAAGAGGAGAAATTACAATAGATACCGCAGAAGTACAAAGGATTTTACGAGAATACTATGAAAAACTATACGCCCACAAATTGGACAATCTAGAAGAAATTGATAAATTCTTAGACTCATACAACCTCCCAAAACTGAGTCAAGAAGAAGTAGAGGATCTGAATAGACCAGTCAGAAGAGATCGAAACAGTAATCAAAAACCTCCTCCAAAAATAAAAGTCTAGGACCAGATGGCTTCTCTCGAGAATTCTACCAAACATTCAAAGAAGATTTAATACCTATCCTTCTCAAACTATTCCAAAAAATTGAAGAAGACAGAACACTTCCTAATGCATTCTACGAGGCCAACATCACCCTGATCCCAAAGCCAGACAAGGACAACACAAAGAAGGAAAATTACAGGCCAATATTGCTGATGAACATAGATGCAAAAATCCTCAACAAAATATTGGCAAACTGAATACAGCAATACATTAAAAGGATCATACACTATGATCAAGTGGGATTTATACAAGAGATGCAGGGATGGTTCAACATCTGCAACTCAAACAATGTAATACACCACATTAACAAAATGAGGAATAAAAACCACATGATCATCTCAATAGATGCAGAGAAAGCATTTGACAAGATCCGACATCCATTTATGATACAAACTCTAAATAAAATAGGTATAGAAGGAAAGTACCTCAACATAATAAAGGCCATATATGACAAATTCACATCCTCCAACATCATACTCAATGGGGAAAAACTAAAAGCCATCCCTATGAGAACAGGCGGAAGACAAGGGTGCCCACTCTCGCCACTCTTATTCAACATAGTACTGGAGGTTTTGGCAAGACCAATTGGGCAATAACAAGAAATAAAAGGAAGGAATTGGCAAATTCCAAATTGGCAAGGAAGAAGTGAAAATCTCACTGTTTGCAGATGACATGATTTTATATATAGAAAACCCTAAAGAATCTGTCAGAAAACTATTAGAAATAATCAACAACTACAGCAAAGTTGCAGGGTACGAAATCAACTTACAAAAATCAGTTGCGTTTCTATACCCTAATAATGAACTAACAGAAAGAGAGCTCAAGAATACAATCCCATTTACAATCACAACAAAAAGAATAAAATATCTTGTAACGAATTTAACCAAGGAGGTGAAAGACCTACACAATGAAAACTATAAGACATTAATGAAAGAAATCGATGATGACGTAAAGAAATGGAATGATATTCCCTGCACATGGGTTTGAAGAATAAACACGGTTAAAATGTCCATACTACCTAAAGCAATCTACAGATTGAATGCAAACCCAATCAGAATCCCAATGACATTCTTCGCAGAAATAGAACAAGGAATCCTAAAATTCATATGGGGCAACAAAAGACCCTGAATAGCTAAAGCAATCCTGAGAAAGAAGAACAAAGCTGGAGACATCACAATCCCTGACTTCAAAATATACTACAAAGCTATAATAATTAAAACAGCATGGTACTGGTACAAAAACAGACACACAGATCACTGGAACAGAATTGAAAGCCCAGAAATAAAACCACACACCTACGGACAGCTAATCTTCAACAAAGGAGCTAAGAACATACAAAGCAGAAAAGAAAGTCTCTTCAATAAATGGTGCTGGGAAAACTGGACAGCCACATGCAAAAGAATGAAAGTAGACCATTATCTTATGCCGTACATAAAAATTAACTCAAAATGGATCAAAGACTTGAAGGTAAGACCTGAAATTGTAAAACTCCAGGAAGAAAATATATGCAGTACACTCTTTGATGTTGGTCTTAGCAGCATCTTTTCGAATACCGTGTCTACTCAGGCAAGGGAAACAAAAGAAAAAATAAACAAATAGAACTAATCAGACTAAAGAGCTTCTGCAAGGCAAAGGAAACCAGGAACAAAATGAAAAGACAACCCACCAACTGGGAGAAAATATTTGTAAATCATCTATCCGACAAGGGTTTAATCTCCAAAATATATAAAGAACTCATACAACTCAACAACAAAAAAACAAACAACTGGATTAAAAAATGGGCAGAGGATATGCACAGACATTTTTCCAAAGAAGACATTCAGATGGCCAACAGGCACATGAAAAGATGTTCAACATCACTAATCATTAGAGAAATGCAAATCAAAAGTGCAATGAGAATCACCTTATACCTATTAGAATGGGTATAATTACTAAGATGAAAAATAACAAATGTTGGAAAGGATGTGGGGAAATGGGAACCCTCATACACTGCTGGTGGGAGTGCAAACTGGTGCAGCCACTAAGGAAAACAGTATGGAGATTTCTGAAAAAATGAAAAATAGAAATACCATATGACCCAGCTATCCCACTACTGGGTATTTATCCAAAGAACTTGAAGTCAACAATTCAAAGAGACTTATGCACCCCTATGTTCATTGCAGCATTATTCACAATAGCCAAGAAGTGGAAGCAACCCAAGTGCTCATCAACTGATGAGTGGATAAAGAAGACATGGTATATATATATACGATAGAATACTGCTCAGCCATAAAAAAGGACAAAATTGTCCCATTTGCAACATCATTGATGGACCTTGAGGGTATTATGTTAAGCTAAATAAGCCAGACAGAAAAAGACAAATACCACATGATTTCACTCCTATGTTGAAGATAAACAAACACATGGACAAAGGGAACAGATTAGTGGTTACCAGAGGGGAAGGGAGTTGGGGGGTGGGCATAAGGGGTAAAGGGCCACATGTATATGGTGACTAACAAATAATAATGTACACCTAAAATTTCACAATGTTATAAACTATTATGACCTCAATAAAATAATAATAATAAAAAATCCTTGCAATGTACACCTAAAATTTCACAATGTTATAAACTATTATGACCTCAATAAAATAATAATAATAAAAAATCCTTGCAAAACTAAAAAAAAAGTTTTGGGTGGACTTTTTGGTTGAAGCATAGTGTACACACATTATATGGGACAAATCATAAGTACACAGTAAATGAATTTTTACAAAGGGAATATACCTGTGTGACTACCACCCAGATTAGGAGGTAGAACTTTAACAGCACCCTAGAAATCACTCTTATGCCCCCTAATGGCCACCACCTTCTTCACTCCTCTCTGAAGTTATCCATTATCCTGATTTCTGTCACTGTAGATTGGTCTTACCTGTTTTTGAACATTATTTATATTGGATCATTACAGTTCATATACTTTTGTGTCTGGCTTCTTTCACACATCATTATGTTTTTAAGACTCATCCACGTTGATGCATATATTCATTAATTTTCATTGCTATATAGTATTCCATTGTATGATTATATTACCACATATTTATCTATCCTACTCTGACCTTTCCAAGAATTGATAAATGTCTGGAGGGAGCAGTATATTGCAGAAAGTTTCTAACTTCAATCAACTTCCCTTCTGTTCAAGATCTGTCTCCTCAATTTCTGCTTGTACGGGTCACTCTTAGATGCTTTCAAACATATTTTTTAAAATGTTATTTTCAGTGAGAACACTGGTTTGTTATAAGCTACTGTATCGTAATCTGTAGCTGGATTTCATTTATTTGTTTTAATCCAATATGATTGTCTTTGTCTTTTAATTTGTTAGGTTAATACATTTGAATTCATTATTATTATTGAGTTATTGATGTGTTTGTAATAATTTCTACCATATTACTGTACTTTTTGTATGAATACTTTTATTTTGGTTCTTTTTTTCTTTTCCTTTATTCTCTTTTTCTGATAAAATTCTCTGTGTAGCTCCCACATCCCCTTTTTTCCTGTGCCATTGAAAACTACTGAGTACATTTCCATAATTTTAATGGTTACTCTTACGTTTAATCTGTGTACTTAAATATAAATTATTCTAACAATATCGTCCTCCTGAACATAACAGATATCTTAACACATTTTACCCATTAAATATCCTCCTCCACTGTCTTGATATTGTTGTCTGGGTTTATAGGTTAACTTATTTTTTAATATGAAAATTATCATTGCTTTTTTTTTTTTTACATTCAATTGTTTGCTCAACTTACTAATTAAAAATGTTATTTTCTGGGGCCAGTCTGGTGGCGTGGCAGTTAAGTTTGCATGCTTTGCGGCCCAGGGTTTGCTGGTTCAGATCCTGGGCGCAGACCTATGCACCGCTCATCAAGCCATGCTGAGGCAGCGTCCCATATAGAGCAACTAGAAGGATGTACAACTATGACATACAAGTATGTACAAGTATGACATACTATCTACTGGGTCTTTGGGGAGAAAAAAGGAAAAAAGGAGGAAGATTGGCAACAGATGTTAGCTCAGGGTCAATATTCCTCAAAAAACAAATGTTATTTTCTATGTACACTGTTATGTTCACATGTATTTTCCCTCTAAATTTTCTTTAATAATTGTTTCAGTAAATTCTGTGGGTGATAAAAAGTTTTTATGTATCTGAAAATGTTTTCTTTTTTTACCCTCACTTTTGAGTAATAGTGTAGCAGGGTTTAAATTTAATTGATAGTTTTTCCCCCTCAACAGTGATGACTTTTTCTCTTCACTATTGATGTTCTTTTAGTTTCATCAAATATATCATGAAATGGAGTTATGTTCTTGGTAGTGAGAAGGCATTTTTGTTCTGAGGGATTATGTTGTTGTTACGTGCCGTTAAGTCGGCTCTGACTCCTGGCGACCCTATGAATGAGCGATGTCCACAATGTCCTGTCCTCAACAGCCCCACTCACCTTCTGTAGACTCATGCCTGTGGCTTCCTTTATGAAGTCAATCGAGCTCATATTTGGTCTTCCTCTTTTCCTGCTGCCTTCTACTTTTCCCAGCATTATTGTCTTTTCCAAAGATTCCTGCATTCTCAAAATGTGCCCAAAGTAGGACAGCCTCAGTTTTATCATTTTTCCTCCAGTGATAGTTCAGGCTTAGTTTGCTCTAGGACCCACTTGTTCGTCTTTCTGGCAGTCCAGGGTATCCAGAGAGCTCTCCTCTAACACCAGATTTCAAATGAATCAGTTTTTTTGGTGTCAGCCTTCTTTACTGTCTAGCTTTTGCACCCATACATAGTAATTGGGAATACGAGGGTGTGGATAATATTGGCTTGGTCTCTAACGACACTTCCTTACACTCGATGATCTTTCATAATTCTTTCATTGCTGCCCTTCCAAGTCTCAGTCTTCTCTTGATTTCTTCGCTGCAATCTCCATTTAAATTGATGACTGAACCAAGGTAAACAAAATCTTTAACAATTTCAATGTCTTCATTGTCTATGTTAAAGTTGTGTCGTTGTCCTGTAGTCGTGATTTTTGTCTTCTTGATGTTCAAATGCTGTCCTGCTTGGGCACTTTCTTCTTTCACTTTCATCAGGAAGTTGTTTCAAGTCATTGCTGCTTCCTGCCAGTAAGATGGTGGCATCTGCATATCTTAGCTTGTTGATGTTTCTCCCACCAATTTCCCTCCTCCTTCATCTGAATCTAGCACAGTTTTTTATATATGTTCTGCATACAGATTAAACAGATAGGGAGATAAAATGCACCCTTGTCTGACACTTTTGCCTGTAGGAAACCATTCTGTCTCTCCATATCCTGTCCTGACAGTGGCTTCTTGTCCACAATACAGGTCACACATCAGGACAATCAAGTGCTGAGGCACGCCCATTTCTTTCAGAGCAGCCCATAGCTTTTCACGATGCACACAGTCAAAGGCTTTACTATAGTCAATAAAACATAGACTAACCTTCTGAAATTCTTTGGAGCACTCCACTAGCCAATGAATAATCACAATTAGATCTCGTGTGTCTCTCCCTTTTCAGAATCCAGCTTGGACCTCAGGCATTTCTGTTCCATATGAGGTAAAGCCTTTGCTGCAGCACTGTGAGCATCACTCTATTTGCAGAGATTATGACTTTATTCAATTCTGGAAAAATCTCAGCTCTTATACCTTTAATTATTGCTTCTATGCTATTCTTTTCATTCACTTTTTCAGAGATTCTCCATTCTCTATGTCTCTTAAATGTTATTTGATTTTTAAAAATTACCTTTGTCTTTCTATGCTTATTCTGGGGAAATTCCTCAGTATTCTCTTTTAAACCACAAATTTTATCGTTGACCATATCCTGAGTATTTTTTTAAAATTTCAATTTTAAAAATTTGAATTTTTAAATTTTTAAAATTTTAAATTTTAAAATGTCCAGAGTTGATTAGTTAGTTATTTTTTCCTGTCTAGTTGGTCTTAGTGAAAATCTGTGTATAATCAACTCTTTTAATTTCTTTGATTATCTTAAACATAATTATTTTAATATTTTTGTCAGACTCTTCTAAAAATGTGTTCCATCTGAAGTGAATTACTGTTTTGGCTTATTTTATTAACTCCTTGTAAGCATTACATTTCTTCATGTGTTTTGTGACTTTGTCTTTTCTTTATGAGTCAACCCTAATTTTTATTGACTTTTTAAAATAATTTTTAAAAATTTTGAAGCAATCTCAGGCTTACAGAAAAGAAGCAAGTGCTTTACAAAGATTCTTTTCCAGAGCTGCCAGGATGCCCCATCACCCCTGCATATTCCTATCTTCTTATATGTAGTGTGTATTTCCTTACAAACAAGAACATTCTATATACCACAAAACAGCTACAAAAATCAGGAAATTTACACTGACACGGTACTACAGTCTAATCATTATATATAGTTTCTATATATAGATCTATATATATATAGTTTCTATATATAGATAGAAACTATATAGATTCTATATAGTTTTATCAGTTATCCCAATTATGCCCCATGTTTCAGTTCAAAATTATGCTTTACATTTAGTTGTTATGTCTCTTTAGTTTTGTCTGGAATAGTTCCTCGGTCTTTCTTGACAAATGTGAATTGATTTAAAGTTTCCTCATTAGACTCTGATTATACATTTTTTTAAATAATAGATCCAAATATCTTTACATTCTCTGTAATAAGAAGACAAAAGTGGTAAACTTAGACTTGTTTAGCAATTAATAGTTTGGTATTTTATCTTATTTGAAAATAATCTAGATAGTCAATGAATTTTCCATCATTTAATTTAGCCTAGGAAAATTCTAAAGTTTTCAGTTACCAAAGAGATTTTAGAAGCTATTTTAAGTACACATGCCATAAAATATAATTATTACTAAAAAGTTTATCTGTAAACTCTTATCTGATTTATATCTACCTAAATCATTTCCTTCCAAAAATAATGCTTAGACTACCCACGAAAACTTTATGAGACATTAGACAAAATCAGCTATTGTTTTAAGTTATTATTTTTGCTAACAAATTTTGTAATAGAGATAACATCAGCTTATTTGATTAATAACCCCAGGTAGAATGAAGGTTGCATCATATCCAATGCTGGTAACTCTGAAGACATGCTTATTTCAACCAAACCAACAAACTTAAATAAGCTTTTGGTTACCAAAGATTATTTTTTTATCATGTTAACTCGAAAGACATTTGGGTTAGTTTCTATTACATGTATATAAGCACTTACTTTATGCTAATTAAATAGAGCTCTTTTAGAAATTGTACCAGCTGGAGGTAGAAAAATGTCACATATATAACATATATAGATACGCATAAATGCACAGACAGATGCAACAAAGATTTTATAGCCTCTATTTTTAAAATTTTCCTTAGATTTTTGGGCAAGGGTGCAGCCCTTGCCCATAGCAGCCTGCATCTCTGAAAGCTTCTTTTCCTGTTTTTTTTTTTTTCTTTCTTTCTTTTAGTCTTGGGAATCCGAGAAAGTCTGGATAATAACTCCTAGAGAAGTAACAAGTTTTTTTTTTGAGATCAACAGAGGAGGTTAGTTACTCATCAAAGGACTGACACACCCATTCAATTACATTATCCTTAATTTGCTTCTTTCCCTCTGGGTACATAGTTTTATCTTAATTTAGGGAAGAAGCCCTAAAAAATTCCTATCAAGCTTTGAATATCAGCTTCCAATTTGGACAAATTTCTGACCATATGTTACTAAACCCTTCCAAATATCTTGTCAGGTTTCAGCTGGACAAGCAGTAATTATTCCTGGCAGCATTAAACAGCTCCATTAATTTTTTAATTTTAGTTTCCCCTTGACTGTTTAAGGGTAGCAGTTTCCCAGAAAATCTCTCAGAATCTTGTTAACCTCGAGAGGAACTCATATTGGGCCCTCCTTCTAAGGTAGATTATGGGGGTGTCTGTAAAGCCATGACTTAATAAGTGCACTTCTTAAATGATCTTATCTAAATGGAACAGTCCTTCTAATGGCCAGTGTACAAGTTTTGGAGGCTCAAAGGAGCCCCAAAGTGACCACTATAATTTTAAATTATCCCAGGTTATCTTGATCCAAAGATCCAACCACTTACAGTTATCCCCATTTTGTTAAATACTTGCAAGTATCCACTCTGTACATATTGTACATGAAGCCACCCAGAGTTCCAGGGGGAAGCTGCCCATTCAGGAACTGGTCAGCTTTTAGAAGCACGATTTCCCATTTTCTTTCAGTTTCGTTTTATTATAAAGTCTGAACAGTTTCTATTAAACACTTTGTTCAGACATTATAGACACAATTCTTTCCAATTTAAAGCCCAATTAAAGGTCACCCTGCCCTGTTCACTCCAAAGTTCCCCTAGGCTCCCCTGGCCTAGGAAATTCCCCTGAGGTTTCTCTTACCTAGGAAATGTACTGGTACTCCCTTAAGAAACCTAGTCTTAAGATGTGAAACAGCTCAAGTAAAAGTCAGGACCTACGACTTAAATAAGGAGGTCCAGGCTTCAGGAGAAACTCACCGGAGGCACCTGGGTAGTGCCGTGAAGCCAGAGGCACTCAGTGGACCCATGTGGCACCAAGCGCCAGTTCAAAGTAGATTCCAGGTGGTCTCCAATGTGTTTCTCTGAAATCCTGCTGCACTATGCCAAGAAATGTTGACTCAAAATAACTGTGGGAGATCAAGATTTGGCCACCCTGAAATATATCTCTTTACCTTGATTCTTTTCTCTGAGGACATTTGGCCTCCCCCACTAACTGCCTAAAGAATTTGACATAGTAACTCCTTCCTGGAACAGATTTTCTATCTGATGGCTGTAATATAAGGTCAAATAGATGTTATAATAGAAAAGGCACCAACAAGCCCATCTCATCAGAAGTTCTGTCTCTCTGGCCACATTCTCTGGATGGCCCGGCAAGGAGTTGCCAGACAAACATTTGCATTTATAAGGGAAATCTCCATTTGTAAAGGTATCTCCCTCTCTGTATTGGGAAGAGGAGGGATGACCTCATTTCTAGAAACTTATCAGTGTGGAAGGTGAGGCCTTAAATCTGCATAATAACCTTACCCTTGTTTACAGTGCTTTAGTGGTAATCTCCTGTAACTGACACCCCCCACCCCCAACATCCTCCTTTGCCTTTAGCTGAAGATGGTATTTAAGATGAGAATTTCTGCTATTGTGATGAGAAATGCAGTGTGCCTGCTTTCTCCCATGTATACATGTTATTAAACTTGGTATTATTTTCTCCTGCTAACCTGTCTTGTTAGTTATTTGGCCAGCCAGAAGAACCTTAAGGGAAAGGGCAGAGGAGGCTTTCTCCCTCTTCCCCCACATAACCAATAACCATTCTGTAGACAGGAGAGATAAGGGGAATTTTACTTGAGCCAAACTGAGGATTATAACCCAAGAAGGCCTTTTCCAGAAAGGAAGAAAGCATTCCCAAGGTTATGCATTTTTGATAGAAATGTGATAAAAATGACCCTGTGTTTATATCATTGTATCCTATCAGGTGGCATTCCATTTGAATTTGTCCCGTTACTGATTATATTTACTTTAATCATTTGATTAAGGTGATGTCTGCTGGAATTTTAGACTGACAAGTTATTCTTTTACTCTTTGTAACTAGTAAGTATCTAAGGAGTCATACTTTGAAGCTGTGTTTCATTCCTCATCAAATTTTCAATTCATTCAATGATTCCTTTATAGGCATGTGGGCTCATGGTTTCTTATTTTATTCAATAAGTTATAATTCATTATTATCATTATTTATTCCAATGCTCAGATTTTGCCAGATTTTGACAGTGGGACCCTCTCAAGCTGGCTTCTCTGTCCCTTATGCCATCTTTCCATTGTTCTTTGACTACCTCCTTATTTTCTAGGGTAACAAGATACTTCAGGGTCCTGATATTTTCCTGCCTCAGCCATGGGATCAGTCATTTCTTTAAGGCGCCTTGGTTCCCTTTCGTGGAGAATAGTATTTATTAGCCAAGATCTGTGTGCTCATTGCTATTGGGGTTTTGGAGTTCTTAGTTCCTCTAAATAGAGAGAGCAGATGGAGGAGACATACATACATACATACATATACATGTATATTAAAATCTCTATAAGTTTTTACATTTATATTTATTTCTATGCCTATTTTTTATATTGCAAAGCATGAGTTTGCACCTATACCTTCAATTCTAATCCAACATAAGATTACAGGATTCATTTTGGTTTTCTCTCTTGTCCCTACCTGGGGGTTATTTTTGCTGCATATTCCGTGTGCGCGAGCCTCTCCACTCTGTCCATGTCCCAACACATTGTGCTGGGCTGACCCCTCCCCCTCATGTAGGTGCCCCCTCACTCTACTCAGGCCCCCACACTTTGCACCAAGTCATGCTCTAATGTGGATACCTTCCTCAGCACTTTAATTTTGTTTTGAAGGTTTATTTTGAGTGGGAAGTTTAATTTTAATTTGGTTTCATTTTTGTTTTTCATGCTTTCCTCCTATTTGTCTAATGATCTTGATGTATTTCTATGGGCCCTACGTGATTCCTGTCCCCCTGACCTCTAGTCTACTGGTGTAGAACCAGGTCTTATAGTGGCTTCAAGGCCCTAGCTCAATTGTGAGGCTATCACAGATGGACCCACAAAGCCAGTGGAAGTTTGTCTCTATTCCTTGTGCCCACATGTCTGCAGCTCCACAGCCTTCTATGAAACAGTAGCTTTAGGAGAAAATTCACTTGCAGCTTTTTCCGGCCTCCTTTAAAGTATGATGGGAGCCCTTGACTTCACACAGTAACCTCACTTTTTCTTATCTCATTTCTTACGGAAACTGTCACCCCTGTTACCCTCACGTGAGCTGAGTTCCTGGATACCTCTGTCTTCTTTTGGATCCAAAACCCAGCAGGTCTTCCACTTCATTTCTGTTCGTTACTTAGGTTTCTGTTCCACTTCTGGTCCATGGAGATTTTTGTTTCATTTCAAGTTTTCATTTTGAGTCTTTCGGCTTAACTATTTCTATACTTTGTCACCATTAAGTATTTTGAGCCAAGCAAGTGTGCTCAAGTATTTCTCTAGCACTAATCACTATGTTATCTTGATCCGAAGTCCTTATGTTGGTTCCTATTCATACTTGACCTTTAATTGAGTTTAAATATGTATCCCTACTCCACACTTAAAGAATAATCATTTCTGGGAAATGGGCCAACCATTCAGATGGTACAGCTGAGCAGTTTGTGTCATAGGACTTCCATGGATGTTCAAGTTGTGAGAGTGAGGTAAGCATTTAAAATCTGACTGCAGCAAGAGTGCAGGGCAAGCTAAATGTTTAAATGGGGTCATGTGGTCTGAGTTGTGGGAAGAAAAGATGTAAGTATCAAAATCTGGACTTCTGTCTCCAGTTGTTTTGGAGGAGAGGTTGAGGAACTTGTGGCTAGTCTGACAAAAGTGGCAATCGAGTCAGACCTAGCTTTGTTCTTGCCTTCTGCATCTTTCCTTTTATTCCTCATAATTTCTGAATTTACTGTGAATTAAAACCTGAGGGCTAGTGGATTGTTGTTCAGAAATATGTATTCCTTCCTCCCATCACTGCCCCCTCATCCCGACCTCCATAGGTGAAGTATACTCCTCTACCCTTTGACTTGGGGCTTGGCTGTCCCTTTCCTCAGCCAGTGGAATGTTAGTGGGCCTGCTGTGCAGAAAGTTTAAAATGCACTACTACAACTGGTCTTGCTCTTTGGCACTTCTGCTTTTACGGTGAGAAGAACATGCCTGGGCTATCCCACTGGTCCCAGAAGAAGGATAACAGACAAGTGGAGCAGAGCAACTCCAGCCTAACACCCCAGCCAAGCCAAGCCTACATCAGTCGATCTCCAGCTGAACGGCGGTTGCGTGAGGGAGCTTATTGAAACTGGGAGAGCCACACAGCTGAGACCAGCCTGTATCAGTTGACTTTCTGTTGATCCACAGATGTGTGAGCTAAATAAATGCATACTATTCTATGCCACTGAGGTTTTGTGGTTGTTTGTTACATAAAAATAACTAAATATCTGAGGCAAATAAGGAGTAGCAGAGATGCCACGCCAAAAATGCCACTTTGGCATAAGGATTATTTTGAGCTGAAGGCAATTGAGAAGAAGCAGATATAAGAAAATCCCCTGTCCTCTACCTACTTGCCTTAAAGTAGAACAAAAAGTTACAAAGGCATCCCTCCACCCTCTCTACCAGGAAAGATAAAAGTTCATCACTGGAGACAGCTTTAGACCGTAGCAGCCTGGAGATGGCACCAGAGGAATCTACATAACAAACTTTATTAGCTAGCCTTTATCTCTGCTCTTGGAAGCCTAAAACCGCTTTCATTTGTCCTGTCATTTCTCTGCAAATTTATTTTTCTTTGATGAAGATGTCATATAAGCCAGAGTTCTAAGCCACCACTTTGAGTTTCTCATTTTTCCCTGGGTGTCTCCCATGTATACATGAGGTATATATATTAATAAACTTCTGTTTTTGTTTCTCTTGTTCATCTGTTTTTACTACAGGGATCTCAACCAAGAACTCAGAAGGGTAGAAAGAAAATTATTTTTCCTCCCTTACACAAACTATATGCCTTCCATCACGTTGCAGAACCTGGCATCCCATTTTGGAATCCCAGTTTCTTCTTCCGCTTGTCTTCTGAACATCATAGTTCTCATTATCATTATTTTGTCTCGACAAGTTTTTCTGTTTCCTACTCAGGACTCCTGCCAAGTATCCCCATGTCTATTTAGACCTAGAGTCTTGCCTTGTCGTTTTCATTCTTCCTCCCATGGATTAGGGCTATGCCCAAACCTACGTCCATTGGCTGAGGTTTACTATCTTTGGATACTTGATTTTGCACTTACCTAATATCTTTGGGTTGCCTTGCTTCTGAGCCCTATCCACCTGTCATCATAGGGTTTTTTCTCCTGTACCACTAAACACCAACCCCTTTCTAAACTGCTTTCTGGACTGTTATTTTATTATCTTTTTGCTTATCATGCTTTTAAACTTTGCTATTTTTTCACTAAGTATCACAGTAATATTTGGAATATACAGAAAACAGAGTCATGCATGGGATTACTCCTGTTAATATTGTCATGTATTTTATTCAAGGGCTATGGTGAGTCTAGACCTTGGCCACGCCTCTGCCTTTCTTCTCCATTCTGTTGTAAGTACTCAGCCATAATCCAACCCATTGTGAGACATACCTCTAGGATGACATAATGTGGATTTATGGTGGGTGGATTAGGATTAGGTGGTGGGTGGAGGTTATGGAGTAAAAATGGAACCATCAACTCTTCACAGAGAAGAGACAGAGAAGAAAAAGGGTTGGGACCGAGCTTTCTGGCTGCCCAGATGTGAACTCATAGGGTGCATTACTTTGGTGGGTTTTCTGTGACTGGATTCTCATCCACTGGTCTACCAATCTAGAAGCCAGGACTTGAGTTCTTGGACTAACCCACACCCTGCTGTTCTTTAGTCCCTCTTTTTCATCTTGGTGCTGCTATTCTCCTCTTTGTTCATGTGGTGTGCCTACAGACAGGGCACATTGCCAGCCTCCTTCAACATCAATCACTCCTCAGCCCTACCTCCTGACCCTCCATGATCACTGCTGGGACTGGGGCTTTCCTAGGTCTCATCCACTGCACCTTACAGAATGCCTCTTGCAGTGAATTGCTTCCGTGTGGGGCTAAAGAGTAAGCACTGAGTCAATTCTTCTAACTTTGGATATCAGAGGTCACCTTTCCAAATTCTGTGGGCATCTCCTGTAGCTCTCTGCATGTTGTCTACAAAACCCCGAAATTTGATTTATGCATCCACTTCCTCTCAGGGTTGTCTGACACTCGCTGGCTAGGTATTTGACTTGGCAGACACTGAGGGGGAGTGTGCGGCTATTTGCAGATAGTGATAAATGCCGTTGTCTCAATGGAATATATAGATCAGTGATGGATTGCCCCATACTTCTTGCTTACGTTAAATTGAAACATTCTATTGAACTTACCCTAACTGCAGAATCTTATAAACAGTGCTTCTTGAGTTTTATGACTGTGGGCTCACTGCCAAGTGCAAACATTCCTAGTCCGTGGCATGAAAATCCAGTGAAATAGAACAGAAAAGGCAACTGAGAGAGAGTAGGGGAGAGAGAGAAGGGGGACAGAGAGATATGATAGAACTACTTCTTTGAGAGCAGTCAGGCCTGTGGTTGATTTTGCAAGGTCCTGGACATCCAAAGGCTCAGGGGAGTCCTCCATGAAGTGGGAAGCTAGCTTGCCAATAGCGACAGAAACTCCTGAAGGTAGTGAGAGAGCGAGATCCGTGCCCCCCGCACAGCTGGTGTTGGATGCTGTCACTCACCAGTCTCCCTGCCACTTTTGAAGAATAGCGACTTTCTATTTTGAATATCAATGTGAGAAGTCAACTGTCCCCTAATCTATACACACTGCTGGGACAGTTCCAGGGTTTCGGATTAAGTACTCTGGCACAAATCTCTTTAAATCTTTCCTAAATAAGAAATTATGTGAGGCTGTCTTGTGAAAGGTTCTGGCTCCCAGGGAATTAAAACCTTCAGCTCTGTTTGCTCTGCTGAGAACAAAGTGGCTCAGGAGCCTTCTTTCTAACTGGCTGATGTCATTCTGTCCCACTGAGAAGCACAGCGTGTGGCCTCACACCCTCTCTGCAGGGCCTGTTGGTTGCTGGCATCTACTTGGGGCTCAGGAGTTATTTTTTTCTGCTTCCATTATTCATCGGGAGGGTTGTACCAAAATTATTACACAATGAAAGCTTCACAGCAAGCAGAGTCAAATAGAATTATTGGACCCTTTGCTGCATTGCTTTCTGGCAATTGTCGCTTGCTGGAGAGAATTAGGTGTGTTTTTATTTGTTGGATAGGATGCAAATATTTTCCCTCCATTTTAGACTTGTTATTTATTCTCTCTCACAGACCTGAGAAAGATGAAATCATCTAACTTGTTGCTGTTGTTATGTATTAGAGATGATATTTGCTTAGGCCTTATGTTAAAGACATGAAGTAACTGCTCAATGATATCAAGCCATTTAGTGAAACGTAACTGTATGTTGCCATAATACGCATGTAGGGAAAGGTAAATATATGCTACATAGAAATTCTCTAAGTCTCACAGTCACCATTTGTTTATAGGTTTCAAATAGACTTGCCTTTATACAAAGGCCTGCATCAGTTGTAACTTCTCTCTGAATTCCACAGACTGTGGAGATGTATATTACTTTTTTTTTTTTTTTGGTGAGGAAGATTAGCCCTGACATCCATTGCCAATCCTCCTCTTTTTGCTGAGGAAGACTGGCCCTGGGCTAACATCTGTGCCCATCTTCCTCTACTTTATGTGGGACACTGCCACAGCATGGCTTAACAAGCGGGGCGTTAGTCCATGCCTCAGATCCGAACCTGAGAACCCCAGGCCACGAAGCGGAGTGCGCGAAACTTAACCACTGTGCCACCAGGCCAGTCCCCCGTGGAGATTTTTTTACGTAAGGGATTGAAACGGTCAGAGTATGGTTTCAGCAACAGGACCGTGCTGAAGTGAGGAGGGAGAACTGAGATGTGAGGAGATGGGCTAAAGGAGGGCAGGAGCTCCCAGGAGGGAGTGGATTTAGGGCTGTGTCCCTGGAGGAAAATGGCCAGGACTTACTGGGTGTAAGGAGTCTAGGGTCAGTCTCGGTTTCCATCTTACGGTGTGACGTGGTAGCAAGTCCTTTAAATGAGATAGAGAATGGGGAGGGGGTTTCTATCAGACATCATTCTGGTCAGAAAAGATGACAGGCTCAAACTACGTCATGTGAGAAGACTTGAACAGAGAGGCTATCCAAAGGTGCAGGGCAAGGCTCAGCGATCTGCACTGCCCCGGGCTATAGCAGGGGGGGTGTGACCTCCTCAGGCCTGAAGGAGGGGGGAAGGGAGAAGTTACTGGAATCCAGGGAGAGCTGTGCTGTGAGGGCTGCCTGACGGGAGCTGTGACCTCCAGCAGAGGGACAGAGACAAGTGGACATAGCTGACCCACGCCGCCACAGCAGAAGCTGGTGAGGAATCAATGTCTCTCCCTTACTCTCCTCTCTCTTCCTAGTTCTCTGCCAGGGCTCCATTGGCCAAACACAGCTGGAAGCTGGGGGCCAGGGAGCCCACTGAGGCAGTCCACTCAGGTCAGCCTCCGGGAGCACAGAGCAGGGTGGGAAGGGTCACAGGTGGATCTGGAGGGACAGGCAGGACATGTCCAGCAGAGGGGTTTTGCTAGGGAGTTCTGTTTTGACCAGGATGAATTTGTGCTGCTTGTCACTGCACCAGTCTAGAGCTC
This sequence comes from Diceros bicornis minor, assembly GCF_020826845.1. Classification (NCBI taxonomy): domain Eukaryota; kingdom Metazoa; phylum Chordata; class Mammalia; order Perissodactyla; family Rhinocerotidae; genus Diceros; species Diceros bicornis. The sequence continues at coordinate 96,836,628 of NC_080744.1, forward strand.
GGAAGGAAAGTTCATAGCTTGGAAATTTGTAGCTCAGGGAACATCAACATGAATGTATGTGAGGCACTTAGCACAGTGATTGGCACAGTGTGTACACTCAAAAAATATCAGCTGTTACCATCAACATTATTGAGAGAGGCTGCAGAGAGCTGACATAAGCAATTGTTAGACATAGTCATCAGGAAATGTCAGGGGTGAACCTGGAGTGTGGAGAGTCACGCAGGAAAAGAGAAGTGAGCAGGCAGATGTAGTATGTGCATGCTACTCTTTTGAGAATTTTTGTGGTGCAGAAAGAAGGAGGAGGGGAGGTGTAGCTGCAGAGCAGAGAGGAGGTAAGTTTGAAGGAAGGTATTCTTTTCCCGGGCATGGGAAGTAACTGAGCGTATTTACGGGGCAAGTGAAGGAGCCAGCAGAGCGAGTCAGCCAAAGACACAAGAAAGAGCAAGGAGGAAACTGATAGAGTCATATCTTGAAAGAAGAGGGAAGGAAGGAAGATGAGAATGATGGTGGTGGCAACGATGATGATGGTGATGATGAGGGGAAAGAGGAGGAGGGGGAGGGAGAGATGGTATCAGAGCACAGGTGAACGCATTGGCCTCAGGTGGGGGAGCAAGGCTTTCTTGAGACAGAGGGAAGCAAATAAAGAAGGAAGTAAATATGTTGCTTGAGGGGCGAGGAGAGAGGAATTAAGGGAGTTCTTATTAGATAGTCTACATTTCCTATCCAATATGGAACAGATAACAGAAAGATAATCATAACTTTAGCTACCACTGGGACTTGTTGAACCAAGCATTTTTTCTTACATTAAGCTCCTTTAATCTTCATGACAACCTTGTAAAATAAGCATTATTATTATCGTACCCTTTTTATAGGTGAGGCAGGTAAGGAACTTAAGGAATATGGGCAAGTGGTCTGAAAAATAACATAGAGCATGATTCTGCTGGAATGGAGATGACAAGAAAGTGGCACATTTGCCAGCCGCCCTCTCTGCGCCTTAGCAGACACCACTGCCTCACCGTGCCTGGGGAAGGCATCAGAATTGTTCCGGTAGAGTGTTCTAGGCAGTCACTTAGCCAGTAGGGCCAGGCGCCCTGAGTGCTTTTTGCCTGCCCCATTCTAGGAGGGTGCTAGGAAAGCCCGATGACTGAAAGGTGACGAGTTCATAGCCATCTCCAGGTGACTTTGGGTTGCGTGGAGCAGGCCTGCCGCACCATGGGAAGGGGCTTCTTCATGTTCCGTTCACCCTTCCCTCTCTCTGGCTCTACTCCCTCTCTCTCTTCCTTTCTCCTCCCCTCTCTGGATCACCAGAAGCATTTCTCCCTTTGTCTCTCACTCAGGCCCCCCAATCACCTTCAACTCCAAACACTTATCAAGGTATTTCCCCCAGGTGAACACAGTCACCTTCCTAAGAGAAATGCTAGAGCCAGCTGTTACTTTAATTAAACTTTTTTCTCGCTTTGTTACACTTGTTTCTTCCCATTCATTTAGCACATGAGGATTAAACAGGTGAAGAACTCTCAGACCTTGCCCTTGCATTAGGGACCTGGAGTCTCCCATGTCGAACTGACAACTCAGGCCCCCAGGTCATGCTTTGCAAAGGGCCTTGGCACAGTCCTGATAGCCCAGAAATGGGGATCTGTAAGCTTTCCAGGCCATGTGTGTCATGTACACCCCTCGGTGACACAGCCACTCAGTCTCCAGAATCTTCTCCAGGTTGGCAAAGGTGGACACAGTCTTTCACGTCACCCCACACATTTTTCAAGCTGAATTTATTCTAACGCTTGTCTGTCTTTGATTTTCATTCTTCCCTATGCCAAAACTACTCAACAGGAAACCTGGGATGCCTATGGACACCAGATTAAGCTCTTTGTACCCCAGGGTCATCCTATGGCTTAGGATAGTGTTTCCCTCAGTGTGTTCCACTATGATGTGCAAGACAATTCTAGGTAGTGCATCCATGAATGTCTTTTTATTTTGATGGTTAGTTATTTTCATATTTACTTTCCATTTAAGATAAATGATATTGGTTTCCACATATAGCAGGGACATAAAGTTTCTTTTTAAATCCATTTTGTTTAAGTAAAAAAAAAATTCAGTGCACTTAAAAAAAACAATAAGAGTGGAGGGTTGAGTATACTACAAAGTTCGTGAAGTGATCAAGGGAATGACGGTACTTAGAGAAATCCTGATTTGGTATTGTGAGAAGCAGCAATTTGTGCTGCCCTTTCTTCCACTCACTTTGCACTGTCCAGTGGCTGTAAAGCGTCAGGTACGATGCTTCAGGTACCATCAGGTCCAGGCTGACCTTACCTTTCAGGGATTTTGTTCAGTGACTCCCGTGATGAAAACAGCTGTGGAAAGAACAAAGATTTGGAGTTAGGTGTGGAAGGAGGCTTGCCAGTCCTGGGTGCACGCAGCCTCGAGGGGTAAATGTGCTAGGGCCCCACTTCCATTCTCCTGTTGGAGGTAGAGTGTGATGTGCACATGTGGATGCGTGCATGGGGAAGTCTTTGGGGCTAGACTTGAGGTTATCCAAGACTATTAGATCCTTGGTGAGCAGAGAATTATCTTATTTATTTTTTATATAATTGAGTCCCCTTTGGTGCTGGAGATTGCAAACTGTCCTCAAAATTCCATTTTCCCTTTTTCCATAGTAATAGATGTGTAGCTGGGCTCACAGCTGCCTAAGGAAGGACTGCATTTCCCAGAGCCTCTTGCAGCGAGATGAGGCCACTGTGCTCTGTTCTCTCTCATGGAATGTGAGTGGAGGTGATGTTTCACTTCTGGAGGGAGGGACTAAGACAGAAGCTGGATCCTGGACTGGTCCCCCTCTTGAACAACGTGGATGAGGACAACCCCCTTGGGAGGCATGGCCACTGAAGCAGAACTGCCTGGAGGGCTCATCTCTGACTGTCTCGTGAGAGAGAACTAAACTAGATTGTTCCTTAAGCCACTGATATTTGGGGCTCTCCTTATCCCAGTGGCTTGTTTTTGCCTAACTAATACCTTCTTTCAACACCATTCAAATGTTGGGCTCTTCACATCTGCACCTCATTCTCTCTCCCTTTTTTTCTTTTTTGTGAGGAAGATCAGCCCTGTGCTAACATCTGCCATTTCTCCTCTTTTTTTTGCTGAGGAAGACTGGCCCTGGGCTAACACCTGTGCCCATCTTCCTCCACTTTATATGGGACGCTGCCACAGCATGGCTTGACAAGCGGTGCGTTCATGCGCACCTGGGATGTGAACCGGCGAACTCCAGGCCGCCGCAGCACAGTGCCCACACTTAGCCGCTTATGCCACCGGCTGGCCCCTCTCTCTCTCTTTTTTTTAATAGATTTATTTTTTTAGAGCCATTTCAGGTTCACAGACAAATTAAGCAGAAAGTAAAGATTTCCCATAGACCCTCCACCCCCACATACACATAATCTCCTCCACTATCGACATCCGCCACCGGAGTGGAGCTTTTGTCACAATTGATGAACTTACAGTACACGTCATTGTCAGCAAAACTCCGTAGTTTACACGAGTGTTCACTCTTGGTGAACACTCACTTCTGTGAGTTTTAACAAATGTGTAATAACGTGTATCCACCATTCGAGTATCACCCAGAGTAGTGTCACTGCCCTAAAAATCCTCTGTGCTCTGCCTATTCATCCTTCCCTCTCCCCAACCCCTGGCAACCACTAAGTTTTTTTATTGTCTCTATAGTTTTGTCTTTTCCAGAATATCTTATAGGTGGAATCATACACTATGTAGCCTTTTCAGATTGGCCTCTTTCGCTTCGTAATATGCATTTAAGTTTCCTCCACGTCTTTTCATGGCTTGAGAGCTCATGTCTTTTTAGTGCTGAATAATATTCCGTTGTCTGGTTGCACCATAGTTTACTTATCCATTCATTTAGTGAAGGACGTCTCGGTTGCTTCCAAGTTTTGGCCAGTGAGTAAAGCTGCGGTAGACATCAATGTGCAGGTGTTTGTATGGGTGTGAAGTTTTCAACATCTTTGGGTAAATACCAAAGGAGAGTGATTGCTGGGTCGTATGGTAAGAGTGTGTTCAGTTTCGTAAGAAACCCCCAGACGGCCCTGCGAGGTGGCTGTAGCACGTTGCATCCGCAGCAGCAGCAGCGCCGGTTCCTGTTGCTCCCCAGCCTCACCAGCATTCGGCGCAACTGCTCTTTCTGTACATGGCAGTTTCTATCTTTCATTATAATGATTTGCTGCAGGGTCCTTGAAGGCAGAGTCTAGGACTGATCCATGTTTTTGTCATCAGAAACACGCAGAGTTCATCTATAAATAGTTGAGTGAAAGTAAGAATGCATGAATCAGAAGAAATGAGCTGGCCAGTCGTTCTGGCTGTGTGGAAGTTTGGTGTGTAAACCCTGGAGGGTGAGTTGAAAGAGTTGAGTTTAGTACTTTGTTCTAGCTCTGCTAGTGGTGCGCAGGGCAACCTCTCCAAATCTCACGTTTCCTATATTTAAAATGAAGACGTTATGTTACAAGGCATCCAAGGCCCTGTCCATCTCCAACAATCTGTGGTTTGAGGTTCTCTGTCCAGAGCACTGCACCCCTTTCTCGTCATTTAGCTGTGATGGTAGGAGATACTCACCCTTTCAGTTTCAACCTAAACATCACTATCTCCAGGGAATCTTCCTGCCCTTTCCCTCACTTTATCTGGACAAGATTAATGCCTCTCATTGCAAATATTGCATATATTTTTCGATTCCATGAGCATCTTTGCCACAAGCATTTTTGCCACAAACATTTTTGCCACATAACTAATTGGCAGTAAGGTGATTTTGCCATACAAGATAGAATAAAAAATAAAAGAGGGACATTAAAAAGGACATAATGAAACATGAAAAATGAATAACAAAATTCAAAAGACTTGGGGCCAGCCTGGTGATATAGTGATTGAGTTTGGCATGCTCTGCTTTGGTGGCCCGGGTTCACGGGTTCAGATCCCAGGTGCAGACCTACACCACACATTGGTGGCCAGGCTGTGGTGGCGACCCACATACAAAATAGAGGAAGATGGGCACAGATGTTAGCTCATGGCTAATCATCCTCACCAAAAAATAAAAAAATAAAAAATTTCAAAAGACTTTATTGCAAAATGCAAAATATTTGAATACATTTAAAATGTGTGTAGATTCATGACAATACTGCACAAATAAATGATTTTATTTTGTGGGTTATTCCTAAGCACTTGTCTTCAAAGTCTTTCATTCACAGTATTACATATTTTCTTTTGCTTGACGATTGTCTCTTCGTTTGGCATCCATCATACTTTTTCTTGTTTGCCAAAATTTCTTCCTTCATGAAGAGAGGCATCAGTTTCCATGTCCTGGGATGCGTATTTCTCACTGAGCTTTGTGTTGTGTTGTGAAAAGCCTTCTACACTGTTGTTTGTTCTTGGTGTGTTGTCACATGTTCATCGATAGATATTCCCAAGTTCTATGGGAAATGTGGAGCTAAGATTTATGTAATATAAAAATGGGAGTACTGCGTCAATGTAGGAGTGAAATCAAACTGTCAACCAGTGATTTTATCTTTACAGCAAAATTACCTTATGGCCAATTAGTTATGCGGTGAAAATGTTTGCAGCAAAAATACTTGTGGCAAAGAAGCTTATGATGAGAATACTGGACATAATATTTTTCACATCACAGTAATCACTCCACTCAATCATGCTTCTTATTTTTCTGTTTTCCCAGCTTGGTATAGGTTTTCTGAGGTTCCGTCTGAATTGCTTCTATTCTCTCCCCTGTCCCTATCTGGCCCAAAGTAGGGGCTTAATAAATATTTTTATAATGAATAATAAATAAATGGATGAAGGAATAAATTGGTGGAGAATTTATTTATTTTCTATTTAATAGAAACAGTCTTCCAATGACTACATATTTATTTTCTTAGTTTCCTGGACCTCAGCTGCACTTTCTTTATAATTTTGTGGGGTAATTTGCACAGGCCTGGAAAAAAATACAATATATGCAGACCAGGGCAAGGTTCTATTTTTCTGGCTACATCTTTGTCTCCAGTAGATAACAGGCTAGTTTAGCCTTACTGTAAAGTTGTAACAATAGGCCATGTGTCTCTAGGCAGTTGATGAGGAGGATAACACAAACTAATAATCATTAAAATTATCCAAAGACTGTTTAGACTTATTCCTAAATTCATGCTTCAGATATTTGTTTGAAAGGGAGGAAGTGAGAACTCAGCTGATATCTCAAATCCTATCCTAAGAAAATTAACTCCTTAGTCTCTAAATCAAGCTACTAAACTGCAGGGTTTTTTTTTTTTGAGGACGATTGGCCCTGTGCTAACATCTGTGACCAATCTTCCTCTTTTTCTTTTTTCTGCCCAGGGCCCCAGTACATAGCTGTCTATCATAGTTGTAGAGTTGTAGCTCTTCCATGTGGGACGCCGCCTCAGCATGGCTTGATGGGTAGTGCGTAGGTCCACGCCCCGGATCTGAACCTGTGAATCCAGGGCCGCCGAAGTGGGGTGCACAAACTTAACCGCTAAGCCACTGGGCCTGCCCCGAGACTCCAGTTTTAATTTAGATTCAGCCGTTATTTGGACTAGTTGAGTTACTAAGGTGAAAATAGAAAGGAGGAAATACGTTTGAGCTCAGATCCACATAATTGGATGTTACCTAGTTGGAGAATATTCGTCTTTCACTTTAAGAACCGGTTATATGTGCTAAATTGCACTTGTGAAGATTACGTTCAAGAAATAAAAGCTAGATTGTCTTTAGAAGCTGCGAGTGTCAAGCTGTGAAACTGCAGGTCGCTCCTTCAGACGTGGGTTACCACTGGGATATAATCGACTTACCAAGTAACATGCTGTTGACAAAATACCTGATGGGAAGAGAGAAGGACCTTCTTTTAACGCTGTCCGTGTCCTGTCTTATTGGAAACTACAATCACCACGGACGCATAGCACAGTTGGGATCTATTTCCCCTTCTTTTCTTTTTGCCATTTGTGTTGGGGCTGGAAGCAGGGTGGTCCCCCGAAAGCTAGTGTGGAGTGCTACGGAGATGCCTTGAAAAAAATGTTTAAGTCAAAAGAGACTGATAGAGGTCTATCGTGGAGGTTCTCGACTAGGGGTGATCTTGCCCCCATCGTCCCTAGGGGACGTTGAGCAATGTCTGGAGACATTTTTGCTTGTCACACTCAGGGACTGCTACTGGCATCTAGTGGGGAGAAGACAGGGATGTTGCTAAACATCCTGCAATGCACAGGATGGGCCCCCACAACAAAGAATTGTCTGGTGCCAAATATGAATAGTGCCCGTCTATGGAGAATTCTGGTCTATTGTGCCAGAAAAATAAAAACGAAAGCCCCCAACATCTCTCTGGAGTCACTGCCTTAGCACACAGACCTGTGTTGTCACATTTGGTGGGTTCAGGCCCTGGGTGTAGTGAGACCTCAGCAAAATAGGCAGTCAGGAGGGGGCAACACCCACTCTCTGTCGTGATCCCTGTGGCGGCCGTCAGCTCTTTAGTGCACAGTGCCCTAGGGGATCTGGTTTGTTCTGGAAGGCCTTATTGTCTGAAAGTCGAATTCGACGGGTGGAACATGGAAGTGTTTTGTAGAAAGAATCTTGACTTTGGACTCAGATAACACTGGATTTGCATCCTAGGTTCATACTAGCAGTGTGACGTTGGCAAACCAGTTACCCTCTCCCATCCATAAAATAAACATAGGCTATTTTATCATTTCTAAGACATTTTTTTTGACATTTCTCAAATTGGGGTGCCTCTTACAATTGAAGGCATGTCATAGCTTAATTGGAAGTGATTTTTCTTAAACTGATACATAAAATAATTGTATTTATTTCAAGCTATAGTGTCTTACATTCTATGTAAGGTGGTTTGATAACCTCATGGGCACCTCCCAGTCAAAAAGCTTACCACCCTCGTGGAAGTAGAGGGAAGAACAGCCTCTGCCCAGGTCTCTTTGGAATTGCTCCACTCCTCCCAATCAGAGTTCAACCCTCGTCCTGGGGAAGGAAATGGGTTCCACTTTTGTGTCCTAGTTGATCCTTCATACATTCTGGGCCCCACTTCTCTGAAGTGTGTGCTTGTGTGGGTGCACTGATGTGTGTTTGTGTGTGTGCACAGATCTACAGCAACCCAACTCTTGGCAGACCATATCCAAGGAGGCGTCCGGCACCCTGAACACACCCTCTCACTTGGTCAAGATTGACTCAGGAGGCGGGCTGTGTTGAGTCTGTGGGTGGGCAAAGGCTCCTAACACCTGGAGTGGAGCTGGGGAGGGGTGGTAGGAGCCAACGATGGGGACCAGAGCCAGGGCTCTGTATGTGCGCAGACAGGTGCTGCCCTGGAAGACTGTTTCTAGTTGAGTGTGAGAGAAGGTCAGAGATAGAGTAAATGCTGGTTGATAATAGTTTAAAATTAATATGGAAAGGATTAAACTGCATGTTGCTGTTTTTCTCTAAATTTTGATTCCACTTCGGGACATAGCAATAGAAGTTAATAATAGCTGTGCTCTGCTATTAAGATAGAGTTGTTTACCATTAACCTGAGTGGAACCACGTGCTGCAGGAAAGCTGTGCCACAGGGCCGGCCTGCTCCTATTGTGCGGTTATCCTCCAGCAAGCCCAGTGCACCTGGCGGCCCTCCCATACTGCAGGCAGCAGCGTGCCTGGAAGCCCGAAGAGCTCCTCTTAGGGTGGACTCGCCAACTAAAGCCATGCCTTGAGTAATTGTGTCTCTGTAGCAGGACACTGGAATATCATGTCTAAGCCTGGCAGAACCTAATCAACACTGTGTAGAAGACATGCACCTACAAGAGAATATACCCAGTATTGTGGGAATTGGACAGAGGAAGGAGTCCAGTCTTGTCCTAAATCTGACTCTGTCATCCCCCTGGGTGACCTTAGGTGGTTTCTTGAACTTCTCTGGGCAACCACTGCTATCACTATTGCTACTTCTACCAACAGCTTCACATTGTGGGATCAAATGAGATAAGATCAATAAAAATATTTTATAAAATGCAAATTGCCCTCATATATGTGAGACATTAGAAATTCTACTTGCCTTTTATTCTTGCCTATAAAGATCTAGACTTTTTTTTCTTGTGTACAGGTCTCTTCTCTCTATTTTGGTCCAAATTTCCACACTTAAGTCACCCCTCTGTCAAGCAATGACAGTGTGACCAAATTATTTGATAGGTGTTGGAATAGCTGGTTGAATCCGACAGAGCTGGTGCAGCACTCATGACGTTCTCCAAAGAACAGTGTGTGAGAACTCCCATTTTTTGGTAGCATGTTCTCGGCAGACACACCTATCCACAAACAAATATCCTTGACCTTAGAAGAACTTTAGGAGAACTGTCCCCTGAGCTCACTCACGTGTAGGAGTTAGATGAGGCCCTGAAGTTCAGTGGCAGCTCTGTACTCCTTGTCCATGTTAGACTGAGGTTTCTTCCAGGGAGTGCTAAGAGAACTCAGGACGTGGGAAGGTAATGTGATATTTCGTAGGAAACCATAACAAATTCTGGCCCAATGGCCTTTGTTCCTTTACATGTTTCATGACTGTCGTTTTGTGCCGAGGCTGAGGAAGTCAGCTGCTGCTGATTTATTTTACAATGATCCATTGGGCAGGCTGACTGATGGGCAAGCCATGGAAATTACAGTTTCTCTACTTTGAGCTTTATGCTTTGTGTGGACCCATGGAAACTCAAGGCTGAGCCTTGATGGGTCACTCTCCTATTAGATAGCCTGGATCCGAGCTTGGACAAAGTCACCCGATAGGAGAGGGGTGGCGTGAGAGGGAGAGCCTGCTGGGAGCTCGGGACTGACAGCAAAATCGCCCTCTGGCCCTTCTGAATTAGATAGTCCCATGCTATTTCCAAATAAGAGGAGAATCTAATAAGAAATTGATTTTTTTCCTGCCTATCTATAATGGCATTTCCTTAAAAATAATTTCAGGAGGTCAGCTTTGAATGATTCTTTGGATTTACAGCCTCGATAGTATGATTAAAGTCTGAGAATTGATATGTTTTGGTCTGGAGGATGTCACTATGTATCTCTAGGCCTCAGTTTCCCCACTTATAAATGTCGGGCTCAGGCAGGTGTATCTTCATTGTCCCCTCCAGGCTTAAAAGTTGGGGAATCGTGAAGCTTCGTTTGTGTCTCTCTCTCTTCTTTCTGTTACCAACAAACTAACTCTCATGGGAGAACCAGCCTTTTCTCCGGATCTTTGCTGTTTTCCATACCAACAACACCATAGAAATCCAACCCAAAATGGATGCTCTCAATTAATTTTATTTTTTTTCTTTTCTTGGGAAACTGGTTTCTGGTGTTCTCATATGGAAATGGTTTTAACATGCTTATTTATTCTTCCAACACACATCTGAGTGTCTACTATGTGCAAGACACTGTGCTCATTACTGTGATGATTACAAAGATGAACCAAAGAGTGCTCTATCCGAGGGAGCATACCCACTAGTAGAGGAGGTAAGGCAGGTGTGTTCATACTTATGCACAAAGTGGCAAGTTAGACATGCTCAAGAAAGGGGAGGATAAGGTGATACAAAAGTTCAGAAGGGGAGGGAGTTGATTGTCACATTTGGAGGATCTAATGAATATATACCAACCTTCCATTGCATCCTGCTGGTGTCTCCAAGGTGTGTTTGTTGGAACTTTCATCCCTTGAAACACTCCTTGAAAAACAAGGGTTCCATTGTCAAACATGTTTGAGAGAAGTTGTGTTCTACCACCTCCCTTAGAGATTTATAATGATTATTGGAGGAATAAAGGTTCTGAAAAGTCTCACAGCAAAGGGATCTGCTAAACTTGGTTTAAGCCCCACCCATATCTCCTTTTCATATGTTGACAAAATGCCTATTAATGTCTTTTGGAAAAAAGTCCTATGAGAAATGCTGTGGAGGTGGATAAAACTTGGGCTTGAGAGTCAAAAATCTGGGCATATTTCCCAGCTTTCTTACTGCTCCTCCCTGGGGATTTTGCTTCCCACCCCTCTCCCCATCAACATGAATGTTAGTCATACTAAAGTCCCAGCAAACATGTTAACTAGTCTTTACTTATTAGCAGTACAATCTTAGGCAAGTTTCTTAGTTTCTTTGTGCCTCAATTTTCTCATCAGTAAAATAGGCACAATAATAGTGACTTCATCACAGGATTGTAACCAAGACTAAGAGAATTAATATTTGTAAAGCACTTAGAACAAAGTCTGGCAATAATGGGTGCTACATAAATATTTGTTAAATAAAATAAACAAAGGGCCTTGCGTTCAATAGTGAAGCCGCACCCCTAACTCCTCACTTCAGACTTTGGTTTCCAACCGTGTCTTATTCCTACATTTTTGAATCTGGGGCTCCACACTGATGCCTCAAAAAATTCTGGAGATGTAGCACTGTGTTGCTACAGATGGATGCGTCCAGCATGTTGAATCTCCTTTGAAATTGTCTAGTACAGCCTATATCAGCACATTGTCAGTCCAGGTAGAATCTTAGAGATGGGAGATGCTCAGAGCTCATCTAGTCCAATCTTCCCAATTTACAGGCCCCAGGAAGGGGAAAGATTTTCCCCACGCTAGAAAGCTCCTGTCTACAGAGCCAAGGAAATAAGAGAAGGGGCCTGTAACTGGAGTCATTCCCAACACATTTCTCTTGGTCCTTTGCCGAGAGTTTGATTACAACTTTCACCTCAGGACTCCTGCAGAGTCTGAAGGCAGAAGCCTCCCAGCTGGCTCTCCGGAGCCCCCGTCCATAAAGGTGAACAGGCTCCCAAGTGAGGCCGGTCAGGTACTCCATCTGACCAAACCTGAACCTATTGACTAAGCCCATTTGTGGTGCACATTCTGCGGCCCGAGGGTCTTCAACAGTAAACACAGTTGAGGGGAACAATCTGGTGAGACTGGTCCAGAGCTCCAGTGCTTGTTCAGAGAAAGCACATCACACAGGCTGATTCAATTCTAAATGTGAGAGGAGAGGAGAGGACAGAGCAGGCTAAGTGGTGGAGGAACTTTACCCAAGCTTCTCTTCAATGAGCTCATCCCCTGAGTTTGCGTGGGATGGGAAGCACAATCGTCTGCCCTCTCAGCCTATCTAGTCCCCAGGGCCTCTCAGAGATGGAGCATCTCAGCCCTCTGGGTGTGGTTCTGGTCTTTAAAGACGTGTACTTTTTGGACAAAATGAGCCAAAATTCCAGCCAACCATTTCGTCGGGGACCCAACTAGGGAGACCTCAACCTGTTCCAACACTAAAAAAATAAATTGGATGTGTTTGACCTGTTGAGTCGGGACTTGAAAGTAAAAGTTGACTCTATGTGACTTTTGCCCTTTGGAATGATTTAAAACTGAGTTGTGACTCCACTGTGTATCTGGTTTCTGGGATTTGACATGCCCTGAAGCTGGGCATGGAGAAGACAGCATCCACCTCAGGGAGGTTCCTAGCATCCCATCTCAGAATATTGCCCGAGCAGGCTTATCTATCCATGCTCCTGGATTTGCCTCCCTTCCAAGGAATCATTTGGTCTCTGGACTCTCTTCTCTTGGCTGCCGAATTACTTGCAGAAATGACCCCAAAGCCTAAGGAAATGACTCCTATACTCTTTTGGAAGACCTTCTCTGTCATGCTCTTTTATCACAATAGTAACACTGTCAACACCACACATTTATTTTACACTTTACAATTGATGAGCATTTCTCCCTTCCTCCTCTCGCTCGATCCCCACGTAACTCGGTGAGACGGGCTGGGCAGGTGTGATGGGCTCGTTCATCTTGAGAAGGAGACCATGGCTCTCTGAACAGAGGGCAGGGTGGTCTGAGATAGGATCCTGACCTTCTGATCCTGTATCCTAGAACCCTTCCCACCCCCTCACTGCTCCTGAGGGGAACTTCCCTCCTGGAGCTCTTTTAGATAGTGACAAGAAGCCCAAGCCCAGGCTGGTCTCCAAAAGGCAGCACTCTTAGGTGAGTTACAGTAAAAACTACTCAGGCAAACCCACTCGTTTGCACTCCTGAAACACACAGTTCTGAGGACTCAGGTGGAAGGTAAACAGTTGACCACTAGACTGAAGACTAGGAGACAGGCTTCCTCATCCTCGTTCTGGCATAGCTCACTCGAGAGATTCGGCCAAGTCACCTCCCATCTCTGGGCCTCAGTTTCTTCCAGAACTAACTGTCTGTGACTCTAGAGGCCCATTTGTGAAAGAGCCCCTTGGAAGATATCCTTGCTTCTCTCTTCCTCTGGCTCCTCTCCTCTCTCCTCCCTCACTTCTGAGAATAAATATGGGAATCAAAATTCCTGAGATGTATTCAATTTCCTTATTGTTTTTTTCTCTTTCCCTCTTTTCTATCAATAGAGCCCTTTAATTTGATCACAGTTATCTACTCCTAAAAATAATTACCAAGTTTATGTATCCTCCAAGTAAGCAACTCCTAATTTATGTGGGCTGTCTCCTGCAGCCCTCTTTGGGAAATTATAGGTCTTTTTCATCTTGATTTACTCTTAACTGGATAGATAATGTTCATACTGCCATCACACACGGAGCCAGAAAAGAATTGGCCATTTCCCCTCACATATTAGAGTCATAATGAATAGTTCAAATATGACATCACGGTCTTTCCTATGCCAAGACACTGTGGAATCATATTGAAAACACTACATTAGCTTAGAAAGTGGATTAAAACAAAAACAAATTGGAGTGGCTAATGCAGAAGTTTATGTTTAAATGGAGGCCCCAGAGCAAAGAGCCTTTGTTCACTGTTAAGTGCAAAGGGAACCATTCCTTTTAGTGAGGCCCCTCACCCCTGCCCCGACCCTGCTGGGGCTGCCACTCAGGTCATTTTTGGGCCTGAGGCTAAGGGGATGCTTTTCTGATCAGCCAATGCCTAATAATGAGATTTTTAGATGTTATTTTCATTCTCATAGAAAAGCAAAAAGGAAAACCAAGTTCGTTCTAAATTCCCTCAAGTCTTCCCTTCTTTGAATCAGTCTCAGGAAACCTCATTCTCCTTCTCTCAAACTGGTCTCAGGAAAACTAACAGAACATAGAAAAGAGATGATTTCATAGCCTCATGGTCACACTTCCAAATATCTCAGGAAAACTGAAGAAAAAGACCTTGATTTCTGTAATTTGGAGTTCTCTACCATGTTGTCCAGTAAACTCAGTCCTAACTTTGACATCCTGAACTTCATGAGATGACTGTGTTGACCATACCCTTGGTGGGCTCTTGCCTGGGCCAGTAGTCAGATTTCCCATGGGTTCTGTAACTCAGTGTGAAGGGCTGCAGGCAGCAGAATTCTTCCTGAAGAGGAAGCTGCCTTTGTTTAGAAAGTCTGTGATGAGCCCCTGGGATGAGGGGGAGAGACAACATGGGAGCTGGCAGTGGCTCAAACCACAAAAGGGAGCAGAGGCAAGAAGAGAGAATTGAAATTTTTTGGATGCTCATTCTGCGGGGTGGGGAGGATTGGTGTGTGTTGAGAGAAGAATAAAGAAAGTGGGGAGAGGGAGGCTCCGTGAGTGGAGCTGGGCTAACTACCTTTGCAGCAGGGAACATCGCGGGAGGTGGACATGGCTTTTGTGTACACGTGGACTTGACTGGCTGCAGGACAGCAGAACGTTTCAGGGAAGGAGGTAAAGCTGAGTTGCTCCTGATGCTGTCATGTGAGCACTTCATCTGTCTCCTTCACAAATCCTTAGTAACCTTTGCCACATTGACTCAGGCCTTGTGTGAAGCAGCTGTGATCACGTGTGGGAGTGTGTGGAAATTAGAGGAGCAGCCCGTGTCATGTCTGGGTCCATGTGGTGACAAACACAGACAGCACACATGAAGCCAAAACCCAGAGGTGGAGGGAGTCCTGAGCGTAGGAGCCCCCTGAGCTTTCACAGGAGTATTTTAGAGTGTTTTAGATTTTCCATAAGCCTTAGAATTTGAGGTTCCATAACAATTTTCCTATATTTTGAGGAAAAGCAGACTCCGGTTGCATCTTGGTCATACCTACCACATGATATTGGTCATGCCAAACTCTGACTGGGGAGTACAGACCCAGGGAGAGGAAAGCCCTTCTTCCCTTTGCTCATCAGCTCTTAAGGACTCAGTATAAGGGGTGTTCTCTGCTTAGCTCCGTCTCTTCCACAAAACTACTCTTTCTTTTTCCAGCTCAAGGGATGGATCTTCCTCTGAACTCTGCATTTCTCTGTGGAAACTCCACATATTGGGTACCCAACCCAGACCATGTGTTCTGCACTCCTACCGGGCCAGTTTATTTGTTTGCAAAGAGTGTAACAGCTCTAAATTAGATTCTGGGGGTACTAAAAGAAAAAGGCATGTTCTTGCCCTCAGTGAGCTCACAGCCTATTGAGAATGGTGGACACTGAAATAAATAATTATAAGAAGGTACGATAAGTTCTGAAAGAGAAAAAGAGAGGCATTTCTTCTGCTTTGGGTTGGGTCATGGTGGGGGATAGAGTCAGAGAAGTCTTTAGAAAGGAGGAGACATGCAAATTGCACTTAAAAGACGAATGTTCCCTGGTATCCAAGTCCGTTATGGCTTTGAAGGAGGTGTATGCTTGTGTCACATCTCCAGTGACAAGAGTATGTTCTCTTCACAGTAGGTGCTTCATGCGTGTTTGTTACTGATGGTGATGAAAGGTGTACCACTGTGTGCATGAATGAACTGTAGACCAGTCCACAGTGATAGAATCTTTTCACTAGAATGGGCCTTATGTTCTTCCAGATTAGAAGTGGCAAACTGTTGTCCTGTAGAATGAATTTGGGCTGTAGACATTTTTGTCTGGCTGCACCATGTTAAAATATGGACTTAATGGTCAACATTTCATAATTGGGAGATTTCACATAAAACTCCACATTTCTAGTGTTCCTGGGAAAAAAATCAGACACAACATTGGATTTCTGGCTGAAACTGAGTCATGGCTGCTCCCTGAAGATGAGAAATGAACTCTTCTATTTTGCCTCAGTGCCCACCTGGCCACTTCATTCACTGTGTCATCTGCTTGGCTCTTGAAGGCATTTCCAGCTTGCAATCCCTGGAACAAGCTCCCTCCCTCTCCACCTCCCTGTTGTGTTATATAACAAATGAGAAACTGGAGACCCGGGATGGGAAGTGACTTGTACAGAGTCACATACTGGAAGGTGGGGGCTGGACCCAGGCCTCCTGACTCCAGTTCCCACAAGTAGCTGGCCAGCCTGGAGGAAATAACATCTCCACTGCCTGAAAGGTGGTGTAGTTTACCTTGCACTTACAAAGTTAAGGGCAAATTATCTACTCACTGTGGAATGTTAGGTTGAGACCTGGAAACTAAAAATTGAATTTTGAGCTAAGAAGTAAGGAAAAAACAAAAAAAAGAAAGGAATAGAATAAAATAGAGCAAAGGATCAAAATATGTTTTGCATCTTAGGAGCTTTAATTAAAAGTCTAGAAGTGCCTATTATTAGAGAATGATAAGAAATCATCTTTGAAGGGAAAAAATAACTGCACAGATCGCTACATTAACATACCGTGTACCTTGGAAAGCTGCAATAATTAGATGTTGGCTGAATTAAAATAACCTGAAAGTTGAGGAATGGAACAAACAGAGCTATTAAAACTATGATGTGAAATAACCAGTTTTGTCTTGGCAAAATATCTGCAAAATAAAATTTCTTAAAGCGTAGGTGGTTTAATGGATTAGCATTCTTTGCTTTCTGCCTTTGCTATAAGATGAAAATTGGTTTACTGTAAGTTGATTATCAATATTTATTAGAGTTAGGAGAATCACATCAGAGCCTTTGATCTTGTTTCTACAATAGTGATTTGCACAAAATAGTCACTCACAAAATATAAGTACATAGATCTGAATTTACACTGTGGACCTAAGATGAGTTTATCATTTTGAATGCATAGAATAAAAGAATCATAGTATTTTAGACCTAGAAAAGATAATTTAAATCAGCCCTGTCAGATGAGAAGACAGGTCCAGAGGGAAAAGTAATGTTTCCAGATTCATGCAACTAAATAGAGTTAGAACTGGAAACTAGTTCTCCTAATATCAAAGATGACTGTACTTGGAAATCTCTGAATCTTTTTCATGGAGATTTTATTTTTTAAAGTGGCCAAGGCATTTTACAAAAATGGAACTCTATGCATTGTGTTTATGAGCTGCTTTTCCCACCTAACCATAAATGTATCCTCAACGTGAATTTAAATGGGTACATAGATTGCTACAGTATGACTGCTCCAGAAATCAGTCGTTGCTCTCCCGTTGTTTCACATTTCAAGTTTTCCAATTTCCACCATTAAAATAATTCTTGTGAAAATCCTTTTAGCTAGGTGTGTTTGCACATCTCCAAGATTATTTCTTTAGAATATTTACCCAGAAGTCAAATCATCAATTAAATTTTAAGTCTTTAGATATGTATTAACAAATTTATCTCCATAAAATTATCCCAATTTATACCTTCATAATTGTGCTAGTAAACGAAGTTATACAAAGTTACACAGTCTCTTGTTTAAATGTAAAAATTTTCAGAGCTTCAATATGCTAACGTATATTGGTGATTAACCAACAGAGGGTATGTTATTAAAAGTTTCACCAACTATGTAAGGATAGAACGTCCCCTTCCCTCTTCAACGTGTATGTGTGTGTGTGTGTTTGTTGCATATCAACACAGGAATTCACTCATATTTCATAAAAAACAATTTGGTAAATGTTGCCTTAGTTTCTTGCTTTCATTTAGCATTTTGAGTTTGATCTAGGTTTATTCATTTTGTTATTATTTCTTTCTTTTAAATAATGAAAGCATTTAAGGCTATTGATATTCTGCGTACAACTTTAGTCACACCCCACTGGTTTTGATATGTAATATTTTCACTGTGTCACTGCTGTTATTTTCTAAACAACATGTAATTGCAATTTAGGTTTCTCTCAGAGATGGTTTTTAAATTTCCAAGTGGTTGCTTTCCAAATATTAATTGCTAATTTTGCTGCATTATGAGAAGAGAATGAATCCTTGTATAGTTTCTACATTGGGGAATTTATTGTAGTTTTCATTTTGCCCTAGAAGATAATTTTTTTGGTAAATGTTCCACATTTATTGGAAAGGGATGAACAAACTGTAACTTACAAAGTTTATTATTTTTTATAAATAAAACTTCAAATTTTAATATTCAATTTCTTTATTTTCTGTGGTTTTATTCTATATCTGAATAAAAGAGGTATATTTAGATCTTCCTTTGTGATTTTAGTTTTGCCAATTTATCTTCATATTTTTTAAAATTCTATATGCTTATGGTATGATATTTGGTACATAAAGGTTCAAGATAATTATATATTAATTCTGCATGACATCTTTCTTCAGCACAAAATAACCTGGTTTCTCCTGTTAAAAGTTTTTGCCAGGAATTCTCATTTGTCTGATATTGTCACTCCTTTGTCTTTTGTTTGTTTTTCTGGCATCATCTCATGCCTTCCATTCTTTTAGGAATATATACACTTTACATCTATTTAGGTACTTATTTGAAATTCAGTTTAAATAAATGGGCAATACATGTGCATGTTAAAACACTCAAGTAGCACAAAATTATACTATTACACAAAAGTTAGGTCTTCCTCTCACCTGGATCCTCCAATATCTCCCCTAGATACAGCCACCATTACTAGTTTCTTTTATATTCTTCTGTTTCTATGCTTATATAAGTGAACAAGTACACACACACACACACATTTTTAAAAACTCAAATGGTAGCACACTCTACACTCTGTTCCGTACTTTGCTTTTTTCATTTAACTATATAGCTGGAGAATATTCCTTATCTTTTCATGTAGTTCCTTCTTTATAAATGCTGCAGAGTATTCCATTGTAAAGCTGTATCATAACTTCTTTATCCATTACCTTTCTGATGGACGTTGAAGTTTTAAATGCAGTTCTTCCAAAACTGTTCTTATCGTACCCCCTGAAACACACACACAAAGGACCAAACTTCTTGTCTCGCCGTGTTTCTCTGTTTGAATGGCACCACTTTCTGTTTAGTTGTTTAAACCAGGAGCCTTAGAGGCCTCCTCGATTCCACTTCCTCTTCCACTCTCCACATCTGATCAGTCACAGCTCTGTCGATTATGTTGTCTAAAGATCATTCAAATCTGTCCCCTTATTTCCATCCCCACTGTCATCACCCTTACTTAAGTAAGCCACCGTTATCACTCTTCTGGATAGATTACCCACTTCCACTCCTGTCTTCCCTTCGCTCTCTCCTTTACCACGGTAAATCTGACCACTTCAACATGCGAACCTGTTAGTAAGACTCTCTGGTCTAATCCCCTCCGCTGGTTTTCCATTGCCCTTAGAATGAAGTTCATCAACCGCGGTTTGTCCTGTAAGGCCATGCACGCCCTGGCCCCACTGTTTCGGCAGACCTCTTCTTTCCAGGTCAGCCATATTGGGCATCAGCTTTCAGTTTCTTGAATTAGTCCCACACTTTCCAAAGATTGGGCCTTTTCACATCCTATTTCCTCTGCCTTTAATGATTTTCCCTGCAACTTTCCTCTTTGCCTAGTAAATTTCTCTCCATCTTTTAAGTCTCAGTTTAAACAGAATTTCCTGTAGAGATACTCTGTCCCACATCACTCCATCCTCTACTTCTGTTGTCATGTCATCCCATCTCCTTCTCTTACTCAGACACTCCTGCTTCCCTCTTATAGGGACACTTGTGATTATATTTAGGGTCCTCTCAGATAATTCAGGATAATCTCCTATCTCAAGATCCTTAATTTAATCATATCTGCAAAGTGCCTTTTTGCCCTATAAGGGAACATTGACACATTAGGATATAGACAATTTTGGGGGGCCGTTGCTCTGCCTACCGAAATCTATGGTCAGTATTCTCTGTTTTGAAAGGTGGTGGGGGAGATTAATTTATTTTAGAAATATTTTCATCCCCAAAGTGTGTTGAAGTCTGGTACTTGAAAAGGGTTAAATTCATTTATGTGGAAAATTGTCTTTTGGGCAACTGGTGATGCTGAAAATATAAGGCAGCAGTGTGCTCTGACCCTGAAATTAAAAATTTCAAGTGTATAACCTGTCACTATGGAGACACTAATGGGAAAGTCTAAACCCGGATGGGTGGAAGTCATGGCTTTCTCACTTTCACACCTTACGACCTTGGGCGAGCCACACGTCACCTAGTGAAGAGTTGAGCCAGGTGAGATGAGACTACTTCAAGCACTGAGGGTCTGTAATTCACGTCCGTCCACGTTTCCTTCTCACACCCCCTGTTCTGGAAAGGCTAAATAATACGCCTTCTGCAGGATAATCAACAATCGCAATTTCATAACTGCTATACCCCTTAGAATAGTAGAGGCTTCATTGAAGCTTTTTAAAAAATTGC
This sequence comes from Diceros bicornis minor, assembly GCF_020826845.1. Lineage (NCBI taxonomy): Eukaryota > Metazoa > Chordata > Mammalia > Perissodactyla > Rhinocerotidae > Diceros > Diceros bicornis. Next base: position 96,857,009 of record NC_080744.1, read on the forward strand.
TTAACCCCGTCCCAATTCATTGCAAAGTCCAACTCTAGGAACACAAAAGTATCATTTTACCAAGAGTGACCATGTGCCTCCATTATCACAACAAGTACAAGTTCAGGCTGCCTCTATTTGTTTCTTCCACAGTAATGCAATCTTGTTTTGCCTCTGAGTTGACTTTTGTAGTCATCCCATCCATTCACACATAGAGCACTTGTTTTTGTTTTAAACCTGGAAGCTTTTTAATGACTATTTTTATACTATAGGATAGTGATTTATAACTGGCAAATTGTAACAATTACCTGAATTGGAAATGCTATTAGCCATGCCTATTCCTTTTAGCAGAATTAAAGACCATTTTAAAGGCTTAGTGATGACTGGGTTTCTCACTTGGTACAAACAGGTCTCATGATATATTGATGCATCCATTGCATCTTGTACTTGCCTCTGACTTGAGCAATTTGCTGATGATTTGCTGGGGTAGTTTGGTACTATGACGACCATGCAGACACAGAAGGCAGGGTCCACTGACCACAATTTATCAGAACATCCACATTTGTTGCATTTAACATTCTGCTTACAGAATGGCTGGATCAATCTCATTTCAAAATAATAGAAAATGAATTCACAAGACATAACCTACCTAATGAAAAAAAACCTGCCATAGGAGGCAATTTTCAAGGCATGACAATTCCCACTCTTTGTTTTTATCTTTTTATTGGGGTAGAGGTGCAGGAAAGAGGATGCCCAGTACCCCTCCCAGGCTACTAAGTACGCAGAAGAAAAATTGTGGTGAGGATCTGAGCCAAGCCAACCTTTTCGCAGTCATTCTCTTGGCTCAGTTGGGCCTTTCCTTCTGTTGGCTAGATTTTCGGTAGAGTTCTTTCCAAATACTCCTTTATGTCCTTCACTGCAGTGCTCTCAAACTTTGGCGTGCATAAGAATCCCTCAGAGAGCTGTTAAAGTACAGATTCCCGGGCTTACTCATGAGAGATTAGGATTCAAGAGGTCTGTAGTGAGGCCCTGAAGTTTGCATTTTTAACAAGTTGCCAGAAATGCTGATGTTGCTGGTCTGTGGACCACACCTCGAGTAACCCTGCTCCACTGCAGAGTGCTGAACAAACATTTAATGAATAAAGTATCCACCTTGTTGTCTTTGCAATTTCTATATGTTTTTCTGTTTGCTGTTCATCTTTTTTATGTGTCTTTCTTTGTTCTCTTGAAAGAGGAAGGAACTTCTTGGTTTGAAGTTAATCTGAAAGAGCCAGAACATATTCCCCAAAACTGAAACAGGAAGCCCAATATATGTCAACCAACATTTTCTGAGCACCTGACAGCATTACACTCGAGGCTGTACTGGCTGTAAGAGAACCATGATGTATAACAGAGTCCCTGCCCAATGGGCGTATAGTATTGGAGAGCTTAGAGCGTGTACATGCGTGTGTGATATATGTCTGCCTCTCTCCAGGTGTCAGTCAGAGGCTAGGCCAGAGGAATCCTGCTGTCGTTTTCCTAGATAATTTTTCTCTATTCCTACTCTTGTTATCGATGGGAAGCATGGACTTTGTCCTTCAAAGTTACCTGGTGTCCTGGGGAGAGACTGGAAGTCAGATGTCTGTGTCTCTTGCTGATTTTGCTCCTCACTGTCTCTATGGCCTCTGGCTAGCCCCTCCTCCTTTCAGGGCCTCAGTTTCCCTATCTGAATAATGAGGCCACTCCAGTTCTGATAGCCATGATCACGAGCCACAACCAAGACTTCATTGGTAGCTGAAGGTTCTGGGCTAGATGGGATCTGATTGAAAACAAAACAAAGAATATGCAGAACAAGACCAAGCAGCAAGTAGGAGATCTCCAGGAGCAAATGGCCGGGAGTGGGCAGGCAGAGGAGGCAACTGGTCAACCCATGGTCCTCTCATCAGGGAGAGGAGGACTTGGATGCTGGGCTAGATGCTCGGTCAGCGCCTGTGGCCTTTGCCCGCCACATGCTCCGGCTGGAGGCCTGTGGCTGCCCTGGTAACTTGACATGTTTAAATAATGAATTGCTTTCCTCTACGCTTTACCAATCTCTTTCCCCTTCTGACGCCTGGCCCTCTCTTACTGTCCTCCTTGAGGTGTTTGGAGATCCCATTCTTTCTTCCTAGGAAGAATGAAGGAAAAGAATTAATATACTAGGTGCCTACTATGTGCTAAACAGTTTACATGTATTAACTATTTGATCCTTATATGCTCGGCAGTAACTATTGTTATTCTCATTTTATAGATGAAGAAACTGAAGTTCAGAGAGGTTAATTATTTGCCCAGCTTGCACAGGCAATAAATGGGTCTATCTGACATCAACACTTGTGCTTCTCACACCATAGCATGCTTCCAGTTTATTATCCTTTTTCTCCTAAGTCTTGATTTTCTGAGAAATTGGGGTCTTTTTCCTATGATTCCTAGGCACATTCCAATGACTTAAAAACTATTCACATGTGCTTGCACTACTGGCTCTGTTTGCAGAATTCCTGGGTGCTTTACCTCGGCACCAGCCTTACCCTCCTCAGAGGGGAGCCTCTCCTTTTAACGCTCACTCCCAGATTGACACATCTCCCTCTCCTACTGCCCTTTTCGTTCTCAATACACATTTTTTGGATTTTCTTTATCTATCTAAAGCTTCAATTTCCCCCAAACTGAAGTTCCTCTATAATCTGTCCTCCTCCAGTGTCCAGGAGCCTCCTGTCCCCTGTGAGTCTGCAGACCTTTGGCGAATGATGTGCCCTGTGGAGCCCCAAGGAGCTGAGCTGTGAAGAACGGTCAGAGAGAGTCTTGGTGAAGTTTGTCATACAATGAACATACAGAAGGCTCTGGATCTTCTACTTGACCAGCTCTGTGATCTTGGACAAGTTTCTTAACCTCTTTGGCCTTGCTTCCTGTTCCTATAAAAGGGAAATCATAGTGTCTCCCTCTTTAGGGTTAAATGTGTGCAAAGGGCTTAGTGCAACGCAGGGCCCATAAGTGCTTAATGAATTCTATCTATTTTCATTATTAATGGCTCCCCATGGTGCATGTATTTAGGCATAATCTAAATACCCCTTGGTGTGAACATGACCAAAAGAATTCATGAGTCAGTTTTAAAGTCCTTTCTAATCCTGATACCTTGAGGGTTTGTGATTCCAGGGATCGAATCTTAATTTCTGAGCCTTCTTCTTGGGCAAACACACCCACACACATACACACACTTACTTTTCATTATCTGTCTGACCCTCTGACTTCATTGAGGCTAAAGATATCTTCAAAACTTGGTGATTTTATTTCATTTTTGGAGGAGAAACCTTCAACAAGAAACTTTGAAATAATAGAACAAGATAGAAAGACATGAAATGCTAAAAATCAGAGGTAAATCCTGGTAAATGTTGGAAGAGTTCAAAGGATGTAGAAAGTCATGTACAGAGGAAGGTTCTAGAAGGATGTGAGTTTGAGCCAGAATTGATGGAGGGGCAATGACTTACTAAGTCCATGGACTTTCAGATCCAGGTTGGAATTCTGGCTGGATGATTCCAGTGCCCACGCTGTCCCACCACAGAGTACTGTACGGTACACTCATTTAGATGGTGCACAGCACATAATGAGGCCTATTTTATAGGACTCAGAGTTTACTTTTATAATTTAAAACAAGTTCTAAAGGTTTAGTCTTCTTGCATTTTTACTTCTTTCACATATTTTTTTGATCAAAGATATGTGTTTGAAGTCAAATCTTTATACAGGATAAAATGAAGGATTATAACATGGTTTCTGTGGAAAAATAAGGTCCACTTTATAGTAATCCATTTACCACAAGGTATTCAAGAATGCTTTTCAAGCAACGTGGGACTCGTGAGAGAAAGTACGATTATTCTTAGTGGATACTGCGATTGCAGAGGGCTAGGTTCTTGTCGTCTTCATCTCAGCATTATCCTGCTTATCTCGAAGGACATGGCAGAGCGTTTTGCACGTAGTAAATGCTCATTAAACATTTCTTAAATTAAATAAATATAATTAAAACAACAGACATTATTTCTGTGCTCCTGCTGTGTCTCCCTCATTGTCTGGGATTTTTCCTCGCACGGAGTTTCTATCTTATTGAACATCTTTTGGAACCCCCCTCACAGCCTTCAGCCTGCCATTTTGTTCAGGTGTTGCTGCAGCAACCAGCCACATTCAGGTGTAGCTGGCGGCCTCTCTCCTAAGTGGCTCTGCATAGCTCATGCTTTCTGCTCCGAGCGTCATTGGGTGCCTGCAGGAGTCTGCGCAACTCTCTGATGCATGCACAAAACTGGGAGAATGAGGGAGTCAACACCTTCCAGATAATCTTTGATCAGTGTGGGATGGATGCTCATGATTAAAACTTCCTTATTCCATGTCTTGAGTAGATTCTGAGGGGCATTTGTATAGCTCCTCAGAGGGTCCCAGTGGGACTCGCCCCTATTGCCCACAGCAGTGACCAGCTCAATGAGCCCCTTTGGTTGGTGTTTCTCCTACCTTATTAGCTGCCCCTCAGTCCCCTACTCTTGTTCCCCAGATCATTTTCAAAATATACCACCTGGACTCAGTCCTTGTCTTGGAGTCTCTGTTAGGCTGGGCCATGCGTGATTTTTAGTGAGTTCAACCTGGTTTACCCTCTCCTCACCTAGAACTGTTTGGGTTTGTGTTGTAGTGTCTCCCTCACTGTATTGGAGCCTAGATATAGGTACGATGCAAGATGATTTCCAGCGTTGGTTTCAACCCAAACAAAAGAACACTTCTACTTGTCTCGTTTAGGAGCACTGAGTGTGTCTGGCTGCGCGGGGTTTCTGGGGGTGTGAGCATTCCTTCTTAGCTTCTGGGAAGGCTTAGAAGACATCTGCCTGCTCTATGCTGGACTCCATACATTTTGGGGACTACATTCAAGCAGGGAGCAGAGTTCCCGTCACCTGCTCTGTGGAGCTCTGGCAGGCGATTTTTAACCATCGATGACAGGAAGCATGTCCTCATCAGTTTTCCCAGGAAGGGGAGTGTTTTTGTCTCCTTTCAGGTACCAGAATCTTCAGAAGAAACTTAATGAAGCCTCAGGTAGAATTTCTGTCTAGACGACACAAGGAAGGTCATATCACTTCTGCAGTATCTTTAATGGTATGTGCTGCCATGTTGTAAAATTTAGGTTTCATCCTTGAAGAAGCTTATTTCTTAATCCCCTTCCTTCCCCAAAGAACCAAATTTGCAAAGAGGATACTCTGCTACCAGTTGACTGAAGATGGCTTCCCTCCCCTGGCCTCCAGGATGGAAACACAGAAGGAGGTTTTAACCGACCTAAATTCCTATCCTAGATTTTCTTCTGCTTGTTTTATTTTGTCCATAATTCAGGTATTACACGTTTGTATATATCCAAATTTGTAGACATGTGTAGACATATGCATTTACAGAAGTTTTTTATTCTAAGAGTAGTTTTTTATCTGAGGATCAGGACAACAGTGATGTGTTCCCCTCAAAACTTGGAGCTAAAGTCATCTTTGGGATGCAACCCTTATCTTAAACTTTGTATTTTGACATATTTTCAGATTTACAGAAAGATACAAGAATAGCATAAAAAGTCCCATACATCCTTCACCAGATTCTCTAAATTTTAACATTTTACCACATTTACTTTATTATTATCTCTCTCTTTCACACACACACACACACACACACACGCACACACGCACACGTATTTTTCTTCTTAACTGTTTGAGAGTAAGTTGCAGACATGAAGTCCCTTTTCCTCTGAGTACGCTAGTGTGTATTTCCTAAAAATAAGGAAAGCCTCTTATGTAACCACAGTACAATGATCCAAATCAGGAAAGCAACACTGATACAATCCTAGTAGCTAATCCGCAGACCTTGTTCAAACTTTACCAATTGCCCAATACTGTCTTTTGTAGCAAAAGAAAATCTCAGATCATGCATTGCATTCAGATGTCATATCTCTTTGGTTTCCTTTATTTTTTGAATAACTTCTAAATCTTTCCATGTCTTTCATGAATTTGACTTCTTGAAAGACGCAGGCCAGTTATTTTGCAGAAGGTCTCTCAATTTGGATTTGCCTGATGTTTCCTTACAATTAGACGCAGATTATGCAGTTTTGGGGCAGGAATATCACAGAAGTGACGTATTCTTCTCAGTGCATCATGTCAGGAGACACATCAGATCTATTTGTCCTATTACTAGTGATGGTAACTTGGATAACTTAGTGAAGGTGGTGTCTGCCAGGTTTCTTCACTGTTAAGTTATTATTTTCCCTCTGTAATTAATAAGTATCATGTGGGGAAATCCTTTGAAATTCTATAAATATGCTATTACTCATCAAACTTTCACCCACTAGTTTTAGCATCCATTGATGACTCTTGCCTGAATCAATTATTACCATGAGAGTTGCCAAACGATAATTTTCTAGAATATAACTCTTAAGAGTTTAGTCTTTTGGATGAACTTTAGAACAATTTTATTAAATATTTACATGAAAAATCTTACTGGGTATATTAGCTCAGGCTGCCATAACAAAATATCACGGACTGAGTGGCTGAAACACAGACATCTATTTTCTTGCAGTTCTGGAAGCTAGAAGTCCAAGATCAAGGTGCCAGCATGGTAGGTTCTGGTAAGGACCCTCTTCTTGGCTTGCAGACAGCTGCCTTCTTGCTGTGTTCTCTCATGTCAGAGAAAAAGAAAGCGAGAGAGAGAGAGAGAGAGAGAGAGAGAGAGAGAGAGAGAGAGAGAACCTCCTCTTCTTATAAGGACACCAATCCTATCCTATTAGGGCCCCTCCCTCATGACCTCATTTAACTTTAATTGTGTCTTAAAAGCCGGTCGCCAAATACCATCACCTTTGGGGTTAGGGCTTCAACATATGAATTTTGGAGGTTGAGGGAGGACACGGTTTAGTCCATAGCATTGAGATTGTAATTGGAATTGTATCGATTTTATAAATTAATTTTGGGAAATTGACATCTTTGCAATATGGAAACTTCACATCCAGGAATAAGGCATATGTCAACTTTTTCAAGTCTTATTTTATGTTATTTAATAAAAATCTGTGGTTTTCTTCATTTATGCACAGCATATATGTTATATTTATTTCTAATCATTTTAGATTTTTTCTTGCTATTCCAAAGGGAATCTATTTTTCATTATGCTTTCTAACTAGTATTTCTGAAATATAGGAAAACTTTCTTTGATGTACTATTTATTTCATATTTGCTTATTTGTTCTAATAATTCTCCAATTGATTATCCTGAATTTCCTAATGAAATTATATTTTATTTTCAAATAATGGTAATTTGGTCAGATTCTTTCTAATATTTATACATTTCTTTTTCATTCTTTTTTCTCATGTTATTTACTTACTAGAGCTTTCAGGTCAATATTAAATAGCTGTGATGATTGTGGGTAACCTACACGTGGTCCTGATGCTAACGATAAATTCTCTTGAGTTTCACCAGAGATGAGCGTAATACAGGAGGTGCCATGGCAGTGGTGGAGAGATGGACTCTGGAGCCAAATGACGTCTATTCCAATCCCAGCACCTCTACTGATTAGCTGAGTGAACTTGGGCAAGTTGCTTAACCTCTCTGTTCTTGGTTCCAGCGCCTGTAAAGTGGGGCTTGTAACAATATGTTCCTCATGGAGCTGTTGAGAAAATTAAATGCATTCATATACGTAAAGTACTTGAATAGAGACTGGCATGTAATAAATCCTATATAAGTTCTTGCCACTATTTGTAAATATGGCGTTCTCTGCTAGTTGGAAATATTTTTTTATTATTTCAACAAAATATCACATTTCTCCTAGTTGACTAAGAGCTTTTTCAGGAATGGATGTTTAATAATATTAAATATCTTTTCTTTTCCTCTCTTTGATTTGATGAACCATTGGTTCTTTATATTGAACCATTTTTTAATGCAATGGAATAAATTCTAGCTTGACATGTATGCAAGTTTGTTTAAAAAATCATTTTACTATGGGAAAGGTTTTTTGCTGTTAGCACTCTTTTCTCTATAGAATATAGTGAACCCTTATGCCTAGCTTCAACAATTATCAACATCTTGCCAGCTTGTGGCAAATCTTATGCTATTTTTTAATAGACTTCTGGATTTTATTTGTTGATATTTTATTTAAAAATTTACATCCATATTCTTAAGTGAGATTGCCCTAGTTTTCGTGTGTGTGTGACATATTGGGTCAAGTTTTTTTTTTAAAATCAAGATTATACTCATATTGCAGAATGAAAATTGTATTTTATGTTGTCATTTTGTCTAGATTTTCACTAAAATTTCCTCTTACCCTCACCCTTCCTGGATTCAGCCTATCCATGGCTACGGCATTTAAGGCCCACTGCCTCAGGAAAGGATACCACAGGAAAGACAGAAAATAAAAGTTACTCTTCGGTTGGAGGGTCTAAACAAGAGTTTTGAAAGAATACAAAAAAAAGCCAAGCTTCCAAAATAAATAGACTGTGAATTGGGGGAGGGGGAAAATGTCAAAGTTAAATCAACAGGTGTTGAGAAGAAAACATGTCCTTTGACTTCTCACCCCAGGACCCCAGTTCCCGGCAGGCAGGGAGGGGGTCTCAGGGAGCCCAGCAGTGATGGGGTGCTCAGAGGAGAGGGCGTCTACCATCTATTTCCCAGGGAGAGTGTGTAAACAGGATGGTCCCAGCCGGGGCTACTGGCACATAAGGTGCGTTTGTGTGATTATAAAAAAGTTTGTCTCAGAGTGGAGACCATTATCTCCTCTCTAATATCAATGTTATTTTTTAAAGTGTTTAAAAATTCCTGAGTGTTTGGATTTCTTAGGAAAAGCTTTTGTTCTCAACTTTTTTTGTTCAAAAGGATATTTTTTGAATTGTCTCAAAATAATGTAACATGCAATTTCTAATTTTGAAATTGTTGAGTGTTTGTGCTCTGATATGAAATTAATTTTTGTAAATACTATAGAAATATTTGAGAAGAATATGTATTCTGTGTTTGAATTACAAAATCTGAAAATTTGTGGCTATTGAAGAAGTTTCCCAGCCCTCGTGGTCTAGTGGTTAAGATTCAGTGCTGTTAGCAACTCGCCTGGGGTTCACTTCGGGTCAGGGAACCGCACCAGCATCTGTGGGTTGTCATACTGTGATGGCTGCATGTCACTGTGATGCTGAAAGCTATGCCACTGGGATTTCAAACACCAGCAGGGTCACCCATGGTGGACAGCTTTCAGTGGAGCTTCCAGACTAGACAGACTAGGAGGAAGGACCTGGCCACCCACTTCTGAAAAAACTAGCCATGAAAACCCTGTGAATAGCAGCAGAGCATTGTCTGATATAGCCCTGGAAGGTGAGAGGGTGGTGCACAGACTGGGCAGAGTTCTGCTCTGCGGTACACAGCGTCACTGGGAGTCGGAATCCACTTGAGGGCACTAGCAACAACAAATTGAAAAATTTTATTATCAGAATATTCTATATCATCGTATAATTTTGATCATCTTGATCTTTCAAACACAAGAGATGTGGATTAAACTCTTACACTGTGATCATGGTTCTGTCAACTTTTCCTTTTATTTCTAATACATTGGCTTTCATGATAATTATACAAAGCATAAAATTTCTTGGTTGTTATGAATTCTCTGTGGATTTACTTTTATCATAATGAAATGTTATTTGTTTAGAACTTTTCTTAGTCTGATAATATTGCTATTCTTTTAAATTTTCCTTGGTACCTATTCACTCATCCTTTCATTTTTTATCTTAAATACACTATTTTAAATAAGACATGTCTCTTCCAAACACCAACATTGAACTTTATTATTTGATTCAATGTTAGAGACTTTGGCTTTTTAATTGCATTTAATACTTTCGTATTTATTGTGGTAATATATGTGCCCAATTTTAATTGTTTCACACTTTATATTTTTGCTTCCTTGATTTTTTTCTTCATTATTGCTTGCCCTACCTCATAACGCTAGTCTTTTGTTAAAATTTTATTCATCTTTTTTCCTTCTGGTATTTTAGAAAATATATGTACTATTTTTTTATTCTACTCTAGTTACTTTAAGATAAAAATATATTGAACCCTATTTTTCTACCAAAAGCAAGAATGAAACAGGATTTATTGCTCCATTGGGGAGAAACTTATCATGCTTTAACTTCATCCCTTCCCTTTGCATATCTGTTTTTTTTTCTGTTGTTTGTTTGTATGCTTTTTTGTGCAGAAATATCTAAGACTTTCTATTAGCCAATATATTTATAATTAATATTAAGTTAAATAATTAAATAAATCCAATAAATATTATTGATATTTACATGATGAAGTCTTTTTCTAAGAATGCCCTTTGACATTTGTATTAAGTTTTCTAGTAATAGTATCAATTATTTAGACATCACTCTAAGTCTTTCTGACTTATTTGCTCATCACCGTTGCTGGTGAACAATATCCTCTCCGCTTTGGCATTTCTTTTTTTTTTTTTCTTTTGTGGTAACATTGGTTTATAACATTGTATAAATTTCATGTGTACATCATTACACTTCTATTTCTGTATAGATTACATCATGTTCACCACCCGAATACTAATTACAGTCCATCACCACACACATGTGCATAATCATTCCTTACACCCTCCTCCCTCCCCCCTTCCCCTCTGGTAACCACCAATCCAATCTCTGTCTCTATGCGTTTATTTGTTGTTGTTTTTATCTTCTACTTATGAGTGAGATCATACGGTATTTGACCTTTCCCTCTGACTTATTTTGCTTAGCGTAATACCGTCAATGTCCATCCATGTTGTCACAAATGGCAAGATTTCATCATTTCTTATGGCAGAGTTGTATTTTGTTGTGTATATATACCACATCTTCTTCATCCATTCATCCCCTGATGGGCACCTAGGTTGCTTCCACGTCTTGGCTATTGTGAATAACGCTGCAATGAACACAGGGGTGCATGTATCTTTATGCATTGGTGTTTTCATGTTCTTTGGATAAATACCCAGCAGTGGAATAGCTGGATCGTATGGTAGTTTTATTCTCAATTTTTGAGGAATCTCCGTACTATTTTCCATAGTGGCTGCACCAGTTTGCACTCCCACCAGTAGTGTATGAGATTTCCCTTCTCTCCACATCCTCTCCAACACTTGTTGTTTCTTTTGTGTTGTTAATTATAGCCATTCTGAAGGGCATGAGGTGATATCTCATTGTAGTTTTGATTTGCATTTCCCTGATAGTGATTTTGAACATCTTTTCATGTGCTGTTGGCCATCTGTATATCTTCATTGGAGAAATGTCTGTTCAGTTCTTTTGCCCATTTTTCAATTGGGTTGTTAGTTTTTTTGTTGTTGAGATGTATGAGTTCTTTACATATTTTGGAGATTAGCCCATTACCAGATATATGGTTTGCAAATATCTTCTCCCAATTGTTAGGTTGTCTTTTCATTTTGTTGATGGTTTCCTTTGCTGTGCAGAAGCTCTTTAGTTTGATGTAGTCCCATTTGTTTATTTTTTCTATTGTTTCTCTTGTGCGGTCAGACATGGTACTTGAAATATGTTGCTAAGACTGATGTCGAAGAGCGTACTTCCTGTTTTCTTCTAGAAGTTTCATGGTTTCAGGTCTTATATTCAAGTCTTTAATCCATTTTGAGTTAATTTTTGTGTATGGTGTAAGATAATGGTCTACTTTCATTCTTTTGCATGTGGCTGTCCAGTTTTCCCAACACCACTTGTTGAAGTGATTTTCAACAAATGGTATGTTCTTTGCTCCTTTGTTGAAAATTAGCTATCCATAGACGTGTGGGTTTATTTCTGAGCTCTCGATTCTGTTCCATTGACCTGTGTGTCTGTTTTTGTGCCAGTCCCATGCTGTTTTTTTTACTATAGGTTTGTAGTATATTTTGAAGTCAGGGAGTGTGATACCTCCAGCTTTGTTCTTTTTTCTCAGGATCCCTTTGGCTATTCAGGGTCTTTTGTTGTTCCATATAATTTTAAGATTCTTTGTTCTATTTCTGTGAAAAATGTTGCTGGAACTTTGATAGGAATTGCATGGAATCTATAGATTGCTTTAGGAAGAATGGACATTTTAACTATGTTAATTTTTCCAATCCGAGAGCATGGAATGTCTTTCCATTTCTTTGTGTCTTTTTCAATTTCTTTCAGCAATGTTTTATAGTTTTCAGTGTGTAGATCTTTCACCTCTTGGGTTAAGTTCATTCCTAGATATTTTATTCTTTTTGTTGCAATTGTAAATGGGATTGTATTCTTAACTTCTTTTCCTGTTGCTTTGTTGTTAGTGTATAGAAATGCAACAGATTGTTTGTATCCGGCAACTTTACAATATTCATTTATTATTTCTAAAAGTTTTTTGGTGGATTCTTTAGGGTTTTCTGTATATAAAATCATGTCATCTGCAAATAGTGACAGTTTCACGTCTTCCTTTCCAATTTGGATCCCTTTTATTTCTTTTTGTTGCCTGATTGCTCTGGCTAGGACTTCCAACACTATGTTAAACAGGAGTGGTGAAAGTGGGCATCCTTGTCTGGTTCCTTTCTTAGAGGGATAGCTTTCAGTTTTTTGCCATTGAGGATGATATTAGCTGTGGGTTTGTCATATATGGCCTTTATTATGTTGAGGTGCTTTCCTTCTATACCCATTTTATTCAGAGTTTTTATCATAAATGTATGCTGTATCTTGTCAAATGCTTTCTCTGCATCTCTTGAGATGATCGTGTGATTTTTATTCTTCATTTGATTAATGTGGTGTATCACATTGATTGATTTGCAGATATTGAACCATCCCTGCATCTCTGGAATAAATCCCACCTGATCATGGTGTATGATCTTTTTAATGTATTGTATGCGATTTGCAAGTATTTTGTTGAGGTTTTTTGCATCGATGTTCATCAGTGATATTGGCCTGTAATTTTCTCTTTTTGTGTTGTCCTTGTCTGGTTTTGGTATCATGGTAATGTTGGCTTTGTAGAATGAGTTAGGAAGCTTCCCCTCCTCTTCAATTTTTTGGAAGAGTTTGAGAAGGATAGATATTAAGTTTTCTTTGAATGTTTGGTAGAATTCGCCAGGGAAGCCGTCTGGTCCCGGACTTTTATTTTTGGGAAAGTTTTTGATTACTGTTTCAATCTCCTTACCGGTGATTGGTCCATTCAAATTCTCTATTTCTTCTTGACTCAGTTTTGGAAGGTTATATCAGTCTAAGAATTTATCCATTTCTTCTAGATTATCCAATTTGTTGGCATATAGCTTTTGGTAGTATTCTCTTATAATCTTTTGTATTTCTGAGGTGTCTGTTGTAATTTCTCCTCTTTCATTTCTGATTTTACTTATTTGAGCCTTCTCTCTTTTTTTCTTGGTGAGTCTAGCTAAAGGCTTGACAATTTTGTTTATCTTTCAAAGAACCAGCTCTTGGTTTCATTAATTTTTTCTATTTTTGTTTACGTCTCTTTTTCATTTATTTTTGCCCTGATTTTTATTATTTCCCTTCTTCTACTGATTTTGGCCTTTGTTTGTTCTTCTTTTTCCAGTTTCTTTAGGTGCACTATTAGATTGTTTATTTGATATTTTTCTTGTTTTTGAGATAGTCCTGCATTGCTATAAACTTCCCTCTTAGAACTGCTTTTGCTGTATCCCATAAATTCTGGCATGTTGTCTTTTCATTTTCATTTGTCTCCAGGTATTTTTTGATTCCTCCTTTGATTTCTTCATTGACCCAATTGTTGTTCAGTAGCATTTTGTTTAATCTCCACATATTTGTGGCCTTTCTGTTTTTCTTCCTATAGTTGATTTCTAGTTTCATACTGTTGTGGTCAGAAAAGATGCTTGGTATTACTTCAATCTTCTTAAATTTATGGAGACTTATCTTGTGGCCTAATATGTGATCAATCCTGGAGAATGTTCCATGTGCATCTGAAAAGAATGTGTATTCTTTGGTTTTCGGATGGAATGTTCTATATATGTCTATGTCCATCTCTTCTAGTGTGTCATTTAAGTCCAATATTTCCTTATTGATTTTCTGTTTGAATGATCTATCCATTGGTGTAAGTGGAGTGTTAAAGTTCCCTACTATTATTATGTTACTATCTATTTCTCCTTTTATGTCTGTTAATCATTGCTTTATATATTTAGATGCTCTTATGTTGACTGCATAGATATTTATGATTGTTATATCCTCTTGTTGGATTGTTCCCTTGAACGGTATGTACTGCCCTTCTTTGTCTCTTGTTGCAGTTTTTTTTTAAAAGTCTATTTTGTCTGATATGAGTATTGCTACCCCAGCTTTCTTTTCATTGCCATTTGCATAGAGTATCTTTTTGCATCCCTTCACTTTAGTTTGTGAGTGTCTTTAGGTCTGAAGTGTGTCTCTTGTATGCAGCATATATATGGGTCTTGTTTTTTTATCTAATCAGCCACCCTATGCCTTTTAATTGGAGCATTTAGTCCATTGACGTTTAAAGTAGCTATTGATAAGTATGTACTTACTGCCATTTTTTACTTTTTTTCTGGGTGTTTTAGTAGTTCTCTGTTCCTTTCTTCCTCTCTTGTTCTCTTCCCTTGTGGTGGATGGCTTTCTTTAGCATTATGTTTGTGTTCCTTTCTCTTAGTTTTTTGTGTATTTATTATAGGGTTCTGGTTTGTGAGTACCATGGGGTTCATTTATAGTAACCTACGTATATAGCAATCTATATTAAGTTGATGGTCTCTTTAGTTTGACCTCTATCTGAAAGCTCTACTCTTTTACTCTCCTCCTCCCACATTTTATGTTTTTTGATATCGTATCTAACCTCTTTTTTGTGCCTTTGTATCCGTTACCCTTTTATCATGGAAGTAGATAGTTTTTCCTATTTGTTTTCTTCTCTTTCCCCCTTAAATAAGTTTATTTGGCATTTCTTGTAGGATTGGTTTCTTGGTGATAAACTCCTTTAATTTTTGCTTGTCTGGGAAACTCTTTATCTCTCCTTCCATTCTGAATGATATCCTTGCCTGCTAGAGTATTCTTCGCTATAGGTTTTTTCCTTTCAGCACTTTAAATATATTGTGCCACTCTCTTCTAGCCTGTAAGATTTCTCCTGAGAAGTCAGCTGATAGCCTTATGACGTTTTCTTTGTATGTAACTTGTTGTCTTTCTCTTGCGGCTTTTAGGATTCTCTCTTTATCTTTAATTCTGGACATTTTAATTATGATGTGTCTGGGTGTGGGCCTCTTTAGGTTTATCTTGTTTGGTGCTCTCTGTGATTCCTGTACCTGGATCTCTGTTTCCTTCCTTAGGTTAGGAAAGTTTTCAGCTGTTATTTCTTCAAATAGATTCTCTGTCCCTTTGTCTCTCTCTTCTCCTTCTGGAACACCTATAACATGGACGTATGCTTGATGTTGTCCCAGAGGTCCCTTAGACTGTCCTCAGTCTTTTTAATTCTTTTTTCTTTTATCTGTTCAGCTTGGGTGATTTCCTCTAGTTTTTCGTTCAGCTCGCTGATCCGTTCTTCTGTATCCTCTACTCTGCTATTGAGTCCCTCTGGTGAATTTTTCATTTCCAGTATTGTATTCTTCATTTCTGACTGGTTCTTCTTTATATCTTCCATTTCTTTGTTGACTTTCTCACTGAGTTCATCCATTCTTCTCCCAAGATCAGTGAGCATCCTTATGACTCTGTTTGAACCCTCTGTTGGGTAGATTGCTCATTTCTGTTTCATTTAGTTCCTTTTCTGGGGTTTTGTCCTGTTCCCTTACTTGGAATGTATTCCTTTGCCCCCTCATTTTGCCTCTCTCCCTGTGCTTTTGTCTATGTATTATGTAGGTCAGGTATGTCCCCTGATCTTGGAGAGGTGACCTTATATAAGTGATGCCTTATGAGGTCCAGCAGCATGCTTCCCTCTTACCACCAGTTCCAAATCTTCCAGGAGACCCCTGTGTGGGCTATGTGTGTCCTTCTGTTGTGCCAGGGTTGCTCTTGCTGTAGGTGCCCAGGGAGGCTGTTGTCCCCCTGGTCAGCTGGTTGTAATGCTCAGCTGTGTGTAGTTGTTGTGGGCCCTTCAGTCACTTTATTGGGTGTGGGGAGCCCCAGCACAGTTGGCTGCAAGGTGTAATAGCACATTCCTATTGCAGTTTTTCTATTAAGTGAGTAGGCCCCCAGCATGGCTGGTTGTTAGGCTCAGGGGCTTACAATTGCTATAAACTTCCAGCCTATAAGACTTTTGTCAGCTCTCTGAAGATTGCAGCTGTATGGGGCTGGCCCCAGGCACGGGAGCACCCAATTGCTTCAGGCTTTGGAAGGTGGGGCCAATCCTCTATGTGGATCTTTGAGAAGCACAGGTCTTCTGCAGCTGACAAGCCCCAATGCCCACAGGGCCACACACACAGTCAACACAGTCCTGCCCTGTGTGTGCACCCCAACCCCCTGAAGTGGACCCAGTCGCTCCAAGGCAGGAGCCCCACTCAGTCCACCAATGCCCCACACTCTTCACCCGCTCCTTGTGCATGCCCTGCCCCACAGAGGTGTACCCACTGGCCAGGCTGAAGAGAATCCAGGCAGCTTGCTTAGCAGGCCCACAAAGTTGCGCGAGGGCTTGTTGTTGGGTGGGGCCAGGGCCTAGGGTGGGCTGCTTGCCTTGGTTGAGCTGGATTAAATCAGTGCTCTAGCGGGTGGGGAAGACCCTGAGCTAGCTGGCCACAGGGAGAACTCCAATGGCATCTGCCAGCATCTGTGTCAGCACGCCCATATCAGGTCACAACAATGGCTGCCACCAATGTCCCAGTCCCTGGAGAGGTCTCACCTCTCACTTAGATGCACACAGAGCCTATCAGGTGAGTCTCTTTTCACCAAAGGACTGTGCACCTTTTCTTTCTGGTGATTTTAGGATGCTTTTCAAAATGGGTGAATTTGTGCATGGGCCCTTTAGAGCTGGCTTTAATTTCTTTGTGAACCACCTTTTCTGGGGGTATTCCCCAATGTTGTTAGTAGCGAGCAAAGTCAGATGTTATGACACTCATCTAGGTTGTGCTGGGACCAAAAAATGCCTACAACAGGACTGCTCCCTGGCTCAGGTCCCCCACTCCTCCAGCGACGGCTGCATACCTTTGGGTTGCTCCTGGGCAGCCATGAAGCCCTGCGGCTTGTGAAGGTGGTATTTTTTTCTCTCCACAAGGGAATTTCTGCCTCTTCCACTGGGATTGTCATTTGTTGTAGGGGTTCCTCTTATCCAGTTTTCAGTTCTCTCTCAGGGGTAATTTTTCCAAGAGTAGTTGTAAATCGGCTGTGTCCACGGGAGGAGGTGAGTTCGGAGTCCACCTATGCCACCATCTTGACTTCTCTTCCTTGGCATTCTTTATTTGATACATTTCTTTGTCAGATGGGGTACTTCTTTAATAATTAGTTTTCCTTCAGGAAGTTATATGGATGTTATTTGCATAAAAATAAGGTTTCTCCCCTTATTTCACATTTTCTAACCCTGAAAGAACATTTTATCTGATTTTGTTGTTGTTGTTGTTATAATAAT
This sequence comes from Diceros bicornis minor, assembly GCF_020826845.1. Lineage (NCBI taxonomy): Eukaryota > Metazoa > Chordata > Mammalia > Perissodactyla > Rhinocerotidae > Diceros > Diceros bicornis. The sequence goes on from NC_080744.1 coordinate 96,874,489, forward strand.
GAGTTTGGAAAGGGGGCAGCTGAATGTTCTCAAATCGACTTTACTGAATTTGAAGCACAGCTCTGTCTTTGGATTCCAGGGCCTCTGCTTTTAAAATGCCACTCTGATGTAAGGAATTCTTCCTACTTAGCTAATAAACTAAACAGTAAAGATGGTATTTTAAAAAGTAGTTCTACTTAATATCTACAATTTTATGGCACTCTGCCAAGTCCTAAACACATGATGACTTGCTACTCACTGAATAGGTATTAGTGATAAATGGCCATGCAATATACTCATAATGACTATTGGACAAATTCCTAAACTTGAATTCTTCATTAGTCTGTGTCCATATTTAAAACCCGTGCATATGTGAAAAGGGAATGGAATTCAGATTAATTGTGCAATTACAATTTTTCAGGTACTGTGCTAAGTCCTTTGAATATCTTATCCTAGTTCATTCTAATAAGACTCCTAAGAGTCTATCCTAAGAGATAGGTTGCGTTATTACAGTTTTACATTTGAGGAAACTGAGGGTCAGTTCCTGATACATGTTACAATCCCACACTAGTTAGTCAGCATCTGTGCTTAGTTTTGTCAGACTCTGGAACTTGCCTGTAGCTCGTATGCTGTTTTAGAAAAGACGCATGGCTGTCCTGATACATGCTCTCCGTGTCCTCTGCTGTGCTTAGGACATCTGAGTCTTGCCTGGTGATTGAATCCATTGTAATGGGATGTCAGCTTTCTCCTATGGTTGCTTCTCTTCTGGGCTATTTCCATATCTAATTAATTTATCCGCATTAAATGGTCACTCCTGATTATCGATTCTCTAATTGAGAAGTCACAACCTTTACTCACAAAGCCCTAGGAGGAAGTTTCCTGTTCTAGACTCTACCTTTAGCTTCAGCCATAGTCTTACCTGCAAAATGAACTAATCAATAAACAGAATTAAAATAATATTATCTCTAATAGAAAGGCTTTTAAACATAATTTTATGATTTCATATATACTGAAGAGCCTTTGATGATGGTCTTGCTCTTATATTTACGCACAACATTATATTTGTGAAGCTCATTAATTTGCATATTCCTTAATTAAAGTAACCTTTAATTAGGTTTAGAACCTACCATGCGCTGGGTATGGTGATACATCTTGGTGAATCAAAGATCAATAACTTAGGATCATAGTCCTTGAGAGCTCATTGTCTAGAAGCATGGTGTTATACAAAGAGATACATCACCATACGATGTAGGAAATGCTATAGCAAGGATGTAGATAAAGTGAGAGGGGGGCATAAGTCAATGACAAAAAACAGAGAGGTGAGGTCAATAGACTTCTAAGTTTAAAATGTTGTGATCCAAAAATTCTATTCACAGATAAATTTATGGTTTATGAGTATAGGCAAAAGAAAGACATTGTCAGATTTGCATTTGCCAGCTCTTAGAAAATATACTGCCCCTGTATACTTCCCCAAAATCTTTACTTGAAGATATACACCAGGCAATTGTGTGATAAATCAAAAAAAGAACTCAAGCATGGAGAAGTCGTGGCATAAAATGAAAAGATGAAAGCCTGAAAATATTTTAAAGATGAATTAAATCTAAATAGTGGTTGTAAGTCTTGTTATAAAAGAATATAAATGCCACAGGTAATTTTTCAAAGAAAAGATTTATGATATAGCAAAACAGTTTGTCATCAAGAAGCTGGGTAAAAAATCCAATTAGAATGTTTAGAATCAGGAAAGATTTGGTGAGGAATTATGAAAAATATTATAAATGTACTAATTTCTTCAGCTTTCATGGTCATAATTAATATATATCACACTATAGTAAGTATATTGAAAAAAACTGAAATATAAGCACTTGTAAAGTTTTAAGACTTATTTCTAAATTGCCACATGAGGAAAAGTTCAGTGAAAAATATGGCATAGGAAACAATAAGCCCAATGTAATAAAATATGGATGACAGAAGTAAGGCCACCTATATTAGTTATGAAACAAAATGTAATTGAGTTGAATACTCCTGTTAAAATGTAAAGTATCTTAAATCAATCAAAAATGGAATTCAATTCTATGCTGTTTCTGAGAGACACACAAAGTATTTTAAAATCTAAAAATAAAAAGAGGAGGGACTTGTCCCACATTGGAAAATAAATCAATGTGAATGAATTAAATGTAGTTTTCCACCACTATATTAACAGAATCACATGACCATTGCTGCTAGAGTTTATTTCAGAAATGCAAGGATGGTTCAACTTTAGGAAATCTATCCATAAAACTAATTTTGTTAGTAGATTAGAAGAGAAAAACTATATGATCATCTTAATAGCCTGAAGTGCCACTGATAAAAATTAGGTAACAAATTCTCACAAAATATTTTCATTGACTAGAAGTTGAGAGGTAACTTGCCTACCATGCTTAACACTGAAACACTAGAAAATTTCCATCAAAGTGAGAAAAAATAAGAGACGAAACATAGATTTGGGAATTAAATATATAAGGGCCCAAGTCCCAATTCCAGCACTTACTAGCTGTATGGACCTCAATTTCTCCAAGTCTTGTTTTTATTCCACCTGTAAAAAGATGATAAAATAGTAACAGTCATAATGTTGAGATAATAGCTATCATAACAGAAGCTTGCTGTGTTAAGGAATTGAACCGTCTCATAGACATTTAATCGCTACAAAAACGCTTTGGGGTAGGTATGCTATTATTCCCATTTTGCAGATGGGGAAACTGAGAATATGAGGTTAAATATCTTCTCCTGCCTCATATGGTTATTTTGAAGGATAAATAAAGGTATGTGTCTTAGCTCCTTCAGGCTGCTATAACAAAAATACCATAGATTCAGGGGCTCAAACAACAAATATTTATTTCTCATGGTTCTGGGGCCTGGAAAGTCCAAGAACAAGACGCCAACAGATTTTGGTGAGAATCTGATTCCTGGTTCGTGGATGGCCATCTTCTCACTGTGTCCCCACAGGGTGGAAGGAGTGAGAGAACTCTCAGGGATCTCTCTTATAAGAACACTAATACTCATTAATTAGGGCTCCACCCTCATGACCTAACCACCTCCCAAAGATCCCACTTCCTAACACCATCACATTGGAGTTAGGATTTCAGCGTATGATTCTGGGGGCACACAAACATTCAGTCCATAACAGTACGTAAACTGCTTCGCAGAGTTTAGCACATATTAAGCATAGTGACATTTCGTAAATGCTAGTGAAAAAATGTCACTAGCAACACTGTTATTCAATATTATTATGAATAGTTTTGCTAGGAAAGTACAAAAGTAAGAAGGGACAGAGATATTGAAGAGGTAAAGGCAAAATTATTATTTGTAGATGATACTTTTTATCTCTGGGAAGACTCAAGCAAATAAACTGAAAATGTATTAAAATATAAAGCAGAAATTTTCATTCAAAAGAGCAACAATAAAAAATATACGTAGGAATAAATTTAACAATAAATATGCTGCATTTATTTAAAGAAAATTATAAAACTTCAATGAAGAACATAAAATAATTACTCATTAATTGGAAGAAATGATGAACATTTGGGAAGACTTTACACTGTAAATATGTCAATATCTCCCAGATAAATCCATAAATTCACCACATCACCCATGGAAATCTCAAAGCTAAATTTTGTGAATTCTGTTACACAATTAAAAAGTTCATCTGAAAAAATGAACTAGTAAGAAGATAAAAAATATTGTGAAAAGGGATAATGATGGAGAACTTTCTCTACCAGTTATTAACATATATTTTAAAGGGATAATAATTTGACAGTGTGGTTCTATCAAAAGAGTATATGACAAAGAAATCAAAAAGAATTAAAAAATCTAGAAATACATCCAAACGTATGTGAAAGATTTTACTATGCGATAAAGGTGATAACTTCAAATTTTGGAGAAAGATTGGATTGCACAATAAAGAGTATAGAAACCAAAAAATCACCAAATGGAAATAAGTAAAAGTATATTGTGTCTCTTTTCTCTAGAGAAAAAGTCCAGTTGTTAGCATGGTGTTTTTTTAGTGTACAGAGTTTTGGGATACTTAAAAAATAATTTTATGTAGTCAGTATCCCAATTATCTATTGCCACATAGCAAACCACCCAAAAATAATGGCATGAAATAAGCACCATTAATTGAACCCATGGATTCTGAGGATCCAGGATTTGGACAGCTCTGTCTAATAATGGAGCCATCAGGCACCTTTTCCTTGGTTTCGGTCAGAGGAGGATTTCTGTGATGATGTGCAGAATCAGCGATGCTTACACATTGTAGTGAGCTGTGAAAGCCACACACACTTCGTTTTGCTTGATGCTGTCATGTGAGGGGAAGGCAAGTTCATCCCATGATCAGGTATGGAAGCATGGAGAGACGAAGAGCGACATATCCACGCTCACAGCACGGATGGCAGCTGGGCAGAGACCTCAGGACTTGTAGATGTCACTAGGGAACTCCGTGTCATACCTCTCTGCTGCAACAAATCTCCGTTGGCTTTTAGATATGAAAAAAAAAAGCCCTGAAAGGAAAAGCAACGTAGGGAAGCCTGCTGTGGTTACTGCTAGTATTACCACACCAATACCGACCCCTGAGAAGGAAAACAGCAGCAACAAGAGCTCGGTTCTTTCAGTTCAGGCACTGTGCCTCACCTTAGGCAGACACACAGAGGACATGGAGGTTCTGTGGGAAACCAGTGTTCCCCCAGAAAATGTGTTTCCGTAGACATCTTTGCCTGCTCAGAATCCTGGATGGAGGCTGGGGTACCAGGAACAGGTGAGTTGTCGAGCACTCTCAACAGAAAGGCTCAGAAGACGAGCCTTGACTGATGCAGCTGATTCTTCTCACTCCCCCAGCTGATTCTAACAGACACTTAAGACGTGTTTCAATGGTTTCCAAGGGCGGAGGATCTCAGAACGCAATGACAGGCCATTTCAATGCTGTTCAGAGTTGATCTGCCTGTAAAGAGGCAAGGTGGACCAGCCACTCTTGTGGGCACTTAGGACAGGCAGAATGTTTTTGTCATGTGGATGGGGCAAACGGGACAAATCTTTCATATCTAGAGATGCCTTGAATTTGAATTTGGGCCCTGACTCTGAAAGTGTGACCCCTGTTTTTAGAAAAATGTTGATTCAGGTCTGGCTTTTACCACCTATAACAGTAAGCGGGAGACATATTCTTTGAAGAATAGAGAAACTTTTTCATGAAAACATTGTACTCAGCTTCCCTGCCGGTGTTTCCAGATCTTCTCTTTAAGCCAAGGTAACTGAAGCCCATTTTAACCTTCGGAGCTCCAGAGTTTGGAAAAAAACCAAAATAAGAGAACAGAATGAAGACTGTACTGCCTGGAACTGTCAATTCCACACCCTGCTCGCATTTTAGTCACTTGGAGGGAAGAAGTCAAGGAAGAGCGTAGAAGCAACGGTCTCGGCTTCGCTCTCTCCGTGAGAGGATTTATCATGTGCCCTGATAAAAATAGGCAGGAAGGCACAGGGTGGAAATTAAACTGAGGCAAATTGTTGGTGTCTTGACACCAAATATATCTTTTGACCTGTTCCAGCAGTTTCTTTAGCAACCGTAAATCCTCCCATGGGCTCATTAAGAGGCGCAGAGAGGCTGAGAGGAGGTGATTTGTCCAAAAGCCCTACAGGGGCCTCGGGCCTGGCCTGGCAGTTCCTACCATCCTTTTCCTGCAGGCGTGTCAACACTATGTCAGTTCTTAAGAAGCTGACTTACCTGCCTGTCTTTTTTTCTTGTCCCTAATCTCATCCAGCTTCTTCCTGTAGGACATCCTATTTCGTACTCTTTTTCCATTTCTAACTCCCTCATACCCACGCCCAAATTAAATTATCTATGTTTGAATTCTCTCAAGGCTCTGATCCTATTGGTTCTACCTCATCAATCTGGTGAAGCAATTCACATCAACGGGTGCTGCACGGTCATGGACAGAGTATGAACTGGGTGGCCAGGAGACCAGACTGCTGTCTTAACTGGGACACCTTGGGTGGGGAACTTTACTGCTCTGGGAGTCTGTTTCCTAATCTGTAAAATGGGCTGCACACTGCGTTTCCCAGAGCCCTTCTTTTCCCAGAGGTCCCTCATTTGCTGGGGGAGGACTGGAGGGAGGCTGAGGGCCAAAGCTCCACTTGATCAGTCCCTGTTCTGTTCCCTCACTCCCCCCCCGTTTCCCTCAGCCTGCCCTCTTCCTCGGGACAGCCTGGTGTTGACCTGTTTATGCACTGAAATGCTGTCATGACCCAGTATCCATCCACGAGCTTCCCTGCGCTTGGAGATCTAGCGGAAATGTACTGGATCCCTCACTCTGACACCCGGTGGGAATCCAAATCCTCCTCCTGATTTATGGTCAACCCAAGGGAGGTCAAAGTTCCTTCGGCCTCCTTTGTCTCTTGGGTTTTGAAGTTCTCATGGGCTACTCTGTCACACCATGTCACAATGATATGAAACAGTCCCTTTGGTTTCTACAAAACAAAATGTTCCTGTATGCCAGACATCCATGAGCTAAACCGACTTTTCTGGAGGATGGTTCTGGAGAAGGGATGCATCTTCCACTTACAATCCTTTGCCATCTCTGCCAGCTCCTTGTCGCCTTCCCAACCCTGCACCTTACTCCATCCTTGCAGGACTTCCCTGGCAGTTCCAAATTCTCTCCCTTCAGTTGTGCAGGGCCATCTCTCTCTGCCCCCAAAGCTTGGAGCCAGGCCTCCGAGAGGCTCACCTTTCACTCTAGGCATGCATCAAAAAAACATCAAAAGAAGTTTTCCAAGAACAACAATTCTCTCCCTGAGGAAGAGTCTGGTGCTGTTATTTAGCTTGTCATATTTCCCCCTTTCTTTGCATCTGATGAACATCTAATTTGTCAAAAGGATTCCAGGGCTACATGTAGTTTGAAAACCATTGCACATCACTGTTTTCTTGTGACTCGAGCATGCTTTAAATTTTGTGGCTGCGTTATCAGTAATGCTTCCAGATACATCAGTGCTTTCGTCCAGTTAAAATATTCGCCAAGGGGCCGGCCCGGTGGCACAAGCGGTTAAGTGCGCGCGCTCCGCTGCGGCGGCCCGGGGTTCGCTGGTTCGGATCCCGGGCGCGCACCGACGCACTGCTTGGTAAGCCATGCTGTGGCGGCGTCCCATATAAAGTGGAGGAGGATAGGCACAGATGTTAGCCCAGGGCCGTCTTCCTCAGCAAAAAAAGAGGAGGATTGGCGATGTTAGCTCAGGGCTGATCTCCTCACAAAAAAAAAAAAAAAAAAAAATATTCGCCAATATTGATATCTTTTTAATTGTAAAATATTTCAACCACGCAAAACTATGAACCAGTGGTTTTCAAACTGCAGGTAACATTTGTTTAGAAAAGAAATAGAATAAAGCAGAATGGAAAATATCAGAGTGCATCAATTTAGTAAGCATAAATAGTTTTTCAGGAAACTTTGCTTTCAGTTCTCTGTGTGTGTGCACGCACGTGTGTGTGTTCTGGGACACAACGGAAATATTTTCTTTCTTACTGTGGATCACAGTCAAAAGTTTGAAAATCACTGCTTAGACAATACTAGAACAAATGCCTGAGTCCTCCAAACTCAGTTCTGTCCCAGCCAGCTCCATCCAGTTCTGTACTGCTCATTTCTGTAATGTCACACCGCATCATCTCAGGGTTTGGTTTTGTTTTGAAATGAAGACGTTGCGCATGGAACTGATGCCGAGATACCCCTCTGTACCCCAACTGGATTCCATGCCTTTTTTTGCTACCCAGCGATCGCTTCATAACGAAGTGTCCATCATTCCCATGCATATTTTTATGCTATTACTACATATTAAGCATCTGGAATTGTTGTGTGCATTTTATGCTGTTACTCATATTAAATGGTTTCAAAAAATATCACTCGGGAACTTTTTATTTTCTCTCAACACAATAATTTTCAGATATCCCTTGCTGATATGTGTGGCTTCAGTTCAGTTATTTTCACTGCCTATAAATACACTGAAAGTTATTTATCCATTTTCTTCTTCAGGGACATTTCATTTACTATTCTGAAAAATATTGCAATGAACATTCTTGTATATCTTCTTGTCCACATGTGATGAAAAACTGTTATACAACTGTTCTATAAGCTAAAAAAGGATGACTTTAAAGAGAGAGTCATGCCGTATTCATGTTTACAATGTCAATGTCTCTAAATTAATAAAATTAGGTCCCTACCTCAGGCCGCAAAGGAATCAGTTATAGGGCAAATTAAAGACCTAAGCATATAAAAAAAATTTAAAAATAAAATACAAAAAAATATTTTTGATATTGGAGTTAGAAAGAATTTCTTAACTAAGCTAAAGAAAGCACAAACAATAAAGAAAAAGATTGAAACTTTCTACTGTATTAACATTTAATGCTAATGGAAGACACTAAAATAAAAGTTAAAATACAGTTCACAACTTTGAAGAAGATATTCGTAATGTACAAATCTACAAAGGATGGTAATATTTTTAAAAAAAAAACTCATGCAGAAAGCTTTCTTTTCTGCCTAGCCGAGGGCCCATTCTCAAGTACAGTTTTCTTGCTTATCTCATATTTCCTGGATGTCTAAATCTGCTTTTACCCATTGGCTGATTTGGCTCCCTCTTTGCAAAATGATCTAGTTCCACCTACATTTCCCTTTGGAAATTTGCCTCGCCCTTAAGGCTGAGATTAACCGTGACTTTTCCAGATTCACGTACATGACTTTGGAGACTTCCTCCCTTGACTCATCAAAGCAGCTTATTTAATTTTTTTCTTTTGAAATATATCATCAGCTTTTTAAAATAAATTCACACTTGCATCAAAGGTTGATTTTTTAAATTGGAGAGCAAAATCTAATAACTCTACGGCTTGTAGTGAGTTAAATAGTGTCCTCCAAAAATTCATATCTACCCTGAACTGCAGGATGTGACCTTATTTGCAAATAGAGTCTTTGCAGATATAATTTGTTTAAAGATTGAGATGAGATCATACTGGGTTCGAGTGGGCCCTAAAGCTAATGGCTAGTGTTCTTACAAGAAGAGGCGCAGACACACAGAGACACAGGGAAGATGGCAATGTGAAGATGGAGGCAGAGTTAGGAGTGATGTAGCTATAGTAGCCAAAGAATGCCACTGGTTTCCAGGAGCCACCAGAAGCTAGGAAGAATCAAAGAAGGGTTCTTTCCCAGAGCCATTGGAGAGAAAATGGCCCATTGATACCTTGATAGTGGAATTCTGGACCTCTGGAACTGTGAGAGAATAAATTTCTGTTGTTCTAATCCATCCATTTTGTGGTAATTTATTACACAGGTAATGTGTTACAAACTAATACACAGATATAGGTTTATATGCTAGTTAGGCCATTATACTTCAAAGTATCTGCCATACAGTGACCTGAAGCATATCTTTATTTCATTTATTACCATGGCTTGTGCCAAATGCCTTGACTGAAACCAACCCAGTCGTGCTGGCCACAGCTGATTGTACCAGAGATCAGTGCACTGCTAAAGGCAGTGGGTGGGGCGTGAGGAAGACCAACCATCTTTGAGGTGACTTGACACCAACTTTGTCCAATATGGGTACTTTATATTGGAAAGTGGCAGTTCAATGCAATATAATCTTGTTTCTTGAGAACATCTAAATACTATGTGAACCCTGAAAAGGTTGATCACTTAAGCTCTGATCATTGTCCTAACAGTGCTATGTCACCTTCTCAGTTCTCTATGATGCCAGAGTATGTCTCAGACCCAGACACCCTGGGACAGAGAAAGTCTGTGCAGTGATCAGGAAACTCTCCATGCTACTCCACAGTCCTAGGGGTCTAATAATCAAACTCTGTCATTGATGGACATGTTTGCGCATCTTTCTTTACATTTTCAATGAATCTAAATAACTTTTAATGTAATCTCTAAACAGGTTATTCTTAAAGGCCATACTACATCACATATTACATCCTCTGAAAAGCATTCTCTGATTCTTCTAGGCAATGTTAGCTTCTCCCTGATATATCTCTGCTACAGTACAAAGCATCACTTGTGTTCACATTTGTGACGCCCCAAGAGACTCTGAATCTTTACAGGGCAATGTTAGATACTCCTCAGTCTCTGGACCAGAGTATTCCACACGTATCTGTTATCACACTGACTCTATTGCGTTGGAACTACTGACTCCCTGGCCTCCTCCAATAATGGGTGAGCAACTTGAGGAAAGCGATTTGTGTGGTTCCTTTCTGTATCTTTGGCACTCCGCATAGTATTTGGTGTACACACAGTAGGTGCTCAATGAATTTTATTCAATAAAAGTTCCAGCAGAGCTGAGTGGTAACATCAAACTTTGTCAATCCAAGTCGCTGTGATAACAAAAGTTACCATTATGGAACACCTGCTTCATTAAGTCCCTAAGTCATCATATTGAATTCTCCCAACAACTCCATCCTGTAGTTGAGGAAATGGAAGCTCAGATAAGTTATGTTGCCTGCCCAAGATCACTCAGCTGGTACACTGGGAAGTAAGATTCAAAGCGTTTCTTCTCCTTCCTAAGTCTGCTCTTAGTCTGCATCCATGTGCTGTTCTCCGGCCTGAAAATTCTTAACCTCCAGACATCAAGTGACATTGACATATGTAAATCACAAACACTATCTACTAAATCATTTATCTGAATTTTAGATTTGTATTGTAGATTCACCATATAACAATCGTTCACAAGTGGGGTCGATTTTGCCCCCAGGGGACATTTGACAACATCTGGAAACATTTTTGGTTATCACAACTGCGGGGGTGAGAAGGGGTGTTATTTGGCATCTAGTTGGTACAGGCCAGGGATGCTGCTAAAGAGCTCACAACGCACAGGACAGCCCCCCAAACAAACAATTATCCAGCCCCAGATGCCATAGTCCTGAGTGTGGGACACCCTGCTATGTAAAGACAGAATGATGACTTCGACTTTAAAATATTTTAGTATCTTGGTAAACATATTTTCCTTTTCTAATACAGAAGATAACTATAATCTTCCCTGTTTTATAAAAGGAGAAGACAAAGCACAGAGGGGGTGATTTTTTTGACAGACAGGAGTCTGGGATGGAGCCTTACTAGACCCAGGATGGCTGACACCTTCTCCTCTGGCTTTGCTATCTCGGTTCTGGAAGTGTGGCTTTTCTGGGATAGACATCTTTGTTAATTAGCCTGAAATCTAAATACAGGAAGCGTAAAAAGTAAGAAAAGTGGTTTGCCAATGGTTCAGGAAAGTGAACTCTATGTATAATAGCTTTATAAGTAGCTCTACATATAATAGGATTGCAGAGAGTTAAACCAAGAGAGGCTGCAGAGACCATTTAGCCCCCACCCCTAATGGTACAGTGGCCAGAAGTGAGGTTCTGAGAGGGAAACTGTGCTTGGTGTCACCCAGGGAGTGGCATCCTGGTTGGAGCTCAGTCTCCTGACTCTTAGTTTTGTGCCTTTTTCTCTATCCTTTGTTGTCATTCTCCTAGACTAGTGGCAGAGAAAGATTTTAGAATTTGAGGGAAATCCTCGGGTTTTCATTTTCCAAATTTGGATAACATGCTCACAGTAAAATGGAGAACAATTTTGCTCAAAACAAGAATGCTAGGATTTAGGTATCAAGAGTGTTAGGCACTCAATCGGAATGGGATGGCCTCTGGGCCTGTGACTCACTTAAAAATAGAAGTCAGTGCTTCCATAGAAATCCAGAGGCGTCCTTTCTGCATTATAAGCTGACAGAAAGGAGAGGTCCTGATCCTAGCAGAGTGACACATGGGAGGATTAACAGGAGTGAACTCCATTGCAGCTAAGGTGTCGGTATAGCTCGTGATCCCAGTCACATCTTATCTCACTCAGGAGGCTGAAGTGACAGCTTCTAAAGAAGGCCACGGATTTGGCCACGATGTGTGGTCTAATTGGAAGTGCTAGTAGGAGGAGACAGGTAAGAACACAGCCGGCCTGGAGACCAGCTAATCATGGGGCCGTCTGCGGAGACACAATCCCCAGGGTGAGAGGGACTGACTCTTTCAAAATCAGGCAAATGGCCAAAAGTTAATTCTCAAAAACCCAATTAAGTCAAAATTCAATTCATCAAATAACAAACTCATTAAATTTATCATATTTATCAATTGTAGCTTTGCAGTTTAAAAGCTTTAATGTGACTGTTTTAATAGCTTTGGCAGAAATGTTCATTTTGGGTTACTGATTACATAATAAGATTTTCTAATTATGAACTAATCTAAAGTTGTTCTGCCACCTGAGAAACCGGCAAGCAAATTCTAAAATTCTAAAAGCTTGGCCAAAGAGAAATCACTATAAATGAACATTCCTCTATAAAGTATTATTTTTCTATAACTCAAACTTCTGTATTGTAAATGTGATAAAATCTTCTTTGTTACTTCTGATTTCTTTCTGATATTTTTGAATGCAGTTTTCTATTTTTAAAAGCCTTCCAGCCTAAGTATTGTTTTGTTAATTCCTCAAATAAGCCTTGTATATATTTCTGGCAGTTAAGTTTTTAAAGATAAACTAAATTTGGGCCGGCCCCATGGCTTAGCGGTTAGGTGCGTGCGCTCTGCTGCTGGCGGCACGGGTTCGGATCCAGGGCACGAACCGACACACTGCTTCTCCGGCCATGCTGAGGCCACGTCCCACATACAGCAACTAGAAGGATGTGCAGTGATGACATACAACTATCTACTGGGGCTTTGGGGGGAAAATAAATAAATAAAATCTTTAAAAAAAATAAAAAATAAAGATAAACTAAATTAAGGAATGCTAAAGAAATCAGAATTAACTTAAAACATATTGCTAAAATGTTAAAATTTTCATTTCTAATAAGGAACAGTTTAGATGTGTTGACTTGTTAATAGTTTGCAGAAAAACTAGACATGAAATGTTAAAGCCATTCAAATCAGGAGAAAGGGAATGAGAATTCTCAAAGAAATTACTGTTGTGGACTGTATATCTGTACCTCAAATTTCGTATCTATTAAGTATAAATGTGAAATTGTGAAAAAAGGATTAAAAATTCTAAAAATGCTACCAGATTTGTGAAAACAACAACAAGAAGACATTAAAGAGGATTTCAAAATTGATTCTAAAACGTCAGTATTAACTGAGAAATTCTTACATCAAATGCGGAAGTTTTGGTTTCTGATAATGAAATATTTAGAAAATTATATTTCATTATTGATAATAAAGATTGAACATTCTTAAAGCTTTTCATTGTCATGGTTAAACTGGTTAAGAACGTTTTTGATAAATAAGGGAGTGTGGTAAATTTAGCAGATTACTTGGTCATTGTCTTCATCAAATTGGTGAATCAGTGACTGAATTTCAACACGCTGGCTTTTGGCGAGTTGACTGCGAGCTGGGCGCACACAGGCGTGCGTGTTTGTGGCTGTGGGACAGAAGGTGGAGCTATGTCCAGTGGCCTCTTATCACCCTGTGATGCTGCAGGAAGTAATGTCGTCTGCTGCAAGCAAGGGTAGATCAGTCAGTACAGAGCTCACAAGATTGGGAAAGGTCTAGAAGGACTGTTGTGGAGCATGGGTCAGGCGACTGACCAGGGACCCGTGAGGACACGGCTCGGTGGTGTTGAGGGCTCAACTGAGATCTGTGAACAGCAAGCTGCAGTGCTGACGATGCTAATCAGGCCTGCTCCCCAGCCCACTTTTCACCTCCTCCAGCTCTCTGCCCAACTGCCATCCTGAGCACCCTGAGTAAATAGCATCCTTCACCTCCTCCTGCTTCCTTCTCCAGCTCTAAGGCTTTCCGCAGTACTAATCTTATCTGCTAATTTGTTTGTTTGTTTGCTTGTGTCTCCTCACTGGAATGTAAGCTGCATGAAATCAGGCGATGTGTGCTTTCTTCACTCCTGAGTGCCTAGAGGAGTGCCGGCACTGGGAATGTGTTCAATAGATACTTGTTGAATGAATAGAGGAATGAGTGAATAGCATGAGGACCTCCACGATAAGGCCCAGGCCTGTCTCTTTTACCTACTCCTCTTTTCTTCTACTGGGGCCTGTTCTCTAGCCATACTGAAATACCCAAAAACTGTTCCCTGAAAAAACCCTGCTATTTCTTACCTGCCCAGTGTATTTTTATTTACTGCTCCTTCTGCCAGGAACCTCCTCTCTTGCTTTGCCCATGCTGTGCACTCCAGCTCACCACTCGATCCACCCTAGAGTCTTCCTCGGTCACCAGGAACAGCTGACCATGGGCTACCTCATTATTTGGCATGTCTTGTGATAGGGCTTGCATAGATCACCCTGGAAGGTAAGTATGTGTTCACACAACTCTGTCTGCACCGTGGTGTGTGCTTTCTTGCATCAAAATTGCACCTTGATAGCCTTTATTTCCCCAGCCCTTGCCAAAGGGCCCAGTAAAGTTTTGTTGAGTAAATGAGTACATGACTGGGAGAGAGGTTGAGATCCTGGGAAGCGGACGTGCATGATCCTGACCATCTGTAGTCCAGCCAGGCCTCTGGGAACAGATTGCGCGGAAGATGGCACATCATAACCGCCTGGGATTCAACCTACTGAGGTGAATGGGGCTGAAGCATATGGGAGCCACACGTTCTCCTGTGCTCCTCTAACTTCGGGCCTACACTGGAGACAAGAAAGATGCCCTGTGAGCATTTCCCCAGGCTCTCCTCTCATCTTGCCACTCACTAGGTTAGAGATGGAGTCCAAAGGAAAGCAAAGGACTGAATTCAGTCACCACGTCGATTCCATCTCTCTAGGCTCCACCTGGATCCTAATAATGGGGCAGGGGTGCATTCCAAGTCCTGTGTAAACATTGCCTTGCAGCAGAGAGGGAGAGGGGAAGAGGTGTGTGAGGTGGTCAGATCAGGAGAGCAGACCGAGATGGCTCTGCAGAGGTAGACCGTAATGTCTTAATTCTTAGCTTCACCGACTGTTAGTACCTGGAGACAACTGAATCCTTGGCGCTGATGGCTGCTCTTCTATAACGAGGGTGTGAAGGGGAGGGAGGTAAGGCCTTGAGCTCCTCCTCAAGGTTAGCGCTGCCATGGTTCCCGGTCACCTCCCCCCAGGTAGGGGCAGTGATACAGACCAGCTTGAAGACACACAGCACATAAGGTGGGCAGTCTCAGTCTCCTTCATAGACTATGTTAGGACAACCTGTTCATTCGGAGGATGTGCAGTGAAATTCGTCTAATTAACCCTCTGTTGGATGGCAGCAGAGGGAAGAATCCAGGCAAATGCAAACGCAGTTTCTGTCTCGGCCTCAGGACTTAGATGAGTGTATTTCTAAATATAGAACTGGGAAAATCATTCCATGCCCCAACTTGGCTTTTGTCACTTCTCATTTTGAAAACTCAGATTCTATGGCTTTCTGGATATACAGCCTCTACAATTCTCTTCTTGGGCATCACCATCTGAGAGCAGCTGCTTCTGGGAGAACGCATGGAAATAATTACAGAAAAACGTCACCAAGAGGCATTGGCCAAACAGTAAATGACAAGATGCCTTTGGGCATAAATCTAGAAAGAGCATATGTAAACTGTAAATAACACCACGATTTTTTTCCAAATACAGTTTTGTCTGTTTGATGCTTTGGGAACTCAGGTGGTCATCTCTGTAATTTTCATCACATCAAACACACTTTGAAATGGAACCAATATTGTTAGCGCAGCTTGGGAACTGCTGTCTATTTTTTCCCACTTGAATCCCAGCCTCACCAAAGAGAGTTTCAATTTTAGATATGTTCACTCCCTGAGCAAGAATCTCATGGAAAACGATTCTTGCGAGGACATGCAAATGTGCCAGTGACCTACATACTGAGCCTATAAGCCCGTCAGATTGCTTCTGCCACTTGAAACCTGAGGAAAAATGGAAAAATAAAGTTGCATTTTGTACGTTGTGCTCCAAAAAGCACTAAGATTTTTCCAGGGCTGTTTTATAAAAGATTATTCACTAGGGGCATTTTCCTTCGTCGTTGTGACTTTGGCAAATGACACATTTAAACTGGATGTGGTTATTCATGGGATAATTAAGGTGTGAAATTATTGTATTTGAGATTTTATTTAGAGTTTTAAAACTGCATGATCCTCTCATATCCTATGGCATTAGGAGCTTTCAAAAAACAGAGGTCGTGGGATTTAATAGCTGGTGTGAACAATGCATGCACATAATATACCTCCGCCACTTTCCTTAGGGTGGACAGACAGAAGGTTAGTTCACCTAAATATTTCCAGAGTTTATTTGGGATTGATAAAGTTAATTAGTCTAAGGGAATTGGAGCAGGGGACATTTGTTTTCTGGAGGTCTATGTTGGGTTGAGGCACATATTGGAAATGTGACTTCATTTCTCTCTGGCAATTACGGCTTACCTTTCCTTGGCTGCTGTGACTTCATCCTTCCATTTTCCTGCATGCTTGGAAACTGTGCTCCCAAATAAAGACAGTACAACTGGATACGGCCCCTGGACTGTATATATTGGGAGTGTGAGTGTGTTTGACATCTGTCACGAGGGCCAAGGAAACCTAAAAGACTTGGAGGAACCCCAGGCACATCAAGGCTGGCAGAAAGACCAAACAATGGAGGTCTTGTGCCATGAAGGAAATCAAGGCATGGGTTGCGGGCACAGAAGGAGCAAGGATGAGCAAGGAGTTATTCTATGACTCAGGACACTTTCAGATTCAAGCAATAAAAATCTACCTCAAACTGACTTAGCCAAAAATAAAAAATTGGATGGTGGTGGTGGGGGAGAGGGTTTATTGGGAAGTATCTAGGAAGTTTAGGGATAGGTCTTTGAAATGAAAAAGAGGGGATCAAGAATCATTTTCCATCTCCTGTTTCTCTGCTTTGTTTGAGCTGGCCCTCATCTTCACTCATCTTTCTCCATGTGGCTGAGAAAATGGTCATCAACAGCCATGTGTCTATAATCCTTAGAATTTTCAATCCACAGGTAAAGAGAAAGAACTAGCCAATTGTCTCCTATTTGTAAATGTCCTGAATTGGCTTATTTTGGGTCATGTTGTCCAGGAATACAGCGTATGATAAGCCTGCTCTTGGTCACGCGTCCACCCTGTGGGCTGGGGAACAGAGAGCAAGGCACATGGTCAGCAACTCCATCAGAATTACTGGAAGTTAGGGAGGAAATTACCCAAGTAAAAAGGGTTCTGTGATTGGAATACAGGGATGGGGAACCTGCGGGACAATTGGTAACAAGAGTCATTCCAAGCCACCCACCGGTGTCCCTTCCTTTCTCAATCAGTTACCTTGTAGCTAAGGTCACTGATCTACTCCACCTTGACAGCAGGATTATCTTTTGCTTGAGGGCTCAAGAAAGGCACTCCCAGGCTCTGGGGCAACATCGGAGTGGAGAATTGTATAGGCAGACGCAGAAGTCCTTGTGTCCACTTCACTGAAGAGAGAGCAAACCCGGAAACATTTCTGAGGTTTCTGAGTTAGTACGTCACAGAGCTGGAACTAGACACCCTGAGAATTATAGAAGGAAGCTGTTGCAAAGAGAGTTAAGTGGCTGCTTCTGTGAACCTTCCCAGCATGGTATTCTTGGTGGCGAGGTCCGGCCCCGTCTGCCTCGGTGACTTGCTTAGCCAGAGACTGGCAGAGGATCGTGCCTCTGACTGGTTCTGGACCGGCTCCAGCCTGACCAGGGACAATGGCAGGAAGCAGGCTGATCCCACTCAGGCACATGGGGGCCCTGGAGGAAAGTTTTGGCTTGGTGCATTCCCAGCAGCAGGAGCTCATGCCAGGGGTACTGCGATCTGGGCTGGGTCCAACTCCATCTGCGGGTGTGGGCCAGAGTGTCACTGGCTCAGAGATTGGGTAGGGCTGAGCATCTACACTGGAGAGAAATGGGAGGAGACGATGAGGTATCAAGAGACCTTTGAGACAATAACATCAAGATAGGAACAGAAGACAGAGGAGGAAGGACAAGGAGTCAAAGGATCTCACCTACCTGGGGACTCTGCTTTTCTCCAATCCAGTGCCATACAGAAGCTGGAAGTCTGGGTCCGTCCCGCTTGTATGCTGTTACCTGCTTATGGTCGCCTGAAGCAGGCGGTGGCTAGGATTTTCATCTCTCCAGGGCTAGATTAGAATGGCTGCGTTGGCTTCCCAGGCCCCACAGAAACTTCTCTTTCCCAAGGCTGTGTTCAGAAGACTTAAATTTCAAGTTAAGTAGATTCAGCTATTTAAAACTCCCGTGACTGCTGTAGGCATGTATCCTATTCTTTAATTTCCTCTCGGAAGCTTTGTACTTCTGGAATCTAACTTCTCTGCCTCTTCCCACATTGTTTTCAATCAACCACATTTCATTGTCCTTAATTAACGTGGAGGCATTAATGCTGAGTACACAGATTAGAAAAGCTATTGTTTCTGAAATTAAATTTCACTTTTTCTCCCCTACTAGGAAAGGTTGGGGCAGCCAAGAATACATAGGTCATGTTTCCAATTATAAAACACCAATGATGCTATTTTCCCTCCTCCACTAACAAAAATAGAAGCGAACAAGGAAAGTTGGGCTGTCTGCATGAAGTCAGCAGTCACCAATATGGCTGCTGCAGCCGCCGGTTGCCAAGCACCAGCTGGACCAGCTCATGTGACAGGGCAGAGGAGCCTGGCAGCCAGGGAGAGTTTTTACCTAGCAGAGTCGCTAGGTGGCAATGTCACTAAGGAACGATAAAACAGTGCTCCATGCCACCAGACCTGTGAAAAGCAAAGCAATTAAGCACTTAAGATAATAGGTGCTTAAAAATTGGGGTCTTAGCCTATGAAATAGAGCAATATCAGGCAAGTTGTTCCGAACCTTTGAATTCCTGGAGGGTAGATAGTTGCAGGTGGGTAAGGTGAGGATGGATATTCTAGGTGGAGAGAACAGAATTTGCAGACTCCTGAGTGTAAAGGGTGTTTTACTTGTAGAATGTTAAGCAGTCCAACATGTTATAGCTTCGGCTTCCTATGGGAGTGAAGGATGATGTGAGGTTGGAGATGGAGAGAGTGATTTGATCAAGAGGAATGTGAAATATCATGCTAAGGATTTTATCAAGACAGACTAGGAGTCGTTGAAGCAGGAGAGGGACACGATCTGGAAGTTAGCATGCTGATGCTATAGTTATAGGTGAGAACTGATCAGGGTCTACGCTAACACAGTAACACGGGAGTAGAAAAGCAGCTTGGGGGAGGTTTTAGGCAGGAACTTCTACAGGATGAGGGCAGTGGGAGGAGGGCGATTGTGGATGCCTCTCTCCCTAAAAACAGCCTCAGTGTTCCTTTAACCCTCTAATAGTCATCTATCATCCAAGAATACAATCCAGATCCCCTCCAGATGTTTGACCCAACACAGTGTCTCGTTGACATAACGGTCACCCAGTTTCTGCTCAAGAGAACACTTAGGCTCTTGACACAGGTCATGGGATGGTGGAAAAGTGCAAACGGTAGAAGCCCTGTTCATTGTGCTTATGTCTGTCTTCTCCCAGCTCTGAGAGTAGCCCACGCTGTCGGCATCTTGCCCGTGTCCTGTCAGACTTTGCATTTGCAGTGTCTGCCAGCACCCCGACATGGCAGGATGGAAGTGCCGAGGAAATAACATTCTCAGGAGCAGCCCTCAACTAATGGTTGATGGCAGTCACTGTGGAATACTCTCCCTGGACCCCTCCCAAAGAGGGGTAATGCTGGGGTGTGCATTTCCTGTTGTTTCCCAGAGTTCTCCAGCAAGCTGAAGATGTAGATACCCTCGGTGGTCACAGCCTCATCGTGTTCTCTTCATTGGTTCCTTCCCTTCCTTGTCTCACTTCCCTACTCCCCTACCACTCTGCTTGCACACTTATCTTTCTTTGTCTCAGGGGAACTGAAAGTGACATATTACAATAGTCCCAGCTCTGCCTTCTGGAGAAACTATATTTCTAGTGCAGTAGATGTTCGAGGCCAGCCGATTATGCTAGGAGCAGCAGCTTCAGCAGCACCTAGTAACTCATTAGAAATGCTCATTCTCAGACCCACCCCTAGGCCAACCAATCAGAAACTCTGAGGGTGGGGTTGGCAATCAGTGGTTTAACAAACTCTTCAGGCTACTCTGATTCAGGCTCAAATAGTTTGAGAACCACTGCTCCAGGGAATTCTGGTTTAGAGAAGGTTAAGTTCGTATTTCCAGGATCTTCCATGTTCCTCACCCTTTCAATTGCTCTCTTCTGGATGTATCCTAGTTCCCCAACATCACTTACAACGGGTTTCATATTACAGGTCACAATAAACCCACTGGTTTGTAAGTCCAACAGGAAACACTGCTGTTGATCCTCTGCTGAGGATCAGGCTCCCTCAGCTAAATTTTTTCAAACCCTTCCAGAATTCATTCCTCTGATCTGTTTGCAGCTACTGGTGACAGCCACAGCAGTAAAAGTGTGTGGCAGGAGGACTTACATTTACACATATTGTCTGTATCTTTTCTGTAAGATATTGTTAGGAGACGTTGAATGGGGGTGATGGGATATGTCAGGGAGAATGACTCCTGGTTTCTCAGGTGCATACTAATGACTTGCCCTGCCTCTGGCTCTGTAATTGAAGCGGATACTCCACAGGTTGTGAAGAGAAGCTGCAAACCCTCCCAGGCCTTTGCAACAGTCACTTCACAATCTCCCTGAACTCAGTGCCAACTATTACTGTCAAGCTCTAGGCCCTCAATTCTGCCTCCTTGCTGGCTGTCTCTGTTGACCGACCATTGCGTTTCCTCAACAGATGTGAGATCCTTCTCTATGCCACCCCACTGGTTTATGATGGCTTCTGCTGCATCCAATATGAATTATCTACCCCGTCTTTAGCCTCAGTGAAAACCCATTTGGTCCTGCCTCCCTCTCACTGCCCCCTCGCACATAGCCTAGGTATTCAGACAACACCTACTACCCAGGACATGAGCCAATATTGTTAGCAGAGTGGGACTAATCTTGGAGCATATGACAGATGGTGCTAGGCTTGGCAGGCAGCATTTTTTCAGGAAACAGTCAGGGTCCCATTTGTTTTTTAGTCATGAGGCAGGGGGCAGGGAAGAGAGTGAGGGGGTAGCCAAATGGCTTTCTGCATTCTGGAGCTAGTCTTGAAACCACGCTCTCTCTGCCATCTTCTCGCTTTCAACCCAGCTGCTCCTCCCGCTCTTTGTCCATCTTCTCCTCCTGCCCAAGGACCACACGGAGCCTGCTAATCAGGATAGAACGAAGGGTTTGAAGAAGGAGGTACAGACTAAAGGGGTGAGAGGAGGGTAGCAAAGCATGGAACTCTTAAATGTATTTAAATGAATTTATTCTGAGACCGTTACCTGGTCCATGGCCAGGGGCTAAGGTTCATGCAGGGGTGGGGGTGGTAGAGACAGTTGTCCCATGACTTGATTTGGGAAACCAGTGCCAAGAAACCTGGAGATGGATAATTGATGCTGCCATCTCCACACCAATGTATCACTGGATGGTTTGTGGTGTGGGAGATCAAGATTTGGCCACCCTGAAATATATCTCTTTACCTTGGTTGTTTTCTCTGAGGACATTTGACCTCCCCCATTACCTGCCTAAAGAATTTGACATAGTAACTCCTTCCTGGAACAGATCTTCTATCTGATGGCTGTAATATAATGTAAAATAGATGTTACAATAGGAAAGGCACCAACAAGCCCATCTTATCGGAAGTTCTGTCTTTCTGGCCACATTCTCTGGATGGCCCTGCGAGGAGTTGCCAGACAAACATTTACATTTATAAGGGAAGTCTCCATTTGTAAAGGTATCTCCCTCTCTGTATTGAGAAGAGGGGGGATGAGCTCATTTCTACAAACTTATCAATGTGGAAGGTGAGCCCTTAAATCTGCGTAACAACCTTACTCTTGTTTACTGTGCTTTAGAGGTAATCTCTGTAACTGACTCCCCCCACCCCCAACATCCTCCTTTGTCTTTAGCCGAAGATGGTATTTAAGACTAGAATTTCTGCTATTGTGTTGAGAAATGCAGTGTCCCTGGTTTCTCCCATGTATACATGTTATTAAACTTGGATTTATTTTCTCCTGTTAACCTGTCTTGTTAATTATTTGGACAGCCATAAGAACCTTAAGGGAAAGAGCAGAGGGGGATTCTCCCTCTTCCCCCACAGTGGGAAGGGTTCATATCTGTACTTAACAATGATCAAGGATCATCTCCATCCCCTTTGCTCCAACCTGAACTCTCCAATACCTTTTGAGACACTCCTCGCATGACATGTCCTCAAATCCTTCCATCTGCTCATTTTCTTCTGGAATCTATCATTTATCAGTATATGCTCTTAAAATATGGTCTCCAGAATGGAGTAAGTTACTCTATTCTGATGCAGAAGATGCAGGAGAGGCTGTCTGATTGCTTTAGTGACCGCAACACACTTTTAGCTCTTACTCATTTATTTAAGTTTACATGTTGGTCCTTAGTTTTATCCTTCTCAATTCGAAGAAAAACTGAGGCTAGAAAACACTGAAACCTATTTACTGATAACATCTATATCTTTCCTCCTTATCAGGATTATATGCCACTTCCCCTTGGAAATCACCCTGACAGAGGCAAGGATGAACCATCTCCCTCCTCCTGATCGCTTGCTTTCATTGTCTTGTTTATCTTCTCATTGCAACTGTGATTTTTCGTTTCTGAACTTCTCTTTGCTACTAGACACGGGGAATTATGTTTTAACCCCAGTGCCTAGGACAGTACTTGGCAGAGCAGAATAGTTTAATCGAAGTCAAGTAAATGAAAAAATATATTTTTAGAAATGTATCTCCATCTCCAATTATTTTATGTTCCTTTTTTTTTTTTTTTTTAAATATGGGTAACTTTATTTCTGGGATCTCTATTTTGTTTTATTGATCTATGTGTCATTTTTATGCCAGTACCACACTGTTTGGATTAGTATAGCTTTGTAATATAGTTTGAAATCAGAAATTGTGATACCTCCAACTTTGTTCTTCTCTCTCAAGATTGCTTTGGCTATTTGGGGTCTTTTGTGGTTCCATACAAATTTTAGGATTATTTGTTCTATTTCTGTGGAAAGTACCATTAGAATTTTGGTAGGTATTTCATTGAATCTGTAGATCGCTTTGGGTAGTATGAACACTTTAACAATATTAATTCTTCCAATCCATAAGCATAGAATATCTTTCCATTAATTTGTGTCTTCTGCAATTTCTTTCAACAATGTTTATAGTTTCCAGTGTACAGGTCTTTCATCTCCTTGGTTAAATTTATTCATAGGTATTTTATTCTTTTTGATAGAATTTTAAATGGGATTGTTTTCTTAATTTCTCTTTCTGATTGTTCATTATTAGTATGTAGGAATGCAACTGATTTTTTATATTGATTTTGTATTCTGCAACTTTACTGAGTTTATAATAAATAAAATTCTAACAGCCATGTTCCTTTCCTTTGAATGCCTAGAAAGAGATTTTTAAATTCTTTTCAGCCTATGTGAACCTTGTTGACTATATTCCCTCCTGTTTTGCACCTTCCAGGATTTGCACCCTCTTAATGCATGTTCTTTCTTTAGGACCAGAAATCTTTCCATCTTCGTTCACCATAAAAGTCCACAGATGCTACCATATGAGTGGGGGGTTAAGAAGGATCTTGTTTGACTTGCCCTGTGCCTTGACTGTCTGCTCAATGTCCTTTCTTTCATTCACAGCCAAGCTTTTCACAGGGATGGGGCCCTCTAGGTCCTCACCCACCTTCAGTGTAGAGCTCAGTCTAGCAAACCCTGCCTGTGAGGTCTATGTTGCCAAAGCATTGAATCAGGATGGGTGGGCACTTGTCAAAAATATGCGATAGTGTGGCGGACATAACTCCCAAGACTCTTCTTAGTCTCCAATCCTAGAATTCTGTTGTTCATGGCCTTATGGTTCAGTTAGATGAAAGATCCCCAGACTGAAATATAAATTGACCTAAGGCATTTATCACCAGGGCCTCTGCGACTCTTTACATAATGATGCAATAGATTTTCAACCTCAATGATGTCTTTCCATTGCTAATAAAGCAGCCTGTCTGGGTTTAAAAAGAGGAAGTCCAAGTCGTACTGTTGGACTTGGTCGAGTATACTTTCACACCACCTGCTCTGTCCCATAAGGCACGACTTTATTTCTTACTTTTTTTTTTTTTTGAGGAAGATTAGTCCTGAGCTAACATCCGTTGCCAATCCTCCTCTTTTTGCCAAGGAAGATTGGCCCCACGCTAACATCCGTGCCCATCTTCCTCCACTTTATATGGGACGCCGCCACAGCATGGCTTGACAAGCGGTGCATCGGTGAGCGCCCGGGATCCAAACCTGCAAACTCCAAGTGGCCGCAGCAGAACGCACTTAACCGCTATGCCACCAGGCCAGCCGCTTACTTTTTTTTTTAACTAACTTGTTCTTCCTCTCACCCCACTTCTGAGTAGATCAGTCAAAACATTGAGCAGAGGGAGAAGGGAGGGAGAGGGGTCCTGAAAAAATAATGGGGAAAATGGCCTAAAATTATCCTTATAAATAAGAAATGGGTAATATTAGAATGTAGATGTTTACACTAAATGGATGGCAAAGTACTGGAATATGTTATAAAGTGTCTGTTTTAATATCTGAATCTTGGCGGTTGCTAGGTTACACTAGTACTTTTAATAACATTAAAGGGAGCTAGAAATACTTGTGGATACTTTCCCCATTGAAATTATTACTGGCAAGGAAAGAGACATATTGCTGGCTAATGCAGTGGGATATTATAAGTTTTCTGTTGCTCATTAAAATGCATGTTGTTTGTATTATTAGTGATTCAGTTTAGAGTTTTCCTTCAGAATAATTAAAGCTTGTGATAAAGTGAGGGATCTGGGTGGTGGATACCTCTGTGTCCCTGAAACGTAGCTGTATTTAATTCCATCCATTCTTGCTCCATTCCATTCCGCTTGAGCCAGAAGGCCTTACTGAGCAGTCACTAAGTGCTAACCCTGTGTTTAAACACTTGGGGCGTAGAGGTGAATAAGATAGTAATTGGACAAGGGACGGCCAGAAAAACATTTCTTTTTTCCTTGAAAGCATAGTAAATGATACTTTTTTATTTCCGCTTAGAATGTACACCTCCTTTTCATTACTTGTGTATCAAAGACTGTGGAGCTCGAATTTGTCTGTGGCTCTTACTGGAGGGGGACCCCACTCTTGGTTTGCACTAGGCAAAGCCACATTAAGCAGTTAATGTAAGTAAGTCCTATTATTGCTCTAATTGGGTCTGGATAAATCTCATGGGAGCACAAAGTCAGGGATTAATTTTAACTTGGACAATAGGAAAAGGAAAAAGCTGTAAAAACTTCAGAGAAGTGGTGGTGTTTCAGCTGAGAATTGGTAGAAGTCAAGGATTTTGAGATGTGAAAGGTGGAAAGAGCATTTCAAGGGGAGGGATGAGGGTGTAGCATCACGGAAGTGTGAACACTGTTCTGTAATCACTAACATTTATTGGGCATGTGCTCAGTGCAAGACGGTGATCTAAGAGCTTTGCCTGTATTAACTCATGTAATCCTCATAACAACCTTCAGAGGTGGATGTCATTACCATCCCATTTTAAGAATGTGGGAAGGGCTAAGAGAGGGTAAGTAACTAGATAAGGTCGCACAGTCAGTATATGTCATGAAACTGGGGTTCCCACACATGAAAACTGGCCTTGGAGCCTGAACTCTCATCCATGTTCCACCTCACCCCGTGGTAGGTAGCCCAGTGTGATGGGCATGAATGGGATGGAGGAGGGGTGGGCTGGTAGATAGGATGGGGCTAGACAGTGCCAGGCTTTACATGATATGTTTAAAGTTTTCATACTTTTTCGTTAATATGATGGGGAGCTGATGAAGTATTCCAAACAGGGGAGTGATAGGTCCTTGATCCATATTTTAGAAAGATAATTCTAGTCGGAGTATGAAGGCTGGACTTGGGTAGAGGTTACAACTGGAGATTTAAAAAAATTAGCTAAGAGACTATTGTAAAGGTCTCGATGAGAAAATTAGCCTAATTAATACTTTTTGAGCACCTGGAGAATGGTTCACAGAAGTTCAGGTCCTTTCAAAGTAAAATTTTAATCACCGATCTTCTCATAACCATGAGGCTTGCTAATGCCATGCATTCCTGGTCACCATCCAAAATCTGAGCCCCCTGGGTCACCTTTTCCGTCCTCTCCTGTTCCTACTTCTCAGGGCTTCCTGCCTTGACTTTTCACTATGGAGCCTTCCAGTCATACACCTCACACCCTCTGGACATATTCTACTAACATTCCAGCTTCCTCACCAAATGCTTACTCCATCTTTCGCCTTCAGAAAGTTTGGATCCACACTAAGAATATTACTTTCTCACCCAAGGTAGCCTATCAAATGGGGGCTGCTCTTCTGTCCACACTCTAAGTAGCGGAGCTGGTGGAGAAGGTTGCTTTGTCACGGTGCCCCACTATTTCTTTCAAATACTGAGCAAAGATCCATTTTCACACGAAGCCCACACCATTCCTTGGTGCCATTATTTACTAGCCATAACATTAATCTAAGATTCTGGTATTCACTCCAAACCCCGTCATAATCCTGGGGAACCTCACCCCTCTGGATAACACATCACTTACACATTTTAGAGCTCGGCGACCTTCTCATTTCCAGTGACCTTTACCTCCTTACTTAATAACCCTCAGCCTTGGCTGCTTTGCACCCTGAGATCATCCAGAATTATTCTACTTCTAAATTTCAGTTCGTGGGTCCTCAATATAATTGGGGTGTGCCCAGCATGCTGCTTCAAGGATATTTCAAACTCATCTGAGCAATTTTGTCTGCATTTCTTACCCTCACTATTTCCCTGCCTAGTGGTGTATTGCTCAATAATAGCCTACATTCATAGTGACTCCTCTAGACCTTTGTGCTCGACCTTGGGACAATTTGTAGTCCCCTTTAGTGTTTAAGACACTAAGCTGTGTTGTCTTATTCTTCCCATTTCCGAGCAGAATCCATGGATGCTGTTGTGAGCTGTGTGCGTCACTGTTGGACTACGGATAGGGCACTTTGTCTTCTGGCACTGAGATGTCAGGAGAGCTTTGACTCAAAAACAGGATTTAAAATGCTGATGTTGGAGCCAATTGGCTTATCAAGAACCAACAAGATCAATGGTTGAGACTTCTGAGGATAATCTGCAGTGTGGGGTGAAGTGTTAATTGTCTTGCTTCTCACTCTGATAACGGCCCTTCCGTTATTATGGACTGTGGTTTGTTGTGGGTACACATGGTTGGGGGCTGGCGATAGACTGGAAGTTTATTATGAGTTTAGAGATTTGTGAATAGAAACTTAACCCACTTAGCCTGACTGTTTACTGCTATCATTATATGACCACAGGAAACTCAAAGAGTTTGAATCTTAAAATTCCATCCCTCCCCTCTGACCGCACTCTTTCTCTTCATTTCCACATGCTTCAGTCTCATTTTGCATGTTACAGTTTCTAAAAATCTGCTCTTTGGCCACATGCAAACTAAAATGATTGTTTCATCACTTCTTCTCACTTCCCCTAATATCATACCACTCCTGGCCTCATTCCTTCCCCAGCCAGCCTGAACCAGGAAGAACATCATTCTCCAAACCCTGTTGCTCACCTCCTAAGTCCTTGCTGCCCTTTGTCCTTCTATAACATCCATCCTGTTTGATTCAGTCTTGAATCATCCACCTCTCAACTGTACACATGAGTAGCTAAGCAACAATAGAGAAAAATCACTGAAACCTATAGGCATCTGCTTTGCGAGACTTTTATGCAAACCTGGTCACGTCCTTTTCACATCACGACTGGCAGCTGCTGCAAACCGTCACCACCCTGCTCTGAGTTTCCCTCCTTTTTGTGCACTCTCAGTGGACGGCTTCATCTTCTACTTGAGAGACAATCGGCAAGATCCCACTCCACTCTCTGTTCTCTTCTCCTTCCACATTCACCTTTCCCTTCTAGCTCAGCTGTGAGGTGATCTTTTCCCTTCCATCTGTGACTTATATACCAGCCACTTCTCTATTTCCAAGGACCCCATCCCCTCCCGTGTTTCTAACCTTCAATTTCTCCATATCTACTGCCATCTTCTCTGTGGTCCATGATCATGTGCTAGTCCCTCTTACCTGAAAACAAATTACAAGAGAGCGGCAATCACCTCCAGATGAACCTGGAGCTACCACTCCAACACGTACAGCTGTGTTTTGTAACTTTTACGGCTGGAAAGTGTGGCTCACACGCTCTGTCCTCATTTTTTCATTTCCAAATTCCCACTTATGCCTGAGTCTACTGGAATGTGTCTTCTGCTCTCACCACCCACTAAAGCAATCACTACCAAGGTCATCAATGTCATTATTGTTGCTAAAGCCATAGGCAATTTCCAGCCCTCTTGGTGGTATTTGGCACATATGATCACTCCCTAACTTAAAATTCTATTTTTTGGCTGGGACATCACCAAGGTGTGGTTGAGAGAGGAAGACTGTGGTATAATTTTTCTACCAAGTCCACCTCCCGTTCAAATGAAAGCCTGTGTATGAAACTGATCTGCTTACAGTGAGACAAAAATAAGGAATTATCATTATCGTTAAGTCCTTTTGCAATTTATTCTAAAGCTTTCCTCTATAGTACAGCCTATAGAGCCTACCTGCTACCCTACCTGTCTTGTGGGAGGAGAAATCGGGATCCAGAGAGATTAAGGGATTTTCCTTAAGGGCAGACAAAGGCCGGAACCAGGGCCTGGGCCCATTTCCATTGACTCTAAATATAGTACTTTCTCCTCTCTCCAATGGCTTTTTAACAATTTTATTAACAGTATTATGTTTCTTCTCTTTCTCCTATCTTCCTCCCTCCCTTCTCTCTTTTCCTTCCTCCTTCCTTTCTTCCTCCCTCTCTCCTTCCCTCCTTTCTTTCCTTTCATTTTCTTCATTGTTCCATTTTTTTCCTTTCAAGAATTGTTCAAATATTTATATTTTCTTTGTTTACCACTCACCTTGAGTGAAAACCATGAGCTTTGTTTGTGTTATCGTTGGGAGTTGAGGTTGCTTGCCTTGGAGTAATTAACTATCAAACTTAAAGTAAGATGGAGTTTCTGTAATTTTATTTTATTTATTTTTTCCCCCAAAGCCCCAGTAGATAGTTGTATGTCATAGTTGCACATCCTTCTAGTTGCTGTATGTGGGACGCGGCCTCAGCATGGCCGGAGAAGCGGTGCATGGGTGCGGGCCCGGGATCCGAACCCGGGCCGCCAGCAGCAGAGCGCGCACACTTAACCGCTAAGCCACGGGGCCGGCCCAAGATGGAGTTTCTAAGTGTTCAACATCACCAGAGTATTCGTCCCATGAACAAAAAGTCATGGTTCTTTGCAAGGGAGACAAACCTGTTCTTGGGGCTGAGGAAATCCCAGTGACTGGTTAGGCTCGCCTCTCTGGTCCCGGACTGGAGCTCCTTAGCTCCGGATGCTTCACATATTTCTTCTGACCTTTACACTGCAACAGTTTTCATGACATATTTAGGAGGCATTCCTTACTTGCACCAATCCCTCTTCATTCTTCAAATCTTTTTCCATTATTTCCAAATTCCCATTTCGTTTAATAACTTCTCTGCAAAATCCCCATCAACCTGAGATTTATACCTGCCATATGGCAAATGTACCAAATGGGGCGTCTTCCCTTATCTACAACTCCTCACAAACTGAACACCCTCCAGTCAACAAAACTACCTGTCATTTGTGATTATTTAGACTTTTTCAGCTAGCCTTGTTCAGAGCAGGGTGGTGCAAACCCGTTTCTTACTTGGACTGTGTGAGTACAGGCCAATATTTTTTTGAAAAGATATTTGTTGATTTTTTTTTTCATAAATAGTAGACTTTAATAGAAGAAAAACTGGGAAATGGATAACAGCACAAAGAATAAAATAAAATAGAATAAAATGAAAAATCCACCTTCAATCCCACCTTCCAAAAATAATCATTATGGCACTTGGTATATTCTTATTGAGCCAATTTTCTATGCATATATAGTTATTTCTATTTTTATCAATGTTGCAACATCAAATGTCCTTTTATACTAAATTTTGTAACAATATATTTTTATTTTCATAGGTTAAGTTTCTAAAAGTGGAACTGGGAGACCAAATGATACAATTTTCTTCTAGAGTCTTGATATAGATTGCCAAAAAGGCAACATGGAAAAGATAATTTTCCTATATCCTTACCAGCACTGAGGAATACAATTTTTTAAAATTCTAATTTGGTAGCTTAAAATAGTTTATTATTGTTTTAATTTGTATTTATTTGAATGCTAGCAAGGTGAGACAATTAAAAATGCTTTGGGCCATTTTTGTTTTATTATGAATTATCGGCATGTCTCCTTTGTCAATCCTTTTTTTTTTTTTTTTTTTTTTTTTTGGTGAGGCAGAGTCACCCTGAGCTAACATCTGTTGCCAATCTTCCTCTTTTTGCTGAGGAAGATTGGCTCTGAGCTACCATCTGTGCCCATCTTCCTTTATTTTGTATGTGGGATGTTGCCACAGCATGGCTTGATGAGCAGTGCGTCGGTCTGTGCCCAGGATTCAAACCTGTGAACCCCGGGCCACTGAAGCAGAGCGAGCGAACTTAACCACTACGCCACCGGGCTGGCCCCTTTTGTCAATCTTTTAATTGTAGTTTTGATATTCTCCAGTTGATAAGTGAGAGTTCCTCATATATTAAAGATATTAACCTATGGCCACATAGTTGCAAACCTTTTTCCCCAGTTTTTCACTTACTTTTCAATGTGTTAACGATATATGTTGATGAGCAAGATTTGAATTTGAATGAGATTGGATCTGAACAACTTCTCCTTTCTGATTTGCTCTGTAGTTTGCGTGTTTACAGTGGTTTTCCTCACTCTGAGATCAAGTCAGTATTGGCTTGTATTTTCTTTTCTTTTCCAGCTTTATTAAGATATTATTGATATATAACATGTAAGCTTAAGATGTACAGTGTGATGATTTGATATATGTATATATTGCAAAATGACCACTACAATAAGGTTATTTCACACTTCCATCCCCTCATACAATTATCATTTCTTCTTTTTATTTGGTAGTGATAAGTTTTAAGGTCTACTTTCAACAACTTTCAAGAAAATAATACAGTACTGTTAATTATAGTCACCGTGCTGTCCATTAGATCCCCAGAACTTATTCATCTTGTAGTTGGGAGTTTTTATCCTTTGACCAATGTCTCCCCATTTCCCTCACACCCTCAGCCCCTAGGAATCACCATTCTACTCTCTGTTTCTATGAGTTCGGTTTTTTAGATTCTGCGTATAAGTGAGAACATACAATATTTGTCTTTCTCTGTCTGACTTATTTCACTTAGCATAATGCCCTCAAGGTCCATCCATGTTGTTCCAAATAGCAGGATTTCTTTTTTTATGACTGAATAATAGTCCGCTGTATACTGCATATTCTTTATCCATTCATCTATTGAGGACACTTAGGTTGTTTCCATGTCTTGGCTTCTGTGAGCAATGCTGCAGTGAACATGAGGGTGAAGATACTCTTTGAGAGAATGATTTCATTACCTTTGGATATATACCCAGAAGTGGGATTGCTGGACCATAAGGTAGTTCTATGTTTAATATTTTGAGGAACCTCCATGTTGTTTTCCATAGTGGCTATACTGAGTTACATTTCCACCAACAGTTCACAAGGGTTCCCTTTCTCCACAACCTTGACACACGTGTTGTCTTTTATCTTTTTGAAAATAGCCATTCTAACAGGTATGAGGAAATATCTCCTCATAGTTTTGATTTGCATTTCGCTGATGATTAGTGATGTTGAGCATCTTTTCATGTACCTGTTGGCCATCTGTGTCTGTTCTTTGGAAAAAGGTCTATTCAAGTCCTTCACTCAGTTTTTAATCGGATTGTTTGGGGTATTTTTGCTATTGAGTTGTATGAGTTCTCCATGTATTTTGGATATTAACCCCTTATCAGATAAATGGCTTGCAAATATTTTCTCCCATTATGTAAGTTGCCTTTTTATTTTGCTGATTGGTTCTTTTGCTATGCAGAGGCTTTTTTACTTTGAGGTAGTTCCACTTGGTGATTTTTGCTTTTGTTACTTGTGCATTTGGTGTCATATCCATAAAATCTTTGCCAAAACCAAAGTCGAGGAGATTTTCCCCTATCTTTTCTTCTAGTAGGTTTACAGTTTTGGATCTTACATTTAAATCTTTCATCCATTTCAAGTTAATCTTTGTGAGTTGTGTAAGATAGGGAGTCCAATTTCACTCTTATGCTTGTGGTTATCCAGTTTTCCCAGCACCATTTATGGAAAAGGCTATCCTTTCTCCATTGAGTCTTCTTGGCTACCTTGTCAAATATTAGTAGACTGTATATACCTGAGTTTATTTCTTGGCTCTTGATTCTGTTCCATTGGTCTGTATGTCTATTTTTATGCCAGTGTCCTGCTGATTTGATTACTATAGCTATAGCTTTTTAATAAAGTTTAAATCAGGAATTGTGATGCTTCCAGCTTTGTTCTTCTTTTTTAGGATTGCTCTGGCTATTCAGGGTCTTTTTTTTGTTCCATATGAATTTTAGGACTGTTTTTTCTGTTTCTCTGAAAAGTGTCATTGGAATTTTGGTAGGGATTGCACTGATTCTATAGATGGTTTTGGATAGCATGGACATTTTAGCAATGTTAATTCTTCCAATCCATGAACACAGAATATCTTTCCATTTATTTGTATCTTCAACTTTTTCATCAATGTCTTATAATTTTTGGTGTATAAGATCTTTCACCTCTTTGGTTAAACTTATTCCAAATATTTTATGTTTTGGATGTTGTTGTAAATGGGGTTGTTTTCTCTATTTCTTTTTCAGATACTTCATTTTTAGTGTATAGAAGCACAACTGACTTTTGTATGTTGATTTTTGTTTCCTGTAGCTTTACTGAATTCAGTTATTAGTTCTAATAGTTTTTTGGGGAATCTTTAGAGTTTTTCTCTATATAAGATAGTATCATCTGCAAACAGAGACGATTTTGCTTCCTTTCTGATTTGGATGCCTTTTATTTCTTTTTCTTGCCTGACTGCTCTAGCTAGGACTTCTGGTACCATGTTGAATAGGAGTGGTGAGAGTGGGCACCCTTGTTTTGTTCCCAATTTTAGCAGGAAAGCTTTCAACATTTCACTGTTAAAGCACAATGTTAGCTGTGGGTTTGACATATATTCCCTTTATTATGTTAAGGTACATTCCTTCTATATTCAACTTGTTGTGAGTTTTTCTCATGAAAAGGTTGAATTTTTGTCAAATGCTTTTTCTGCATCTATTGATATAATAATATGATTTTTATCTTTCATTTTATTAATGTGGTATATCACACATTGATTTGTGATGTTGAACCATCCTTGCATCCCAGGGATAAATCTCACTTGATCATGATGTATGATCCTTTTAATGTACTGTCGAATTTGGTTTGCTAGTATTTTGTTGAGAATTTTAGCATCTATGTTCATCAGGGATATTGGCCTGTAGTTTTCTTTTCTTGTAGTATCCTTATCTGGCTTTGGTATCAGGGTAATGCTGGCCTCATAAAATGAGTTTGGGAATATTCTCTCTTCTTTAATTTTTTGGAAGAGTTTGAGAAGGATTGATGTTAATTCTTCTTTAAATATTTGATACAATTCACCAATGAAGCCATCTGTTTCTGGGCTTTTCTTTGTTGGGAGGTTTTGATTACTGTTTCAACCTCCTCACCCATTATTGGTCTGTTCAAATTTTCTATTTTTCCATGATTCAGTCTGGTAGGTTGTATATTTCTAAGAATTTATCCATTTCTTCTAGCTTACCCGGTTTGTTGGTGTTTAATTGTTCACAGTGGTCTCTTACGGTCCTTTGAATTTCTGTCGTATCAGTTGTAATGTCTCCTCTTTCATTTTGATTTTATGTATTTGAGTCTTCTCTCTTTTTTTCTTAGTTAGTCTAGCTAAGGGTTTACCAATTTTGTTTATCTTTTCAAAAAACCAGCTCTTAGTTTTGTTGACATTTTCTATTGTTTTTCTGGTCTCTATTTCATTTATATCTGCTCCGATATATGTTATTGCCTTCCTTCTGCTAACTTTAGACTTTGTTCTTCTTTTTCTAGTTCCTTGGGGTGTAAAGTTAGGTTGTTTATTTGTGCTGTTTCTTCTTTCCTAATGTAGGTGTTTATTGTTATAAACTTCCCTCTTAGAATTGCTTTTGCTTCATTCCAGAAGTTTTGAAATATTGTTTCCATTTTCACTTGTTTCAAGATATTTTTTATTTCTTCTTTGACCCATTGGTTGGTCAAGAGAATGTTGTTTAATTTCCACATATTTGTGACTTTTCCAGTTTTCCTCCTGTTATTGATTTCTAGTTTCATACCATTGTGGTTTGAAAAGATACTTGGTATGATTTCAATCTCTTTAAATTTGCTAACACTTGTTTTATGACTTAAAATATGATCTATCCTGGAGAATGTTCTGTGTGCAGTTGAGAAGAACGTGTATTCTACTGCTGTTGGATGGAATGTTTTGTATATGTCTGTTGGGTCTATTTGGTCTAAAGTCTAGTTCAAGTCCAATGTTTCCTTATTGATTTTTTGTTTGGATGAACTATCCATTGTTAAAAGTGGAGTATTGTGCGACCGGCCCGGTGGCACAGCAGTTAAGTGCTGCGCTGGGCTTTGGTGGCCTGGGGTTCACAGGTTCAGATCCTGGGCGTGCACCAACGCAGCGCTTGTCAAGCCATGCTGTGGCGGCATCCCATATAAAGTAGAGGAAGATCCGGCATGGATGTTAGCCCAGGGCCAGTCTTCCTCAGCAAAAAGAGGAAGATTGGCATGGATGTTAGCTCAGGGCTGATCTTCCTTACCAAAAAAAAAAAAGTGGAATATTGAAATGTCCAATTATTATTGTATGGTTGTTTATTTTTCCCTTCAGATCTGTCGGTATTTGCTTAATATACTTAGGTGCTCTGATGCTGGGTGTATACATACATATATATATGTATATACAATTGTTATATCCTCTTGATGAATTGGCCCCTTTATTATTATATAATGACCTTCTTTATCTCTTATTGTAGTTTTTTTATTGTTTTTGTGAGGAAATTCAGCCCTGAGCTAACATCTGACGCCTATCCTCCTCTTCTTGCTGAGGAAGGCTGGCCCTGGGCTAACATCTGTGCCCGTCTTCCTCTACGTTATATGGGACGCTGCCACAGCATGGCTTGGCAAGTGGTGCGTCCATGTGTGCCCGGGATCTGAGCCTGCCAACCCCGGGCCACCAAAGCGGAGCGCGTGCACTTAACCGCTGAGCCACCGGGCCGGCCCCTCTTGTTGTAGTTTTTTACTTAAAGTCTATTTTCTGTATAACTATACCTACCTTTGCTCTCTTATGTTTTTCATTTGCATGGAATATCTTTTTCCATCCCTTCAGTTTGAGCTTATGTATGTCTGCTTGTATTATCTTGTATATTCGCTTTCTCTTAATTTTTTTACATTTTTCTCAGTATTGAATGACTTAAACTTTATTTCATGTAGGGCTTGAGATAGGGAATCTAACTCTCTTCTCTCACCACATATTTAGCCAATTTTCCCCCCACACTTTATTAAATAATCTATTTACTTTTATATTAAATTGTTATATCTACTCATAATCATTTCTAAGCCTTTTATTTGATGCCATTGCTTTTATCAAGTCAGTACAATATTGCTTTTAGTATGTTTTGTTATTTAGGAAAGCAAGTTCCAACCTTTTTTTATTCCCTCCCCCCCGAATATTGGCTTTTTAAATGGAGTTTTTCTTTCAGAGAAATTTTATAGTAAATTCTCAAGGCTGTTTCTCTGCCTCCCCCTAACAAATCCTGACCAAGTATTTTGATGGAAAAAAATACTGAATGCCAAAATTAATCATTCCTTACCCCAATTCTTTGTCTTCATTCATACAACCTGGGATTTAAAATCTGTATTATGGTTTTTAAGTTAATATTTTTGCAGTATATTTTTTGTTTTAAGAATAATTTTTACATTCATATGTAGTATTTCTCTTTTTTAAAAAATTCTTTAAGAATAGCAAGCCAGATACTTTCTAAAGGAAATTCTGTTTCTTCTTACAAATATTTTTCAAAATCATTCTCTTCCTTTGACTGCTTTCGTCTTTTCCTTACATTGCAGAATATTTTCGTAAACTTCATGAGCTAATACTCTTCTTTAAGTAGGTTTGCCCAGGCCTGAGGGGTTTCCTGGGATGCGAGAGTTTCAGTTTTAAAACCCGGTGGGTCCCAGGAAAATCAGGATGAGTTGATCACCTGTTAAGTGAAGAAAAGTTGGTCCCTCTAAATGAGGTATGCCCCGCTCCTTCTGCTGCCTGTCAGCATGTTCCACTGGATGGATTGGGTTCCAGTATCCACATACAACTCCTACCAACTAAAAAACTGATTAAAACATGCAGTGAGATGTGGCTAAAATAGTTACTTTGCCTTTCGTCTGGACAAAATTTCTTTTAATTTCTTGTTTCAGTATTTTTCAGGTACTCATGTGCACATCCTAAACTGATTCTGGATCTTGCTTATTTCTGCCAGGGGGCCTTTGGTTGCTGTTTCCTGTCAGGGATGATCTTCTCCCAAATTAGTTCCTCACGCCCTCGCATCACTTAGATCCTCTCAAACATCACTTCCTCAGAAAGGCCTTCATTGACTCCTCCATCCAACCTTGCATTCCCCGCGAACCTGCTTGTTTGGCTTTTCATTACACTTATCATGTGTCTTCTCACCATCCTGTAGGCTCCACAAGGGCAGGACTTGATTTCCTTTGTTCTCCGCTGTATCTCTAGTGCTTACTGCCGTGCCTGGCATAAGGTAGGCACTCAACACATTTTTGCTGTATCAATGAGTGAATGTGTGCGCCTGCAGTTTTCGATCCTTGCTATGCCTGTGTATATTTTCCTCAGCTGCCTATATTCTTTCTGTGCTGTTATGATGGAAAGAAGGTTATTTTTCCTACTCTTTTTGGTGCAAATGGTAACTTTCAGTTTGGGTCTGCACTCAATAGACTCGTGAATTCTAGACGACACTGTTATAATGTCGCAGTGGTATTCATGTTTATTCCATTTCTAACATCACGTGGTTCCAGTTACACTTGGGATGTTATTTCCTTCTGGTTTGTATGTTTACACTTTATCTTCAGGGCAGCAAGGACCAGGCAGCTTCTGCAGCCCCAGCTTGTTGCCCCACTGTCCGCATGCAGGGCTGTTCATTCTCTGTTCCGGGCTCTGACAGACTCCACAGCTCACTGTCAAAAGTTCGTATAGAATGGAGCATGCTGGGAAAATCTCAGGTGAGGTGCCTGGGAAACAGATTAAAAACAAACACACAAAAACACACCAGTTAAATTGGAAAATAATCAGTTTAGGCTGACTTTCAGAACTTCCTATCCAGCCAGTGGCAAAGAGGAGAAAGTTCTTTGCAGTCAATCATTTGTCTTCCCCGGAAAGGAAAAGGAGCAGCAGCCCTGGTGAGAAGTGCTCCCTAAGGAATGTGTAGGATCTCGCAAGGCGAACTTGATCTTTGTAAAAACCGGGAGAAACCTCACTGTAGGCTCCATGCTGACAGTCTCAGTAGCTGTTTCAAAGTGGAAGCATTTGTTGAGACTTATTCCTAGAAAACAATTTTTAAATTTTCTTCTCAAGATGGATGGAAGCGAGTTATGGAAACTTCGGAGAAAATATGGAAAATTATCTGAAACGAAGCAATTTGGCTTACTTCCTTTGGGAAAAGACTTTTGTTCAAAAATGTTTATTGAAAAGGCATCAATATTAATGTGTGTTTTCATAGAGCTAAGAGGTGCTCAGAGAGCAGTTTTCAACTTTCGCTTTTCAAACCTTACAGGCTTTCTCTCCCAGCTTTTGATTTGGAAACAGAAGTTCTCATTTATATGGCAGAATCCTTTCAAAAGCCTCATGAGTTTCCCTAATTCATAAACTGAACGGAGGAGAGGCTGGTAAATGCAAACCAGGTGTTTTCCTCCCAGAACCTCTCAAGTAATACGGTCAGTGGACGGCAGGCCCAGAACATCTTATGGGGAACACAAATCACTCTTTCCTATGGAATTGGAGACAACTGTAGAAATCTCATTTTCAAGATCTGATAACTATTTATTTGGGTAGTCTCTCTCTCTCTCTCTGTCTCTCTCTCTCTCTGTCTCTCTCTCTTCTCCCTCTTCACTCATATGCATATGTTCCCTTAAGCTTTCTCATGATTATCTCATTCTAACTCTACTCCTGAAAATGGGTCTCTACTTAGCTCAGAGAACATTTCCTCAGCAGCATATGTCATAGTTTGCATCAGAAGAGAAAATTGCATTACAAAAACACAAAACCAGGATGAAGGAGAAAAGAATGCAGGCAGGTCAACTCTGAGGGAGGCAAGGTTGACCCCTGTATGACTCTACGCTGGACTTGGATTTTTCTTGTGCTTACTGGGACCTTCATCATCTTCGCCAATACACAGAGACTGCCATCAGCAACTGTCTACCCACCAGACGACCTGAATGTGATGTGGCCCCAGCCACAATCGTCTCAGGGAAGGAGTAATGAAGGAGTGATAAAGTTTTATTCTCTTTATTTTCCCATCCCTTAACTCCCCACCACCCTGTAATACAATATCATATTGCATTTGGTGACTATGCCAATGTGTACTTATCTGTTCTACTGTTGATGGGCATTTGGGATTTTATTTTTATTTCATTTCTGTTTTCAGATTTTGAACTTAATATATATGTATGTGTAAGAGACTGTTCTATAGGTTTGGAGATGAGGCAGTTAAGTGTAGTTGGAGGAAAAACACACTTAAAACTAGATACTAAAATACAATTTTTAAAAATACATGCAAAGTTCACCAAAATACTTGTATAAGAATGTTCATAGCAGCAGTCTTTATAATAGCCCCAAGGTAGAAAATATCCAAATGTCCATCAATAGTAGAATGGATAGATATGTACACAGAATGAAATAGACACTATACTGTAACAAGAATAAATAAACTAAAACTAAACCATGTGCAACAATATGGATGAAACTTACAAAAATATTGTCAAGCCAAAGAAGCCAGACACGAAAGAGCATTTACACTGTGATTCTATTTGTGTGTAGCTCAGAAAGTTGACCAGACTGCTCTTCGGTGTGGAGTTCGAGACAACGGTTCCCTCTGCGGGAGGGATAGTGACTGGGAAGGGACGCGAAGGTGGGTCTGAAGTGCTGGCCGTGCTCAGTTTCCTGGGCTGGACTCTGCCTGTATAAGTGTGTTTAGTTTATGTAAGTTCGTCGAGCTACATGCTCATGATTTGTGCATATGTACACATATGATTCATGATTTATGATTTTCTGTAAGGATGTTAGACTTTAATAAGAAATTCAAAAAGTGACTGTTCCCAGAATCTGAAGAAAAAGGAAAAATATTCTTTTTGTGACAGTCCCCTGGTGGGCACCTCCGAGTTCCTAACCTGTTTCCCTGTCTCAGGCCCCTTTCTCCCTTCCCTCCACCCATCTCCCAGGCTTGGTGTCTCCCTCCATCAGCCCTTCTCCACCAAACCCCGGAGCACAATCCTCCACAGCCTAACATGGCCCAGAGCGGGGTTCATTTTAGATCCCAGAACAGCACCCTAGGGACTTCGGCATGACAGTCCAGCTCGGGCTTTGGCATTCTAAATCTGGTTTGCTCTCCACTGGTGCAACATGAAGATATGTTCCCTCACGCTGCGCTCTCATACCTGCATACGCATTACCCATGACAAACAGTAGCTCTATAGTCTAAACCCACGTGAAGGACAAAAGAGCAAAGGCTTTTTTTCCCTAAAGGCAACATAATGTGCAAATATTTTATCTTCCTATATCTTCTCATCCTCCTGCAATGGTTCAGAGCACAGTCTCTGGAGTCACACTGTTTGATTCTGGAACTTTCTGTGTGTGTGACACACTGGACACAGCCCTTAGGTACTTGAGGATGGAAGCCTGGCACCTCCTAAGCTCCCGAGTTGTCACGGTGAGGACCATCGTGGACCTTGTCCTGCTGACCCAGCACCACAGGGCACAGCCGTCTGCCCTGGAAACCCCCTCAGTTGCACAAAGAACCAGCAAGAGAAGGACAGCTCTGTGGGAGGACGCCCCATCCACAGACGTCTCTGTAGGGGAAGGGGAGCCACAGACACGTTCTCTCTTCTCTTTTCCAGAGTGAGCTCCAGCAGTCTCTGTCCTCCAGTTACCTGTCTTTTCCGATTCCTTTCAGCGCACGCTTGTGAACAGAGGTGGGCTGGGATTATGGGAGCGTGCGCAGTCCAAGAGCCTCTCGGACTCAGTGTTGCTCCCTTGAATTGAGCAGTGGGTCCTTGTCAAGGGCTGCCCCTGGTGACGGCGCGAGGTCTGGGCAGCCTCAGCCAGCTGCACCCGCCCCAGATTCCAGCACCGAGCCTGAGGCTGGGCCAGGGCGGCTGCTCCTCCCTCTGGGACGGATCAGGGGATGCTAAGCACAGTCTCACTTCTGAGGGGTGTCGAGAGGGATGCAGGATGTCCAGATGGTTTGTCTTTATTTCTCCAACTCAGCCACAAGGGGCAAAGTATTTCTTTTCTTTCTTT
The DNA here is from genome assembly GCF_020826845.1 of Diceros bicornis minor. Lineage (NCBI taxonomy): Eukaryota > Metazoa > Chordata > Mammalia > Perissodactyla > Rhinocerotidae > Diceros > Diceros bicornis. Next base: position 96,915,107 of record NC_080744.1, read on the forward strand.
CTTTTTTTTTTTTTGGTGAGGAAGATCAGCCCTGAGCTAACATCTGTTGCCAATCCTCCTCTTTTTCCTGAGGAAAATTGGCCCTGGGCTAACACGTATGCCATCTTTCTGTATCTTATTTGTGGGACACCTGCCACAGCATGGCTTGATAAGCGGTACGTGGGTCTGTGCCTGGGATCCAAACCTGTGAACCCTGGGCCGCGGGAAGCGGAGCACGGGAACCTACCCACTAGGCCACCGGGCCAGCCCCCAGAGTATTTCTTTTCTTTTATTGTGATAAAATACACACAAATTAAAATGGATCATTTTAACCATTTTAAAGTGTCCATTTCAGTGACATTTAGTACGTTCGCAATGCTGCGCAACCACCACCACTTTCTAGTTCCGGTACATTTTTATCAGCCCAAAAGGAAACCCAGTACCCATCAAACAGTCATTGCCCACTTCTCTTTGACCCTCGCATCCACTAATCTGCTAACGTCTTTTTATTGCACCTAGAATTTGGTTTCAGAGAGAAAACATCACTTACTCACCTCCATCCAGTTTTTTGGGATCTTTTGCTAACTGTTCAGTCTTAGGAGTTCTTGAGCATCCCGTGGGGAGTCCCTGCCGGATTCCCAAGAGGCCCTGAATACAAATTAAGAGGATTTCTCAGGATTTCAAGAGGAGACGTAGCCGCAGGTTTCAGACGGGTCCAGGATACCCCAGGCCCTGCTCATCCTGTGCCAAAATCTTACTTTTCTTTCCTGCACTCTGCTGCCCTTCCTCAGCGGGGCGTGGCTGGAGGACCAACGAGAGGAGCTCCAGATGGTTCCAGAAGCTGGGGCCGTCCTTGAAGCAGTCCTCAGAGCCAGGCCTCTCAGGGCCTCGGCCCACCTCGATGTCGACCAGCTGCCCTCTCCTAGCTCCCGGGAGCCTGCCCTGTGCCAGGGGCAGTGGTGGCCCCCAGAAGGACGTGTTCATGTCCTAACCCCAGAACCTGTGACTAGTACCTTATATGGCAACAGGTGTCATTAAATTAAAGATCTTGGGAGGAGACGCTTATCCTGGGTTATCAGGTGGGCCCTGAACGTAATCCCACGTATCCCTATAAGGTATCCAGCCTTACGAGAGAGGCAGAGGGAGTTTTGAGACAGACACAGAGAGAAGAGGCAGAGAAGACGCAGAAAAGAGGAGATAGGACTATGACCACAGAGGTAGAAATTGGAGGGATGCACTCATAAACCAAGGAATGCTGACGGCCCCCAAAAGCCGGGAGAGACAGGGAACAGACCCCACCTTGAGTCTCCAAAGGGAGCACCGCTCTGCCGATGCCTGGATTTCAAACGTCTGCCCTCCAGAACTGTGCAAGAACAGATTGTTTTAAGCCACTCAGTTTGTGGTAATGGATTTGGCAGCCCTAGGAAGCGAATACACAGGGGATGGTGGCTTTTCTCGGGAGCCGCAGGGCAGTCCCCTGTTGCCACCTTTATCATTTTCCTGTCACTGCTGTAACAAATTACCACAAATTTAGTGGCTTAAAGCAATACAAATTTTTTATCTTATCATTCTGGTGAGGTTTGACATGAGTCTTATGGGGCTAAAATCAAGGTGTCAGCAGGGCTGGGGGCCTTCTGGAGGCTTCAGGGGAGAATCCATTTCCTTGTCTTCTCCATCTTCCAGGGGCCACCTGTCTCTGGAGGTGTGCCCCTGCGTCACTCTGACCTCTGCTTCCGTTGTCACATCTCCTTCTCTGATTCTGACCCTCCTGTGTCCCTCTTACCAGGATGCTTGTGATTATACTGGGTACCCTGGTGGATAATCCAGGATAAGCTCCCCATTTTAAGATCCTTAACTTAATCTGCAAAGGCCCCTTTGCCACGTAAGGGAGCATATTCGCAGGTTCTGAGGATTAGGGTGTGGACATCTTTGGGGGCCTTGCTTTGAGATCTCAGGTAACCACACTGGGCATGCCCTTTTGCTAATAGGAAACATTCCTAGCTCCTATATGAGTCAGGATTCTGTTACCAAAAGCAGAATCTACTCTTGCTAGTTTAAGCAGAAAGAGTTAAATCTCATGGTAGTATATGGTTTACTGAATATTGGAAGGGCCTAAGGAACAGACTCGAGACCGCATGTCCAGGAGAGAGTGCTGAAGCCACACTGCAGCACTGGGCTGCCAGGGGTGCTGCCGTTCCTGCTCTCACTGAAAGCCCCACCACACCCCCTTCCCTGGGACTCCTGGTTACAACCCCATCAGCAGAACTGCTGCCTCCCTGCTCCTCCTGCCCGCTCACCCCTCCTTCTTGCTCCTACTTAGCTTGGTTTCCAGATCAGCTCTAGCCCTGGTGTGTGTCTGCTCAGGGGGACATACATGTGGAACTCTGGCTACAAGGGGCCTGGGGATTGGTTTCAGCTCTCCAGCCTCCGTAGTCTGGGAAGACACACCAAAGGGGGTTGGAATAAACGTGGAGCAAGCCAAGCATGGCATCTGCCACTGGGTCCATCAGATGACATGAGGTTGGACACTTAGCGACTCTTCTTGTCTCTGAGTCAGTGGGACAGCTTCATCCTAAGGGAGCCCTGAGGCACCTGCCGGCCTTCTGGGTCTTAGAGCCATTGCCCATTCACAGATTTTGGAACTTCCCTGGAATTGGGGTCAGGCTGCCAACTTGCCCATAAATAAGACAAACCCTCACTTACCTCCTTCAAAACCCAGATCCAAACACTTCCCTCCTGCCGCTGTTCCATGGCTTTATTTTCATACATGTGCGTTTAAGACTGCAAGCTCCTGAAAGCAAGAGCCACGTGCTCTATTTCGTTTGATTCCTTCCTTCTTTCTACTGCTCCTTATGAGTTGCATGTTGCATGCTGTGTCTACCCCTTCAGTCTGCCTTCCATCTCTGCTTTGCTCTGAGCTCAGCACAGGCTCTTCCTTCTCTAGGAAACATTCTCTTTACTCCCGTCCCAGAGAGATATTTCCCCCAACCGCCTGAACTGTACCTGTCACCGTTTGCATGTGGAATGCTTTCATTTTCATATTCTCACTGTTTGCATCCGTAATTCTCCCTGGCTGTCAGTCCTGTGGGGCAGGAACTACTCCTTGTCCATCTTTACAACGCTCCCAAAGACAAACGCAGGGCCAGCTCATAAAGTTCAGTAAATGTTTACTGAGTCACTTAACCCCTTTGAGACCACTTCTTCGTTTGGAAATTAGGGGAGTGATGATAACAGATAAAGATAACAGAAATATTGGGAGGGCCTACTGTGAGTGAAAAAAGACACCTACCAGGAAGCCAAAGATGTGTTATGAAAGAAGGTAACAACTTTGCCATTTTATATACTTTTTTGCTTATGGAACTGTTTGCATGCCCCCTGAGCCATATGCCTGGAAGGCTCACCATGGATGATATGGTGGCATGCCTTGGGAGGATGGAAATGGTGGCCAGGACATGCTTGGCCTGGGCAGGGGTTTGTCTTCCAGGCCTCTTTGCACAGGAACTGCTAACTAATGTCTCTGTTCCTTTATTAGTCAGTTGGGAAATTAGGGTTCAAATAATTAACTTCTGGTGCTCTTTAAACCTGTCAGGAAGGGGGTCATGTGAGCAAATTGAGGTTGTTTTTCTAACCTAGCATATTCAGAAAACCTCTCTTGCTGGCCAACTTGGCAGGTGTTCTGGAACAGAAGTCCTGGCTGCTAAGTCACAAATAAAACTTCTATGGGTATGGTATTGCCAGTTGACTCCTGTCCTGGCTGGTTCTCTGTGGGATGAGGTCTGGCCTTTGGGGCAGGAGATCTGGTGAGTGCTCTGGCGGCAGCAACACCCCTGGGCAGAAGTGAAATGCTAGAGAGGGGTCTCTACACAGCACCTCTCCCTGCACCTCCCCTAGTCCTGCCGCCTGTCACCTTCCCTTCCATCTGCTACTCACCTTGAGTCCCTAGGGTTAAAGGCTAAACATGGACTTTTCCAGTACAGTGGGTCATGGAAATTTGTTGCATGGGGATAGACACCCTCATGCCATTCTTGTTCATATGACTTGTCCCAAGCATGTTGGGAAGGAGAGCTGAGCCAGCTTTTCCACATTCCTCCTCATGTCCCTCCTGCTGGAGCCCAAGATGGCCCACAGATGACTGCTGCCTCACACTGTGGAGTCATTATAAGGACCATGAGCAAGTGAACTACCCCTATCCACTTCAACAGTCAAAGGGACTGGTACACACTGGCCCCTATGGTGGGCAGAATGATGGCCCCAATGTTGTTCACATTCTAATTCCTGGAACCTGTGATTATGTTCCCTTATGTTGCAAAAAGGACTTTGCAGATGTGATTAAGATTACAAAATCTTGAGATGGGGAGATTAACCTCGATTATCTGGTAGAGCCCAAATCACAAGCGTGCTTGTAAGTGAACCAGGGAAGCAGGAGAGTCTGAGAAGATATGATGACAGAAGCAGAGGTCAGAGTGACGCAGGTCATGAGCCAAAGAGTTGGGGCAGCCTCTAGAAGTTGGAAGAGGCAAGAAAGCAGATTGTTCCCCAGATCTTCCAGAAGGAATGCAGGCCTGCTGACACTTTGATTTTGGAGCAGTGAGAGCCATTTTGGACTTCTGACATCCAGAACTACAAGACGATAAATTTGTCTTAAGCCACTGATTTGTGGTAGCTTGTTACAGCAGCAATAAGAAACTAACACAGCTCCCTTGTAAGGGTGCTGCCTTCTGCCAGCAGGAGAGCTAATGATCACTTGACAACGGTTAAAGGCAGTAACTCTTACTGACTCTGGGGGTAAGGGGTAACAGAGCTGCTTTTCCTGTTGCCACTGTACATTTTGGGGGAGGAGACATTGGCCTTTGAAAACCCAAGACATAGGGAAGGAATCTGCAGCAACACTCTACTGCCAGGTACCACATAGACCTTCTACTTGGGAGGTCCCCGTTCCTCTCCTGTGTGCCCTACCGTGGGCCTCCCAGAGCTTCCTTGATTCCCTGCTCCCTCCTGCCCACCCAGTCTGATTCAGCACGGTCTCCATTATGCACACATGCCGCCCGCTCTAGCACCTGCTCCTTCCCGGGCCCTGACCCATGGCAGGGACACTTCTACATGTCTTGAATGCTTTCCTTAGTTGTGCCTACTCCCCTCTCACTTCCATGGAGCTTTGGCTCCCTCTGGGTGGCTCTGACGGAGATCTCGTCCCTGCCTGCTGCCTGGGCTTCTGCAGGAAAGGGGCAGAGCTGACTCTTACATGCTCTCCGGTGCCACATCGGGGCCATTGGTCTTGTGCACCATCACTCTGTGCTCCTAGTTCTTGCCATTCACTTTCATGTCCACATCTTGGTTTAATCCCTTGCTACTTTCTAGTATCAACTTCTTTTTACTTTGATAGCAGCCCCTGGCCCATAGTCATTCTCGCTCTCTCCTCAGGCAAGTCTATGGACTTGCTGCACGCTGACCCCTAGAGCCCATTTCTTCCAGGGCCAGTTCCCTTGCAGCCTATCCTCCCACTCCTTGTTGAGTACAGACAACCAACCTACTTGTTTTCTCTACTTTACAGCTATGCCACTATTCAGTTTTCCCCTGCTGCTTTCTACTCCTGCCCCCGGATTAGTTACAAGAGTGGGTATATCAGGCAAGCCCAGTCCAAAGAAAATCACATCAGTTATTTTAACAGACAAAATTTAATGTAAAGCCTTTCTCATTAGTTATTAAAGAACTGAAAAGGCCAAAAGAAAATACTCATGTATTAAAATGTAGCAACTGTAGGAAGCAATTACCATCTCTAAGGCTAAGGAGACAGAGGGAAGAAGTTGAAATTTGATTTCTGTGAAGGGGGCACTGTCTGGGTGGGGCCAATGTCTCTGAACTTGGAGGAGGGGCCATGGTGCTGGGGCTCAGACTTCTGAGGAGGGGATGTTGGCCAGTTGGTGCTGGCATCACTGAGGGTGTGGAAGGAGGCTGGTTCTGTGAACACATGTTGGACAAACTGCCCACTGGATTCCATTGCTTCTCCCAGAACAAACTGTAGCTACTGGGGTGAAGAAGAGAATCGGGGGTGCCATTGTCAGGAACATGGATTAACGCAGACTTCCTTTCCCTGAGGGTTGTCAGATTCAGAAAATAAAAATTCAGGATGCCCAGTTAAATTTAAATCTCAGATTGACAACGCGTAATTTTTTAGTATAAGTATATCTCATGCAATATTTGGGACACACTTACACTAAAAAATTATCTGTTGTCTAACTGAAATTCAAATATATTTGGCTGTCCTGTATCTTATTTGTCAACTCTGCTCCCTCCTCCTGCCTCCCAGTATCCCTCTAGCATCCCAACTGCCAGAGCTAACAGGATGCAGTTGGCAGAGCAGAAATGTGGTTTGCAGAGTCCTCACTCTGGCATCATGAAGACAAGCACAGAGGGATGGGTTTGGAGCTGAGCATGATAACTTAGTAATTGGCACAGTGAGCTATTGTCACCTCAGCCCCTTGCTCCTACAAAGTCCCTCAGATATGTATTTGATTGCTTACGTCCATAGGAAAACGGAAGCTAGCATGGACAGTTAACATTTTGGGAAATTCTGAAGATTCCAAAAATCTGAAACTATTAGTCCATGGGGGAGAGTCAGATGAAAACGGCACACAGCCTTATCTCAGAGCCCCTCTCTCAGACCCAGTCTTTGTCTTGTGTCTTGGAACTTCTCCTGGCTCTCGTTCTACCGTGACCTTGCTTCCTCGGCTCTTCCCACCTTGGCCTTGAGTAGCTGTGAGCAAAGCGACAGTGGTGGAGGCTGAGGTAGGAGCAGTGGCGCACAGGCGCAGGCGAGGGCGTGCTGCGGTACTCTCCACGGAGTGGCCTCAGAGGCTCTGCTTTTATTCTCTATCCTGAAAAAGACAAGACTTTTTTTTTTTTTTTTTTAACTCTATCACAGAATGAATAACAGTCTGTGAACAAAGAGAACCCTAACTTATGTGGCTGATTTCACGGATTTAGACAGGTCTTTTCCAGGAGCTATACTAGTTTCCTTGGGATATTCTGTTGGAGTAAAGTCAGGGCATGCTGGGTCACTTGGTTTGAAGGTTTCCTTCAATGCCCTTCTCCTTTCTCCCCTTCAAGGTTGTACCATCTGTAGCCTGGTATTCAAGGGCCTGTCCAACCTGACATCCACCCACTTTGGCAATCTTATATTTCATTTCCATGCTAGCCCCTCTCAGTACTAGTCCAAAAGGAAAACACACTTACAAACATGATATGCTTGCTTACTGAGAAACTCGGACTAGAGGATTATTGTCTTCCCCTAATAACAGCTGAATGTGAGTAGACATAAACCCTCAAATGACCATGATAATTTCCCCCTGAGACGTTATCAATGTGCTTTTTATTTTCCAAAATGGAGACAGCTTCAATATTTCTGATTGCGAACGTAATACACATTTATTGTAGAAAGTTTGGGGAAAAAATACAGAATAAAATTATAATTATGAAAATATATCACCCAGAGAAGGCCACAATTTAAAATTTAGAATATAATTTTCCACATATTTTACTAAGCACATACGCATAGCATGTGCACGCACACACTCTCATACACCCCTGATTTTATTAAAAAAATAGCATATTAGTCATGTTAGCTAAGTTTTACTGCAGCAATAAATTAACTCTGGATTCTCAGTGGTTTAATAAAACAAAGATTTATTCCTAGTTTATACTTTTCCAACACAGGTTGGCAGGGGCTCTGCTCTACTCAGTCATTCAGTGAGCCAAGCTAACAGAGACTCCTCAGTATTGTGACCACACTGTCTGGACCGCATGGCCGTCTTGGTTGTGGTGGGAGGGGAGGAGAGACTGGAGAATCGCGCCTTCTCTGAGAAGTCAGTTTCATCTCTCTTCAGTATCTTTAGACTATATGCAGTGGTCACACTATACTCCGAACTAGGTATTAAGATTCTCTGTTAATGCAATCAACAGAAAATGGTATTTTATTTTAAATGTTCTGTTTCTTTTTCTCTAATGAGAAAAAATTTTTCCATGTGTTTTTTAGATTTTTGAATAAATTATTTTGTGAATTACACCATTTGCCCCTTATTCTCTTGGAATGATTTTCTTTTTGCTTATTAATTAGTGACAGCTCCTTATATGTTAAGCATATCAATCCTTCCTAAAATATATTACAAATATTTTCCCATTATTTTATTTGTCTTATAACATTTTATGAGATTTTTAATTGTAAAGAAAATGTTAAATCCCAAGCTATATTTATTATTTTTTCACTGTGTTTATCTTGGTGGTATGATTATCCCAAGATTGTAAAAAAAATTCTCTATATTTGCTGATCATTGTTTTCATTTAAAAAAAAATTAAACATTTAGGCGGTCTGTAAATTATATTTTGAGGTTAGGGAACATGTAGAGAAATAAATATATTTTAATAATAGAATCAGGTGGAAATATAATCTTATATTTTCCATTTATTAAATAATCTTTCCCTCTACCCCCAATTTGCAATGCTACTTTTATCATTCACTGCATGTGTATACATAGTCTAGAAAAAATATGTGGTTATTAATTATGTTAATAAATATGTTTTCTATTGCTGGCAACACACTGTTGCTTTTATATTATAATGTGGTTTAAAATTGAAAAGAGAAAATTTCTCTTTTCTACTCTTCCTTTCTCAAAATTTTTGGTTTCAGGACCCTGTTACACTTTTGAACATTACTGAGGACTTTAAAGAAATTTTGCTTATATGTTACAACTATTGCTATTTACCTATTAGAAATTAAGACTGAGCAATTTTAAAACATTTTACTAAATTATTTCAAAATAAACACAATGTACCATTACATGTTACCATAAATAATATAATTTTTATAAAAAATAGCTACATTTTCCAAAACAAAATATTAGTAAGGAGAGGGGTATTGTTTTACATTTTGTGCAAGTCTCTTTCATGTCTGGCTTGTTAGAAGACTGTTTGATGCTTACATCCCATTCAGCATTCATCTGTTGCCACGTGTTGTCTTGGTTCAAGTATGTGTAGAAAATCTGACCTCACACAGATAGGCAGTTGGAAAAGGGAGGAGTATTTTAATAGCTTTTTCAGGCAGTTGTGGATATTCTTCTTTGAAACTATACCAAAACTCAGCAAGAGGTAATTTCTTAAAGGTTGTTTGCTATGTGGAATTTGAAATCATATCAATGAACTTTTTGTACCTTGTTCCATTAAAATCATTGGTGTATCTTTTTCTTTGAATAAATCTTTTATCCATAATTTTGTAATGTCACACATTGGTAGTTTGGAAAACACTGATTCATTGAGTTATGTAGATCTCCCAAAGGTTGACATACTTCATTACACAAAATCAAAAAATCACACTCAATATCATCACTGATCTTATCAGAAAGTAGCATCACCATAATTTATTTTACTGACTTGATCCCGAAGCCATTCAGCAATGCCAGCTGTACGAGGCCTTATTAGTCTTCCCATTGTGGTGTGCACGTCTCCAGACAGTGCAATGTGATAATTTACCCTGTAAGACACTTCACTGGTTTTATCATTTTCAGTTTGAAAAGCCACAAAACACAATTTTTGGCTTTCAAAATGTTCATCATGCCTCCATTTAAATATCCAATTCCTCTTTCTGTAAACTCTGAATTATTGGTCTCAAAATGATGTAGCAACTTAACAGGCACCATAATACTATTTGAAAATATTCTGTTGCGTAAGACACAATAAGGTAAATTATTAACACCTAAAAAGCCAAGGGAACGATTTGTCATAGTTTTGTTTCTCATTTACAGTTTTTCCCAGTTTTTGGCACAGATCCCTCCTCTTCCTGAGTCAGCGAGTTCTCTGATGTGTCAGTGTCATTTTCCCTCAGCTTCTTTAGGTTGAGAAAATCAGTCTTCTAATCTTCTTTAAACTAGTAATCCATGCATAAATATAAGAAAAGTAAGTTATAAGTAATTTTATTTTATTTTTGAACAAAATATTAAATCTTGAAATAAATTTTAGGTAAAATATAGCAATTAGGAAAAATTTTCAAAAAAAATTAAGTATTATTGTAAAATCTGACAACTGGTTGTGTTATTTCTTGTTGATTTCTGCATAAGTACAAGAAAATTTTTGAGATTTTAAAGTAATAATTTATAGGAAGATAAATGTTATTACAGAGATTATTGTAGGAAATAGTAAGACCACAGCAGAACACAGTAACAATATGGAGAACAAACTGAGTTAATCCCTAAAAATGTACATATTTATTCTGTAAGTTTACTATTTTTGAACATTCTAAAAAACACACGAATACACAAGAACACATTCCATTAGCCGTCAGAACAATGACATCATTACATGTTTTACTGTCTGCGGAAAACTCCGCTTTACCCTAGTGAAAACGGAAACAGTACCTTACTATTATTAAGAATATACTTTTGACTTAGGAGCCTTCCTGAGTGTTGGGAACACCCAAAGGTCTCAGATCACATTTTCATACCACTATTCCAGGATCTTGAGCATTTTTTTAAATCAAACTCCAAAATGAATTCCATTGGGTGTTTGGCTAGAATGGACTTAAATCGTGCAGCTTTATTTGCAGAGAATTGGTATACTAAATTTCTTTTATGTCCTGAAGCAAAATGTCATAACTTTTTGTGTGTGTGTGAGGAAGATCAGCCCTGAGCTAACATCCATGCCCATCCTCCTCTTTTTTTTTTTTAACCGAGGAGGACTGGCCCTGAGCCAACATCCATGCCCACCTTCCCTCACTTTACATGGGACGCGGCCTCACCATGGCCTGACAAGCGGTGCTTCAGTGCACGCCCAAGACCCAAACCCAGGCCGCCAGCAGTGGAGCGCCCGCACCCAACCACCACGCCACGGGGCCTGCCCCAAAATGTCATAATTTTTTTTATAGGATACTTTCTCATGTTTCGTTAAGTGTCTTACCAGGTATTTTATGTTTTTCTGTATCTCAAGACTCTTCTATTTTCTTATTTTTTTAAATAAATTTTCTTTAAGTGAGCTTACCCACTCCTACAGCCTCGATTTTTAAAAAATATTTGGATGACTTTGAAATCTGTATCTGTAAAACTGATCATTTCCTGAGCTTCCCACACATAATCCAACTCTTTGTTTAATTGCATCATTACAATAAAGAATTTTAATATGACAGAAGAGAACACATTGATCCCAGGTAAACCAGAAGACTTCGTCTGGCAAAACTCCACTGGTTTTCGCGACAATGCGATCACCACTCAGTGTCCCACCACAAGCTCTCCACGGCCTGCAGGATAAGTCGAGGTCCTCACTGTGGCCCGTGAGACCCCCAACCAGCCAGCGCCTCTCCATCCTCACCCAGATAACTAATGCCCAGATGCGTCAAACTGCTCAGATCCTGAGGTCAGGCCAGTCAGTCTTTCATGTTTTTTCTCTTCAGCCAAATGTTATCATCTCTTCAAATCTTTCCTCGACACCCCAAGCGCCAGGCAGAGTTAGTTGTCATTGTTTTGAGGTACACTTTGCACACACCTTGTTACAACACATATCTGGTCGCGTTACACTTAGTTTATGTATTGGTCCACTTCTCTAAGCGTGAGCTCCTTGGGGCTATGTTTAATGTCGTGTTTCTCTCACCAGCCCTAGAACCTGACACATGGTAGACTTTAATTGTTGATGTGATTGTTGAATTGAATGAATGAATAAACGAATAACACAGCATTTTGAATGCTGAACTTGCAAACTGAATCTATAAAGTGACAGAAAATATCACAACATTAATGTAAAAAATTGTCTTAGGCATCCAGGGGAATAAGCTTGGGAAGTTACCAAAGAGCAAATAGTTTACAACAAGTTGTTTTTGTTGAAGGTCTCACGCAGTTTCATGTGGATTCGTTACAGCTTTGGAAAACCCAGAACCAAAGTCAGCTTCAGAAAAACACGGTCCATCGTTGATGCAGCTAATGACCACTTTCCGGTAGCTGAGTCACGCGTAAGCACCCCGTCCTCAGCCTGGTCTGTCACAGCAGCTGCCATTGGAGCAGAGTTTGCAAACTATCAACAGGAGAGCTCCTAGCAATCGGATTCTAACAGCCGGTGCATCTCTCCGGATGATGTCTGCGCAGCACTCAGCGTGTTCCCGCATGAGGTCCCCTCGGCGAGCCGCCCCTGTGACTGGAGGACTGCTGCAGGCTGGAGGCCTGGACTTGCTGCTCACAGGGTGGTCAGAGGGGCTCGCAGCTGGGCCTGCAGTAGCACTAGCAGAAGTTCTCTCATCACCCACTGGTCACTAGGGAGCCATCTGTGGATTAAACACCCTCAAAATGGGCAGCCCCTCACAGAGCCCCTTGCTGACTTTCCTGTGGCCTCAGGCCTGCTGCTTGTGTTATGTTCCAATCAGAAACCCAAATGTCTCCTCTTGGGAAGAAAAAATACAGCCTGGATGTTAAGGACATGTGTGCTGAGGGCGCCTGGCTCTGGACTTGAGTCCTGGCTCTGCCACTTAGTAGCCATGTGACATTCTGTAACGTCTTCCTAATCTGTAAAATGGGGATAAACATAATTCTTACTTCATTGGGTTATTGTGAGGATTAAATGAGCTAATTTGGCAAAGAGCTAAATCTGGTGCTGTTGCATAACTACTCAGTTAGATGTTCGTCACTATTAATGAGGAGGAACAGGCAGCCCAGTGGGTCAGGGAGGGGCCGGCCAGCTGGTCTGGCCCACAGGGGCACTTTCCCTCTCTCTTTAGCAGCTTCCACCACAACCGGTAAAAATACTCCTGGGTGGGAATCCTGTTTGGGGAAAAAGAGGAAGGAAAAAGGACTTAATGTGTCATAGTGGTAGGAAGTTGAAGTGCAGGCGTGTGGCAGTGGAGACAGAATCCACAGGGCTCCCGAAGAGTACACCTTGTGTGTGGGATCCATGTCCCGCTCTGCTGGGCCCCGCCAAGGTGAATGCTGTCTACTCTGATCTGCAGCGGGGAGGCCTTCTCCATGCACGGAACAGGACTACGAGGGGAATTCCTTCCCTCTCCTCCCCGCACCAGATAGGGAGCAAGGATTGTGTTTAATTCCTTTTTTATGTAAACTTTTTATTGTCACATAACATACATTGGGAAAAGTGCACAAGTCATAAGCGTACAGCTTAAGAATTCTCACAGAATGAAAATCATGAAAAAGAACATTACCAGCTCCCCAAAAGCACCTCTAGTCACCTCCCAGTGATTAACTTCTCCCGAAGTTACCACTATCTCTTTTAATCCATTTTTTAATACTTAGAACTGAGTGTAGAAGCTGGCACTGAATATGAAGGATGCTCAGTTAAAGGGTGTGGACAGAGGAAGGGGAGAGGGACAGAGATGTACAGGAGTTCATCTCAGTTCTGCTCTTGGAGGCAGCCTCACCTCCATCTACACAGTGTGCTAAAGGAAGCTGCAACACAGCCTTTCATTCCTCCGGTTCTGAGAGGTTCTCCCTTCCTGTTCCCTGCACTCGGATCTGCCCTGATTTCTCCCTCTCTATTGCCAGTCTTCTCTTCCCTGCTCTCTTCTCTCTTCTCTCCTCTCTCCTGGTGCTACTGCAATGCTCTCAGTCCTTGTCTATGCTATCTGTTAGAGTCTCTCATCCCTAAGGACCAGAACCAGAAGGTAATTGATTTACATGCTTGCAGGGTTCCCCACCGCCCAGTGTGGCTCCAGGAGGTTAGTGTATTCTGGTAGACACACTGCCTGCTTTCAAGGAGCTTGTAACCTAATTGTGGAGAAAACACAGATATGTAAAAGTTAAATAGCAATATCATGCAAATCAAAAGCATATTAACATATGCAAATAAAAGGTAAGAAAGAGAAGAGTGGCATGCTGATGATGCAAACAGCACAGAAAGTATGTCCCATCTTTATCACAAATCTGTAAAATTAAAAGCAAGAACAACCATTTTTATGTGACTCTGAGCTGAAGAAAGACAAAAATCTTAAGATTAAGAGGACTCATTTTATTCCCAGCAAAAAGTACAACAACTACAGAAAAATCTACACCTAGGAACAAGACTGTGCAATTTGAGAATACTATATATAAAAAAATGATCCAAAAAATTTTCAGGAGTCAACATGGCTCATAGCAAAGACAAGAATAAATTGGATCATATTTTCCACCAATGAAAATCGATGCTAGAAGGCAGTGGAACTAGGTTCTCAATGTTCCAAGGAAAATTTATTTTAAACTGTGGTTTTTATAACAAGCCAAACTATCAACCAAGAGAGAAGGTAAAATAAAGGCAATTTTAGATATTCAAGGAGTTGGAAATTTTATCGCCTGTGTACCATTTCTGAAGAAATTATTTAGAAATATGTTCCAGGAAAATGAGTAAAATTAAAGAAAAGCATAATGTGAAATACAGGAAATAATATAAACTAATCTAGGAGTTCAAAGAAAAGAAATCTCAGGATAGTGGCTATATAGCAGGCCTAGGAAAGTTTTTTTCAATTCAGAATTAAATGGCCTCTAAGACAAATGCCTCCAAAAAGGAGAATAGAAAGGAGTCCAACCAATAGATAGAGCAAATAAATATTGAGGAAAAACATAGATATCTTTTCTCAGGAAGGAAAAAAAATCTAATATCAAGAAAAACAAACAAAATAAAATTTATAAAATTCATGGTCCAAATGCAACGCAATTCTGTCAGGCCACCTGTAAAAGATACCCCAAATTTTACCTCTCACCTGAGCTTGGCTCTGGTCCAAACAACCGTTATTTTTTCCTTGGAATGCTGGAATTGCCTCTTCTCCAGGTGTGCTTTTGCCCTTGCTCATCGTGGATTAACACTGCAGGCACGTCCATCTTCTACACATAAATCAGAGGATATAGCTCCTATGCTCACAACACACTGACGATTCCCATCTGAATTAGAGGAAAAGTTGATCTCCACAATGGGTTTCAGGGCCCCACGTGATCTGGCCTCTCACTATGTCTCTGGCGTCCTCTCTGACTGCTCTCCTGCTAGTTCACGCTGCTCCAGCCAGAATGGCCATCTTCCTGTTCCTCGAACACCAGGGTCACACGCCCACTTCAGGGCCCCTGTGCCTATAGCACTGCCCCCATATAACTGCACAGAGTACCCTTCCATTCCGGAAGGTCTTAGCTTGTGTCTCCTTCTCAGTGAGCACTTCCTCAACCACTCCACATAAAATAATGATTCCCTTCCCAGCATTTCCCATAGCCCTGTCCTGCTTTATTTCATCTATTGCACTTACCTATTTAACATAGGCTCTATTTGTTTACCTGTGTGCATATACACACACAGAACGAATGAATAAATGAATGAATGCATTTTGCAAATCTAAGATTACTCAGGTACCAATCCTGACAAGGAAATTACACACACACACACACACACACACACGCAAACACACAAGTAAACACACACAACTAGAGTCCAATCTTATTCATGAATATCACTTTATAGTAACTTACTTGGCAAACGTATAAGACTCACAAGAAGGAAACTATAAAACTCTATGGAAGGAGATCACTAATGGCCAATAAACTTAAGAAAGAAAGAATTCCCTTGCTAGTAATAAAAATGAAAACAATTGTTTACCAAAGTAGAAATGAAAAACAATCCTAATAACCAGTGTTGGTAAGTTTGTGGGGAAATAGATATGCACATATTCTTCTAGTGGAGTTAGAAAGGAGGGGAGCAGACATCTTGGATGGTGAGCGAGAAGAAGGTCAAAAATCATGCATCCACAGGAAGGAAGGACAACCACGGTAGCTTCCAAAATATGCACAAATTCCCCCCAGCCCTTTGCATTGTGACTGTGTTGTTCCTCTCATTAAGAGGTGGAGTCCTTCTCTCCACCCCTTGAAGATGGGCATCCCTTGACATATTTTGGCCAGTGGGACATTAGCCATTATGACATAGCAAAAGCTTAAAAAATGCTGTGCTTTGGGGCTTGCCCTCTCTTGATGCCACTGCCATTTGAAGAAGCCTGAGTTAGCATGCTAGATCTGGAGACACTGGGTCCAGTTGCTTCCATTGTCCTGACCAACCACCAGACATGTGAGTGAGTTCACTTGCGACCATCTGTTCCCAGCCAACCTTCCAGCTGCCTTCAGCCACATGAGTCAGCCCAGGGCAGGATGAGAAGTATCGTCCTGCTAAATCTAGATCAAAAAGCAGATCCACAGACTTGTGAGCCAATAAATGATTGTTTTAAGCCACACAGTTTTGGGGTGGTTTAATACATAGCAACGGATTACTGATTGTGATTATTTATTTTACGTGTCAACTTGGTTAGGTTATGGTGCCCAGTTGTTTGGTCAAGCACCAGTCTAGACGTTGCTGTGAAGGCATTTTTTTAGACATGATTAACACTGAAATTGGTATACGTTGAGTAAAGCAGTTAACCCTCCATGTGGGTAATCCTCACTCAATTAGTTGGAAGCCTTTAGAGAAAAGACCTAGGTGTCCTGAAGAGAAAGGAATTCTGCCTCCAGATTGTGTTTGCACTCAAGACTGCAACGTAACTCTTGCTAGAATTTCCAGCCTGCTGGCCTACACTGTAGATTTCAGACTTGCCAGTCACCACAATTTCATGAGCTAATTTTTTAAAATAAATCTCTCTCACACACTCTCTACTCTCTCTCTCTCTATATATAGAAAGATGTAGATATATCTATAAATATATGTATACATATATTTATATGCACATCCTCTTGCTTCTGTTTCTCTGGGGAACCCTGACTAAAACATTGATACAGAACTATTACAAAACGAGAAGAAAAGTAGACATGGAATTCTTATTCCTTTGTGATAAAGAACAAAAAGGAGACCCTCCCCAACTACGTATGAGAGCAGATGAACGAAGAGGGGCCTTGCATGTTCCAGGGAAGGAAGAGGATACACAATTAACTTTCTAAATCTGTACCCTAGGCCTAGCTAGAGGGGCCTGGTTTTCCTCTTTCAGTCAGAGTCACATTTGAAACACTAATGATTTCTTACTCAATCCACATCCAGCAGCACCAGCATCTGGGTGTTTGTTAGAAATGCCGAATCTCAAGCTCTACCCCAGATTTATGAATCAGAATCTCGGTTAACAGGAAAGTTTGAGAAGCACAGCTTTAGTAGACATTAACTACCAGAGGGCTCTGAAGTCTCCAGCCCCCTGGGATGGCACTCACACTGTGAGAGACAAGTGGGAAACCCCAGGGCACTCTCCCTAGCAACCCTGGCTGCCACACTTCTCGAGAGATTTTCCACCGTTCTTTCCCATCTCCTCAAGCTCTTGTTCCTGTGACAGAGTCAGTTCTCATGATCTCTTGCTCTCCTCTCTCTTTTCAGCTCCCTATGTCCAGGTCTTTACCTTTCAGTCATAAACAGGCTTTGACATGTGCCCCCATCCCAAAAAAAAAAGGCCTTCATTCTTTCCAGCAGCCATTCTTGCCATCATTCCACCCAGTTGTCTAATTCCATGAATGTACAGCCTCAGATTTCCCCCTTCACCTCTTCCTCCTTGAATCCTTCTGCATTCTTGCTGATCCAGCAGTCATTCCTGGAGTCAGATCATTTCAAGGTCAACAATGATGCTCTTTTTGTCAGAAGAAATGGGATTCTCTCTGTTCAAATTCTCTTTAGCTTCTTGCAGCTGCTGGCTCCACTAACCAGGAATTACAGTCTCAGGGCTGGGAGCTGGCTTCAATGGGCAGGCCACATGGAGTCCACAGGTAGTTCAACAAACAGACCGGGAGAAGCAGGTAGGGAGAGTTAAACAAAAAGAGGGACCATATGGAGGGGCCCAACTAGTCGTATGGTGACTAGGAAAGCTCTAGGGGCTATATTTAGAGTTGAAGTTTTGGAAAGGGACACAAGGAATTCAGGTTTGGGGCATATGTTCAGGGGTTGAGTTCAGGAACCAAATTAATAGAAATTAAATAGAATTTGGACAATATCTGTGGAAGAACTTTAAGTAGGAAACTTAGGCCACAGAGTCCCTGGGATTTTAGGACCGAAATTCCTGAGAAACATCTCTTTGCTCTCTCCCTCTGTCCTTGTTGGATAGTGATTTATGCCTACTGTGTGCCAGGCACTGGTCTGTGCAAGGTGGGCCCTCCAGCTCAGCACCAGGTCCATCACCAGGCCTGTCAAAATACCTGCATCAAGAAGGCCCAGTACCGACGTTGGGTATGGGTTCTGTCTAATGTCTATAGAGCTGCCAGATTCTTGGAGGTGTGTACCCAGCAGTGTTCACGGCTGGACTGATTTCTGTGCCTCAAGAGGAGTAACATTTAATGCTTCCTTCTCTTATGCAACTTCCTCACCCAGCATCTGTGCAGAGTCTGAGGTGCATCTGCTGTCCCAGGCAATATGGCAGCCATGGAGATGCCCTATTGGATAGTCCTCTGTTTTAGTATCCTATGGCTGCTGCAGCAAATTAACACCAATTTAGTGGCTTAAAACAACCCAGATTTATTATCTTACAGTTGCAAGGCTGGGCTTCTTCTGGAAGCCTAAGAGGAGAATCCATTTCCCCGTCTTTCCAGTTTCTAGAGGCCACCTGCCTTCTTTGGCTCATGGCCTCTTCTTCCATTATCAAAGGCAGCATCAACATAGCATCTTCAGCTCTCTCTCTCTCTCTTTCTGACCTCTGCTTCCATCATTACACCTTCTTTGACTCTGACCTTCCTGTCGTCCTCTTATAAGGACCCTTGTGATTACGTTGGGCCCATTTGGATAATCAGAATAATCTCCCCAACTCAAGATTCTTAACTCAGATCTGCAAAGTCCCTTTTGCCATGTAAGGTAATACATTCACATATTCTGGGGATCAGGATGTGGACATCTTCGGGGTTAGGGGAGCATCATTCACCCTCCAAGAGAGGACTTGTTCTCCTGTGAGGTGAGTAGTTTGCTGATGGCCTCCAGCTGCAGCAATCTAGCCAAGAACACACTCTTCCTGGGCAGCCCCTAGCCAATGACTGAGCATGGCGTGGGTACTAAGGCCTGGTCATTTCTGCCAATGCAGGGCTCCTTGGGCAATCTGCCCCAGAGCTCCCCATTGGATTGGCAGAGATTTTGTCAGATCTGCATGGCAGCCTCGGGCTTTCCCAGCCCAGTCTGGCTTCTTTCACAGGATCATTGTCTTTCACAGGTGTTACTCCTCCCCCATCTCCCAATAAATTTCTGCTTTCTGGAGGGTGCAAAATGTCATGGCTCATCCTCACTTGGATGGCCCTGGTTTATGTATAAGCCAACATAAGCCTGTACAGTACACTCACATTGCAGTTTATTAAACTGCAATAATATTTGATCATTGTGGTTGAACATTCATGAGGTGGTTCCTCCTCTGTGTTGCCTTGGGCGTAAATAGCAGGCCTCGCCAGAGTCTCTCTATGGGGGAAGGAAGGATGATTTGGGCTGTCGGCACATCACCTTTGGGATGAAAAAAAATGATACACCATGAGAACAGAAAGGATCTCCATTCTTTCCTTAGTTATTATTTTTAATTTGTAAAAAATTATTTTTAATTTTCATTGTAAAATTTAATTTGTAAAAAATGTTATTTTTAATTTTAATTATAAATAATTAAAATAACTTTTACTTATATAATTATTTTTAATTTGGGAGGCAGGGGCCATCTGTTATGCATGCATTGCACGCTCTGGTTTGTGAAGTTCGTCAGGATCTGTCCCTTCCTGTTTCTCCTTATCAACCCCATGAATGTCATCCACATTTGACTGTCAAGGAAACTAGGGCTCGCACAGGTATGTCACTTGCAACAATCTCAGAGTTAGTGAGGGTGGAGGTGGAGGGTGGACATCCATGTCCTCGTCTGGGTCTCATGGAGACCTGGGTGGCAGTTAGGAGATTTTTAATCACCAGCATCTTATAGAGGAGAGGCATGAGGCTCAGAGATGTTAAGGGACCTGCCCCAGTTGGCATAGCTGAGACTCCGCTCCAAGGCTACTGTCCATTCTTGTGTAAGGTGCTGTCATTCAAATAGTGATGTGCCAGTTCTGCACTAATAATTAGTAATTAATTAGCAATAATCAGAGTGAGGACCTGAAGAGTTTGGAGAAAAACAGAAGTAAGTAAAGGATAGACTCAGCACAGTTGCTGACTTCATTTCATAATGTTCATTTTCCATTCATATGCTACTCAGCAGGTCTCATATATTTTTAATGAGAACATTCTATTAATGCCAATGGGATTGATTTTTAAAGAGGCATTAGGAACGTGACTGCTGTGCAGTATTGACTAAGATCCATTATCCAGCCACATTTGCTCTGACCTTAACATTAGCCAACGCAGAGGAATAGGACATTAGTGTGTTTCTACAAACCTGTATCTGAAAATGGGAGAGGGCCCAAGCCCAGCGTGGTTATGGACATGCGTCCCTTCTGAACAGCCCTGCGTGAGGAGCTGACCAGAGCGTCTGTGTGTGGACGGAACAAGGAACGGGAGGGACTGCTCGGCTCCCACATGCTCCTCCCTCTCCAGCCTTTGAGGCATCAGTGGCTCACACAACACACAGCAGAGTGCTGTCAGCAGACTCCAGCTCCAAGCGCTCTTTGTGCCTCAGTTTCCTCACCTGCAAACTGGGCATAATTATCATACTTGACTCATGTACTTTTAGTGAGTTTATTTAGTTTATTATAAATATTTTTATTATTTAATGTTATATTATTTTATATAATACAATTATATTATTCAGCATATTATTATACAGTATATCTAGTTTATTAAGTGAGTTAATAAACATGAAACAGAGCAGTCCCTGACATATAATATGAGCTATAGAAGTGTCAGCCATTATTGTTATTGTTCTTATTTTTATTACATCTAGAAGTAGGGAAACATTATCAAATCTATCAGGAGCATGGTACAGATTCTCCATGTGGTTTTTTAGGTGTGTGAGGAAGAGATATACACAGACTATCTTCAGTGGTTGGAGGTTTACAATGAGATAAAGAAAATTTTCTTCCCCAGCATTCTTTCGACAGCCCTCTATTAGTGCAGAAGTATGAGTGATGGTGCCTAGTTGTGAAGGGTGCAGCCCAGGGGTCCGTGAGCTGACCCACAAATGCTGTTGCTAACTGCCTTCTGTGTTTGCTGAGTCTTATTCCTGAAGGCGTTTGGGGTGTTTGAGCCTTTGTGGGTTCAGGTAGAGCCGAGTTGTTCTGATAATAAAATCACGAGGAATTTGAGGTTCTCTGGATGAATGGGGATGTCAGCAGGTTGGTGTTGCTTGGGAGGATGAGGTCAGAGAAAGACAGCAAAACAACCACCACAAAATATACAGATAGTGGTGAGGCCAAGGAAGGATTCTGACAGAACAGTTACATATTTGGTATGGAATTTTGAGTGGTTTGTAGTAGAACTTGGGACAGAAATCCCTTCCTCTGTCCCTTCTCTTTGGTAGAACTGCAAAAGTCATATAGGAAAAATGTTGTCTTCAAGAGTAATCAAAGAGATGCAAGTGAAAACAATGATAAACAGTATGATACCATTGAAAAAGGAAAAATAATGGCATGGCTGTGATAAAAAATTACACCAACATTGTTCATGTCAGGGTCATTTGGGACAACCCTTTAGGTAATCAATTGGCAATCTCTATCAAAGTCATACTAACATATATATCCTTGAACTCTCATCCTATTTCTGGGAGTTTATCCCAAAGAAATAATTTTAGAAGAAAAAATTCTGAATTCTGGAAGATGTTGAATGTTGACCACAAAATTAACTTTAATAGGAAAAAAGGAAAAAGATGAAATCTTAGAAAAACAGTTAAGTAAAGAATTTCATAACTACTCTATGGAAGCATAGTGGTCATTAAAATGGTAATTTTTAAAGCAAAATGGAAAATGCTTATGATGTGACATTAACTATGAAAAAGCAGGACAAATAATTATATTTATACCTTAATAAGCATGCAAGCTATGTTTGTACATAGACAAGGATTAGTTGGGAATACAGAAAAATGAAGCTAGCTGATGTGTTGAGGGGTGCAATTGTGTCTCTAGGTACCTGAATCTTTCAAATCCTTTGTTCTCCTTAAAGTGTTGTAGAGCTCCTATTTCCGCTCCTTGGCAAGGGCATAGGGAAGGGTGTGGGGCTTCGGGACCAGGGCCAGGAGGGAGGTTAGGCAAAAATTCCTGGGGCTGGAACAAGAGGCACTCGGCATCTGCAGCCTGGGCCAGGTGGTTGTGGTGGTTGTGGGGAGGGCAACTCTGCAGCATCACGTTTAGGAATCTAGACCAGATGGATCACAACTGATAAGACTCTCAGAGGCAAAGAGATGGTTGGGGTCTTTTAGAGGGCACCCATCTATCGGAAGAGAACCAAGCAAGACACAATATCAGAGAGCACTCACAGTGGTCAGGTTTGGGTTTCCCCTAGGTGGCTTTGGGGGAGGGTGGTAACCACTTGGTGGCATTATGAAGGTGGAAGGTGGGTTTCCCTGATTACCCTCTGGATTGTGTCTTTCCCAGCTGAGTGGTTACTAGAGTTGCCCAAGGCATTGCCAAGAGCCAGAAGTCCCTCTACAATATACTCAGATTCTTGGTTCTGGCTGCTGGGAAGATCACCAGAGGTTAAAGTGGATGGTGCAGTCTCTATGCAAAGGGCAGTGGGGTTGATGTTAAACAAGGTGGACTTTCTGTGAGAGACACCTGGAGTCATAGGTTACTGGGCTGATGATGACTAAGACAGAGCAAGACTGTTTGAGAAAAGGAGCAAAAGGATGCTGTGGAAGTAATGAGATTCAGGCACTGATATCTCTTCTGGTGCCTATTCATATATTCAGAGGAAAGCAGTTGCCATGCTGTCCAAAGAGCTTGACTCTTTCCTCTCTCCCTCTTTCACCTCATGGAAAGAAAGTGCTTGCTCTTTAGACCAGTGGTTCTCAATCAGGGGTGATGTTACCCCTAAGGGACGTCAGGAAATGTCTGGAGACATTTTTGGTTGTCACAACTGGAAAAAGGTGCTATAGGCATTTTGGCCAGGGATGCTGCTAAACATCGTATGATGCACAGGACAGGACCCCAAAACACCTAGAATGTCAACAGTGCCCAGGTTGAGAAACTTTACTTTAGACCCATCTCACTTACTAGGATAGCCTACACCATGGCCAAGAGTAAGTAAGAATGATGATGATGATGATGGTGTCCCATACCCATAATGCACATGTACTTGTGCATACATTAGTCCATCAGATCCTTCTAACTCAACGGGCTGGGCAGGGGTTATTATTCTTATTTTGGAGGTGAGAAAATCTAGGTTGGTCGAGGGCAGTGATTCGTCCAAGGTCACATGGCAAGCACAAGGCAGAGCTGAGTTAGAAGCATTGGTGTCTCATGACTTCTAATCACATGCTTTCCCCACTGCATGGGTTGAACTCTGTGGATCTAAGAAGAAGGAAAGGCTAAATGATGTTCCCAAACCCTGAATTTGTCCCGGGCTTTACCCCTTAGTGGTAGAGCCAGGACGCATCATTCCAAGACTAATATAAACAAACACATCTACAAGAGGCACAGAAACATAGAGACTGACAGGGCACATGGTATAATGACTGAGGCCATTATGGAGTCAAGGATTTAGCTGCTTTTCTAATTCTTCTGTGTATCTTAGCTCATTTAGAAACCCATATGCAAAGAGAAAGACGGATTAACTTTTTTTTTCCCTAGCAGTAGAGGCTCCACAGTAACTATTGAGAGCTGAATGTTGTATAGACTTTTCCCCCAGGACTAAGTATGAGTTAAGTGTGAACTTGCTTAATATTTTCTTTGCCAAAGAAAGACTCAGTTGTATCCCAGGCATTTGCAAGGAACTGAAGTCCACCAGTTTTCATGAAGCTTCACATCCCCAACCATGTTTTTCCTGAAAAACACCAAGCATGATGCCACTAGTCCTCCTTACCCAGGTGCACTGCCCTCCCTTCCTTTAAGAATGTCACTGACAAAGGTTAGAGACCCAGCTGATTACTAACTGGCTGGGATATGAAGTTGGCATTGTAGAATTGGTAGTAATAAAATAGTCTAGAGTGACACCCAAATAGCTGGCCCAAATGGCCAAGTGAAACCATCTACATTATAGAGCTAGAGCACAGAGGACTCTGAGAAACAGGTGCTGGAACTGGGGAGTGTTGGCTCAGGGATACCATTAAAGAATGAATTGAGGTACTCTGGGTGTGTAACACTCCTCTGAGTGTTGTGTTAGAGTGTCTTTAAAAAAATTGAGAGGGGATGATGTCAAGATGGCAGTGTAGGCAGACTCTGAACTCACCTCCTCCCATGGACACAACAAATTTACAACTACTTTTGGAACAATTACCCCTA
The DNA here is from genome assembly GCF_020826845.1 of Diceros bicornis minor. Lineage (NCBI taxonomy): Eukaryota > Metazoa > Chordata > Mammalia > Perissodactyla > Rhinocerotidae > Diceros > Diceros bicornis. The sequence continues at coordinate 96,939,409 of NC_080744.1, forward strand.
AGAGAGGACTGAAAACTGGACAAAAGAACCCCCACCAAAAGGGATGGTGCTGATGGAGGTGGAAGAGGCAGAAATTCCTTTATGGAGAGAAAAAAGCCACCTTCCAGCTGTGGTGCATCATGGCCAGGAGCAACCTTAAGGTCTTCCTGGAGAAGCCTTCCCTGGAGGAGTGGGGGAGCTGAGCGGGGGAGCATTACCACAATAAGCAGCTTTAGAACTCACCACAACTGAGACAAGTGTCATAATACCTGGCTTTGCTGGCTATTAACTACAACGGGGAATACTGCCAGAAAAGCTATCAGATATAGGAGAAAGAAAAGCCTGCTCTTAAAGGGCCCACATACAAATTCACCCATTTCAGGGAGCAACCTAAAATCACCAGAAAGAAAGGTGCACAGTCCTTTGGTGAAAAGAGACCCACCTCATAGGCTGTATGTGCATCTCAGTGAGATGTGAGACCCCTCCAGGGACTGATACACTGGCAGCAGCCATTACTGTGACCTAGTACAGGCGTGCTGACACAGACTCTGGCAGACACCATTGGAGTTCTTCCCCTGGCCTGTTAGCCTAGGGTCTGCCACACCCACTAGAGCACAGATTTAATCCAGCTCAGCCAGGGCAGGCAGCCTGCCCTAGGGACTGGCCCCACACACAGCAAGCCCTTGGTCAACTTGTGGGCCCACATAGGCAGGGTGCCTGGAACCCCTGTAACCAGGCAAGTGGGTCCACCTCTTTGGGGCAGAATGCGCGTGAGGGATGGGCTTGCATTGGTGGAGTTTGTGGGGCCTCTGCAGTGGGGTGACTGGGTCTGCTTCAGTGGGTCGGGGCGTGCACACGGGGCAGGACTGTGTTGACAGAGTGTGTGGCCCCATGGGCGGTGGGGCCTGTCAGCTGCAGTAGACTTGTGCTTCTCAAACAGCCACATAGGGGATTGGCCTCATCTTCCAAAGCCTGAAACAACTGGGTGCTCCCATGCCTGGGGCCAGCCCCATTCAGCTCCAAACCTGAGAAAGCTGACAACAGCATTGGGGGCAGCCCCATTCAGCTCCAAACCTGAGAAAGCTGACAACAGCATTGCAGGCTGGAGGCCTATAGCAATTGTAACACCCTGAGCCTAGCAACCAGCCATGCTGGGGCCTACTCACTTAATAGAAAAACTGCAACAGGAATGTGCTATTAGACCTTGCAGCCAACTAAGCTGGGACTCCCCATACCCCATAAAGTGACTGAAAGACCATAGCAGCCACACACAGCTGAGCATTACAATCAGCTGGCCAGGACGACACCCTAGGCTCCCCTGGCACCTGCAGCAAGAGCAACCCTGCCATAACAGGACACATTTAGCCCACACAGGGGACACTCCTGGAACTGGTGACGAGAGGGAAGCACACTGCTGGGCCTCGTATGGCATCTCTTACATAAGGCCCCCTCTCCAAGAATGGGAGATGCAGCTGACATACCTAATACATAGACAAAAGCACAGGGAAAGAGGCAAAATGAGGGGGCAAAGGAATACATTCCAAGTAAGGGAACAGGACAAAACTCCAGAAAATGAACTAAATGAAACAGAAATGAGCAATCTACCCAACAGAGGGTTCAAACAGAGTCATAAGGATGCTCACTGATCTTGGGAGAGGAATGGATGAACTCAGTGAGAATGTCAACAAAGAATTGGAAAATATAAAAAAGAACCAATCAGAAATGAAGAATACAATGCTGGAAATGAAAAATTCACTAGAGGGACTCGGTAGCAGAGTAGATGATACAGAAGAACAGATCAGTGAGCTGGATGAAAAGACTAGAGGAAATCACCCAAGCTGAACAGATAAAAGAAAAGAGAATTAAAAAGAATGAAGACAGTCTAAGGAACCTCTGGGACAACATCAAGTGCACTAACATCCATGTTATAGGTGTCCAAGAAGGAGAAGAGAGAGACAAAGGGGCAGAGAATCTATTTGAAGAAATAATAGCTGAAAACTTTCCTAACCTAAGGAAGGAAACAGACTTTCAGGTACAGGAAGCACAGAGAGCACCAAACAAGATAAACCTAAGGAGGCCCACACCAAGACACATTATAATTAAAATGTCAACCATTAAAGATAAGGAGAGAATCCTAAAAGCTGCAAGAGAAAGGCAACAAGTTACATACAATGGAAACCCCATAAGACTATCAGCTGATTTCTCAGCAGAAACCTTACAGGCTGGAAGGAAGTGGCACAATATATTTAAAGTGCTGAAAGGAAAAAACCTACAGCTGAGAATACTCTACCCAGCAAGGATATCATTTAGAATGGAAGGAGAGAGAAAGAGTTCACAGACAAGGAAAAACTAAAGGAGTTTATCACCAAGAAGCCAACTTTACAATAAATGCTAAAGGGACTTATTGAAGTGGAAAAGAGAAGACCACAAATAGGAATAAAAAAATTATCAAAAAAAAAGCAATAAAATCACTGGCAAAGGCAAATATACAACAAAGGTAGCAGATCAACCACCTACAGAGCTAACATGAAGGACAAAATATAAAAGTACTAAAGTTATCTGTTTCCGCGATAAGAGGGTAACAGATAAACAAGCACAAAAAAGAGGTTAGATATGATATCAAAAACATAAAAGGTGTGAAGAGGAGAGTAAAAGAGTAGAGCTTTTAGAAAGAGGTCAAACTAAAGAGACCATCAACTTAATATAGATTGCTATATACGGGCATTATTATATATGAACCACATGGTAATCACAACCCAGGAGCCTATAATAAAAACACAAAAAATTAAGAGAAGGAACCCATCCATAATACTAAAGAAAGCCATCAAACCATGGGAGAAAAGAACAAGAGAAGAAGAAAAGAACAGAGAAGAACTAAAACACCCAGAAAAAAAGTAAATGGCAATAAGTACATTCTTATCAGTGGCTACTTTAAATGTCAATGGACTAAATGCTCCAATCCAAAGGCATAGGGTGGCCGATTGGATAAAAAAGTGAGACCCATATATATGCTGCATATAAGAAAGACACTTCAGACCTAAAGACACTCAAAAACTGAAAGTGAAGGGATGGAAAAAGATACTCCATGCCAATGGCAATGAAAAGAAAGCTGGGGTAGCAATACTCGTATCAGACAAAATACACTTTAAAACAAAAACTGTAATAAGAGATAAAGAAGGGCACTACATAATGATCAAGAGAACAATCAAACAAGAGGATATAACACTTGTAAATATCTATGCACGCAACATAGGAGCACCTAAATATATAAAGCAGTGATTAACAGACGTAAAAGGAGAAATAGACAGCAATACTGTAATAGTAGGGGACTTTAACACTCCACTTACACCAATCCAAACAGAAGATCAATAAGGAAACATTGGCCTTAGATGACACATTAGACTAGACGGACTTCGTAGATATATACAGACCATTCCATCCAAAAACCAGAAAATACACATTTTCTTCAAATGCTCATGGAACATTATCCAGGATGAGCACATATTAGGCCACAAAACAAGTCTCAATATTTAAGAAGATGGAAATAATGGCAAACATCTTTTTGGACCACAACGGTATGAAAGTAGAAATCGACGACAGGAAGAAAATTGGAAAAGCCACAAATATGTGGAGATTAAACAAAATGTTACTGAACAATGATTGGGTCAATGAAGAAACCAATGGAGAGGGCCGACCCCATGGCTTAGTGGTTAAGTGCGCGCGCTCTCCTGCCGGCGGCCCGGGTTCGGGTCCCGGGTGTGCACCGACGCACCACTTCTCTGGCCAAGCTGAGGCCGCATCCCACATACAGCAACTAGAAGGATGTGCAACTATGACATACAACTACCTACTGGGGCTTTGGGGGAAAAATAAATAAATAAATAAAATTATAAAAAAAAAAGAAACCAATGGAGAAATCAAAAAATAACTGTAGACAAATGAAAATGAAAATACGACATGCCAAAATTATGGGATACAGCAAAAGAGGTTCTAAGAGGAAAGTTTATAGCAATACAGGCCGACCTCAACAAACAGGAAAATCTCAAATAAAAAATATAGCAGTGCACCTAAAGGAACTGGAAAAAAAAGAACAAACAAAGCCCAAAATTAATAGAAGGAAGGAAATAATAAAAATCAGAGCAGAAATAAGTGAAAAAGAGACTAAAAAAAATAGAAAAAATCAATGAAAATAAGAGCTAGTTCTTTGAAAAGGTAAACAAAATTGGCAAGTCTTTAGCTAGAGTCAACAAGAAAAAAAGAGGAAAGGCTCAAATAAATAAAATCAGAAATGAAAGAGGATAAATTACAATGGACACCTCAGAAATACAAAAGATTATAAGAGATAATCTAGAAGATTGCTGGAGAAAATGGATAAATTCTTAGAATTATACAACCTTCCAAAACTGAAACAAGAAAAAATAGACAATTTGAATGGACGAATGACTACTAAGGAGATCGAAACAGTAATCAAAAAACTCCCAAAAAATGACAGTCCAGGACCAGATGGCGTCCCTGGTGAATTCTAACAAACATCCAAAGAAAACTTAATACCTATCCTTCTCAAACTCTTCCAAAAATTGAAGAGGAGGGGAAGCTCCCTAATTCATTCTACAAAGCCAACATTACCATGATACCAAAACCAGACAAGGACAACACAAAAAAAGAAAATTACAGGCCAATATCACTGATGACCATTGATGCAAAAATCCTCAACAGAATATTAGCAAATCAAATACAACAATACATTATAAAAAGATCATACACCATGATCAGGTGGGATTTATTCCAGGGATGCAGGGATGGTTCAACATCCGCAAATCCATCAACGTGATATACCAAGTTAATAAAATGAATAATAATCACATGATCATCTCAAAAGATGCAGAGAAAGCATTTGACAAGATACAGCATCCATTTATGATAAAAGCTCTGAACAAAATGAGGATAGAAGGAAAGTACCTCAACATAATAAACGCCATATATGACAAACCCACAGCTAATACCATTCTCAATGGTGAAAAACTGAAAGCAATCCCTCCAAGAACAGGAACCAGACAAGGATGCCCACTTTCACCACTCTTATTTAACATAGTATTGGAAGTCCTAGCCAGAGCAATCAGGCAAGAAAAAGAAATAAAAGGGATCCAAATTGGAAAGGAAGAAGTGAAACTGTCACTATTTGCAGATGACATGATTTTATATATAGAAAACCCTAAAGAATCCACCAGAAAACTTTCAGAAATAGTAAATGAATAAGATAAAATTGCAGGATACAAAATCAATATACAAAAATCAGTGGCATTTCTATACATTCACAATGAAGTAGTAGAAAGAGAAATTAATATTACAATCCTATTTACCATTGCAACAAAAAGAACAAAATGCCCAGGAATAAACTTAACCAAAGAGGTGAAAGAGCTGTACACTGAAAACTATAAAACATTGTTGAAAGAAATAGAAGAAGACACAAAGAAATGGAAAGATATTCTGTGCTCTTGGATTGGAAGAATTAACATAGTTAAAATGTCCCTACTTCCCAAAGCAATCTATAGATTCAATGCAATCCCTATCAAAGTTCAAATGACATTTTTCACAGAAATAGAACAAAGAATCCTAAAATTTATATGGAACAACAGAAGACCCCAAATAGCCAAAGGGATTCTGAGAAAAAAGAACAAAGCTGGAGGTATCACACTCTCTGATTTCAAAATATACTACAAAGCTATAGTAACCAAAACAGCATGGTACTGGCACAAAAACAGACACACAGATCAATGGAACAGAATCGAGAGCCCAGAAATAAATCCACACATCTATGCACAGCTAATTTTTCGACAAGGGAGCCAAGAACATACAATGGAGAAAGGAAAGTCTCTTCAAAAAATGTGCTGGAAAAACTGGACAGCCACATGCAAAAGACTGAAAGTAGACCATTATCTTACACCATACACAAAAATTAACTCAAAATGGATTAAAGACTTGAATTTAAGATCTGAAACTGTGAAACTTCTAGAAGAAAACATAAGCAGTATGCTCTTTGACATTGGTCTTAGCAGCATATTTTCAAGCACCATGTCTGACCGGGCAAGGGAAACAATAGAAAAAATAAACAAATGGGACTATATCAAACTAAAAAGCTTCTGCACAGCAAAGGAAACCATCAACAAAACGAAAAGACAACCTAACAATTGGGAGAAGATATTTGCAAACCACATGTCTGATAAGGAGTTAATATCCAAAATATATAAAGAACTCATACATCTCAACAACAAAATAAATAACAATCCGATTAAAAAATGGGCAAAAGACCTGAACAGACATTACTCCAAAGAAGATATACAGATGACCAACAGGCACATGAAAAGATTTTCAACATCACTAATTATCAGGGAAATGCAATTCAAGACTACAATGAGCTATCACCTCATGCCCGTCAGAATGGCTATAATTAACAAGACAGGAAATAATAAGTGTTGGAGAGGATGTGGAGAGAAGGGAACTCTCATACACTGCTGGTGGGAGTGCAAACTGGTGCAGCCACTATGGAAAACAGTATGGAGATTCCTCAAAAAATTAAGAATAGAGCTACCATACAATCCAACTATTCCACTGCTGGGTATTTATCTAAAGAATGTGAACACAGAAATGCGTAAAGACACATACACCCCTGTGTTCATTGCAGCATTATTCACGGTAGCCAAGACTTGGAAACAACCTAAGTGCCCATCAATGGATGAATGGATAAAGAAGATGTGGTGTATATACACAATGGAATACTACTCAGCCATAAAAAAGGATGAAATCTGGCCATTTGTGACAACATGGATGGACATTGAGGGTATTATGCAAAGTGAAATAAGTCAGAGAGAGAAGGTCAAATATCATATGATCTCACTCATAAACAGATGATAAAAACAACAACAAACAAACACATAGAGGCAGAGATTGGATTGGTGGTTACCAGAGGGGAAGCGGGGAAGGAGGAGGATGAAAGGGATGATTACGCACATGTGTTTGGTGATGGATTGTAATTAGTCTTTGGATGGTTAACATGATGTAATCTACACCAAAATTGAAATACAATGATGTGCACCCAAAATTTATATATTGTTATAAACAATGTTACCACAATAAAAATAAAAAAACTAAAAAAGCTTGGAATACTCTCCAGCAAAAAAAAATTGAGATATAATTGACATATTGTGTTAAGTGTACAACATGCTGATCTGATATATTTACATACTGCAATATGATTACCACTGTAGTGTTAGGTCCACATCCTTGCCAACATTTGTTGTCTCTTGTCTTCCTGATGACACCCATTCTAACAGGTGTGAGGAGACATCTCATTGTGGTTCTAATTTGCATTTCTCTGATGATTAGTGATGTTGAGCAGCTTTCCATACTTGTGGGCCATTTGTATGTGTTCTTTGGAGAAATGCCTGTGCAGTTCTTCTGCCCATTTTTTAATTGGATTGTTTGTGTTTTTGTTATTGAGTTGTATGAGTTCTTTATATATTTTGGATATTAACCCCTTACACACAAGCAACAAAAGTAAAAATCAACAAGCGGGACTACAACAAGCTAAAAAGCTTCTGCACAGGAAAAGAAACCATCACCAAAATGAAAAGGCAACCTATAGAAAATATTTGCACATCATATATCTGTGTGGCAGTGTCTGGAATCAGGGTTTTGTTATGCTATGAGTAACAGCTATTACAACAGGGCCATTTTCATCCTGAATACATTAAAATGCTACTTTTTACATTACTGATAATGGGTGTTAGACTTCCAGAGGAGACGGGGTGGGGTGGGGTGGGATGAAGCTCCGGGTACTGCTGGATGTCAGGGACGCCTAGAAGTAGAAACTCTGAGGTTGCTGGGAATCCTTTTCTCCAAGTTCCTCTCCTCCGTTTGGCTTTGTTCTGTCAGAACCACTTAGCCCAGCGGGCAACAAGCCCCTGCACCACACACCTCAGAACGATGCCAGCTGCGAGGAACCAAGTCTCCTTGCCCAGGTCCACGGAGGAAAACCCAAAGGTAGACCCTAATCAGCCACACGAGTCCAGTTCTGGCCAAGGAGGTGGGTGCTGCGACAGGCGCCCCTCCAGAGTAACAATAACCAAACTTACAGCATTTACTCTGTGGCGGTGAATCTCCCCAACACTTACTCATATTAACTAACTCCTTTACTCCTCCTCACAACACTAGAAGGTAATCCATGAGGTAGGTACTTTTTAAGTTCATCACTATTCTAGGGATAAGAAAACTAAGGCACAGAGAGGTTAAGTGACTTATCCCAGGTCACACAGTTAGCCAGTTGTGGAGTTGGGATTAGAATCCAGGCAATTCTGATCCAAAGTCATGCTTTTAACCATTACCCCATGCCACATCATACTGCATGCTCGAGGGGAGAGGGAGAGAGGCTGCCCCAAAGAAGGTGGATGTCGTTCTGAGAAGAAAGGAGGGGCTGCTGGCCAGTCCAGTACTTAACATCTCCCAGTCCCATCACGGGTAAAATGGGGATGGCATCTGCTCCAAGTGGCTGCAGAGCAGATGGATGAGGCAATGCACAGGGAGGGTGGAGCCCCTGGTGGGCACGACATACTCATAAGTGGTAGTGGTCGTTACTATCGCATCATCCGGGTTTGTCCTCATTTATTCTCTCTTGGTGTCTGAACAGCCCCTTTGGAAACTCCAGGTATCTGTGATAAAGAGAAAGGCGAGAGGGCTGTGTCCAGGCTCAAATAGGGGAAACCATGTTTGAACGTGGCAGCCAGAATGGGGGAGCAGAGCCCCGCAAGGAGGAGATGAGATGCACGAGGAGCATGTGGGCCTGTGGCAGGGCTACTGCTCCCCATGTAAAGATGCACTTTCGAGTGCTCCAACCTCGAGGGCCCTGAGTGTCACTTTATGAGGAAGCTGAGAACCCTCAGAAGGTCACCACGGGGTTCTTCACGGCCCCGCAGCTCGCCACTGGTGGAGTGCTGCCTCGGACTGAAGCAGCTCCCAGAGGCGGATGTCAATATATCTGTTTAAAGGGGAAAAAGTGAAAGTGAAGCAGTGAAAGCCCGGGGACAGAGCCCCCAGCTCTAGCAGGAGGTTTGAAACAGCCGGGAGCCAACAAGGGGTCCTGCAGGGGCTTCCTGTGACTTTCCTGAGAAGCCACACAATGGGCACTTCTGCTTTTCCAGTCCCAGAGGCATGTGAAGTGCCCTGGGGCGGGCCCTTCCGGTTGTCCAGCATCCTCCTCTGGCTGTGACTTGTGAGAACAGGAAACGGTTGGAAGGAGGTGGACCGGCATGTGGTGGGCCATCTGAAGCTCAGTCTGGGCCCTGCTTCCTACTCCCAGTTCCTTCTCTGACCGTAGGTTAGCCAGTCTTTGCCCTCTCTGTGCTTGGCATCCACGGCACATCTGTAGTCGGGAGTAAGATATTTGAGAAGAGTTACACCGCCATGACTGCTTACTCCAAGCAAGGCCGGGTCAGAGCTGACGTATAGACTGCTTCTCCAACTCACACGTTTATCCTCGCCCAACTGCACCAGCACTGCACGCATACCTGCGCAGGCTTCACCCACACAGGAGACTCGAGACTGCACACCAGAGGGATGAAAGGTATTTTCTACTCTAGTGTGGAAAGGAAGTGGGGAGAGGAGTTTAATATTCCTGCCAGAATTCTCTGTAAGATCAAATTTCTTTTTTTTAAAAATAGAGTTGGGCTCTAGCCACCTAAACAAACCATGAAATGACCATTTTAATTGCTGTTGAAAAGGAGGACTGCAGTCTACTTTGATGTGAAGTTAATAGAACTTGTTCCTGTTTATAGTTCCTTTCCAGAGATCAAACAGTGCCACAAGCCTTGTCCTCTTCTGACATTTGCATGTTTTAAGCATTGTTCTTTTCGTACAGGAAGACTCAGAATCAGGTATCCATTCCCTCGGGCTACTACAGGTAGGAATTAAAGAGATATTAGGGGGACTTGCTCTTTTTCATTTTTAAATGTGTCATGAGTGATTGAAGAAAAATACTTCCTTTGTTCGTATACTCCAAACAGCCAAGTGAAGACTTATGATTCCTGGAGAGGAAACTGGGAAGCTGTTGGTAGATGCCTAGCCCTTGATGACATGGCGCTCCACCGCCCTTCTTCCATTACAGGCTTAAGTACACTGGCTTTCACCACCAAGTTCAGGTAAGAAATAGTGCGGTTCTCCCCACTGAAAAGCTTTGATTAGTGAAAGGTTTTCATTGATTTAATTGTGTGGACTATAAACATTGATTTAGCAGCTACTGTGTGCCAGGAGCTGTGTTTGGCACAGGGAAAGTAGAGGTGAATCAGACTCAGTCTCACCCCTCAAGGAATCCACAGTCTTGGGGACAAAAAGCTAGCCAATTAATTACAATGCAGCTTTACAGGTGCTTCATCACATTTGTGGAAAGTTCTAGAGGAGTATCAATTCTGACTTGAAGATCAGAGAAGCTGTGTCTTGAAGGATGAGTAGAAATTCTAAGATGGAAGAGATGGAGAAGGGACTTATGAGCAGCAGAGAGAGCATAAGGCAAGAGGTCTGAAAGAGTGAGGGACATCTAGGGGACAGAGAGCGGTTTCACGCAGCCAGGGGTAAGGAGCATGGTGGAGCATATGGAGAGGCAGCTGATGAGTTTACAGTGTTAGAACAGGGAGGAGGGGATGAGTCCTGACAGTCTTGCAAGTCCTGTCAGGGAGTTAGGTTTTATTTTATAAGAGAAGAGACCCATCAAAGGGTTGTAAGCAGGGAAGTGCATGATCACTTGTGAGTTTCAAAAAACAGCGATGGTATTAGTGTAGAGATTAGCTTGGAAAGCAGTGAGGGTAGCAGATTATTCAGAGGCTATGGTCCAGAAGATAAGTTAAGAGGACTTCAAAATGGCAACTGAATTGAGAATAGAGATGAAGGATCAGATTCTAGAAATGTTTTGAAGATGTTTTGGGAAAAACAGAGATTTGTTAGAAAATCTAAGTTTAATAACTAGGTCTACCACTTACTGGCTGATTGCTATTGGGCTAGACACTCTCTATGATTCAATTTTCTTGAGCTCTAAATTATGGATAGTAATAATAATAACACTCATTTCATAGTCTGAGGATTATGTGGTAGCCGTGAGAATGTCCCGCATAGACATAGAATGTACTGCATATCAACTACAGGGAATTGAACAGCCCAGGGCCTCACCTGCTGGGCTCCGAAGTCCGTTGCTGTGTCTGTGCCCAGGCCGCACTTCCTACAGGTTGCTCTCAGCTGGTGAGTGAGCTCTGCAGGCAGGCCATAGGAGTCTCCTTCATAGGAGACTCAGGGTTCCTTTAACTTCTGACTTTGGCTTGCAGATTCTCTAATGACCTTGCCAAGTCTCCCTTAGACTGCCTGGTGCCTAGGACACCTCCACCCAACCTTCTCTCCCTCTCTCTTTCACTTGGGTCAGAATTGCATCATGGTTTCCCAACCTTACCCTGTTCCTTCTTCATTTTCTCTTATAGGTGGTTTAACTAATAAAACCCTTGTGCATTTAATCCTGTTTTTATTAATTTATTTATTTTTGGATAAAGAAGCTGTGGTATATATACACAATGGAATACTACTCAGCCATAAGAAACGATGAAATCCAGCCATTTGTGACAACATGGATGGACATTGAGGGTATAATGCAAAGTGAAATAAGTCAGAGGGAGAAGGTCAAATACCGTAGGATTTCCTTCATTAAGTAGTAGATAATAACAACAATAAACAAACACATAGGGACAGAGATTGGATTGGTGGTTACCAGAGGGGAAGGGGGGAGGGAGGAGGGTGAAAGGGATAATTCGGTACATGTGTGTGGTGATGCGTTGTAATTAGTATTTTGGTGGTGAACATGATGTAATCTATGCAGAAATAGAAGTACAAGGATGTACACCTGAAACTTTTACAATGTTATAAACCAATGTTACTGCAATAAACAAAAAATTAAAAAAAAAAATAATAATCCTGTTTTGGCGTCTGCCTCTCAGAGGACCTGGACTAACCCAGGTTGAGATAATGATTTGTAAACCCTAAAACTTTATGCAAAACAATCCAAATACCCACAAATTTATGAATGCATAAACAAAATGCATTATTTCCATAAAATGGAAATTTAATCATCCATAAAAAAGGAATGAAGCATGGATCCATGTTACAACATGGATGAACATTGAAAACATGAGAAGCTCTTATGCTAAGGAAAAGAAGTCAGGCACCAAAGGCCATATATTCTATGAGTCCACTGATATGAAATATTAAAAACAGGCAAAGCCACAGAAACAGAAAGCAGATTAGTGGTAGCCAGGGGCCAGGGGCCGGGGGGGGTGGATTGGGAGCAACTGCTTAATGGATCTGAAGTTTATTTTGGGGGCTGGAAGTTTGTTGGGAAGTTTATTTTAGTTCTGGAACTAGTGGTGATGGCAGTGTACATTGTAGTACGTGCATTGTGAATGTACTAAATACCACTGATTTGTATACTTTAAGATGGTTAAAATGGTGAATTTTATGTGTATGTTACTCCAATTTAAAAGAACCCTTTATGCAGGTATTAGGTATGTTATAACTACAACAATAGTTCTTCCCCATCTGCACTTCCCCACCTCCCAGCTGCTCCTCAGTCCTTCCTTTCCTGGCTTCTCCTCCCCACTGATCCACTGAAATTCTTTTACTAAATTTCCAAATCCGCTGGCCTCTTGCCACACTTACCTTACTTAAGTTCTCTGCTGCCTTTGACACTGTTAACCCTCCCCTCTTTCTTGAAATTGTCTCTTCTCTTGTCACCTGTGTGACATCCTTTCCTCCTGTTAGCCTCCTCTTACTGTCATTCTCTTTAAATCTTGGTGGTCCCCAGGGTTTTGTCCATGGCCTTTTCTTTCTCAATCCATTCTCAAGAAACAGTGACAACTTCCAAAAGTACAACTCACCCTACCGTGCCCGTCCAAGCTCCAGACCGGAATAGTTCCAGCCTCCTCCTGGACCCCTCAGTCCCAGCATGTCTGGCACAGTACTCACATGGGGCTCCTTCTGGGCTCCCTATTCCATTCATGTCAGCACCATACACCCAGTTCTCAGGCAAGAAACACTGGGCTTCACTTTTGACTCCTCCCTCCTTCTCAATGCTCAGATCTAATTTGTCAAAAGTCCTGTCAATGCTATCACTTACATATCCTTTAAATCCACACTGATAACAACTCATTTCCACTGCTTCCCTTAAGATCCCAGCCACCGCTCACCTGGACCACTGCAATAGCCTCTGACTGATCTTCATGCCTTCCTTACCTTCTCTTTCCAAAACTTCCTCCTTATCACTGCTAAAATGATTTTCTAAAATGGAAATCTGACTGCAGTCCTCGCTGACTTAAAATCCTTCAGGGTCTCCTCATTGCCTACTCCATGCATGGCTACAAAGTCCTGCAGGAATCACGTGATTGGTCCTCATCCCTGTCTAGCAGGTGTCTCCTTGAAGTCCGCCCCGCCCTTCCTTCCGGTCCAGTGGTCTCCACTCTGGCTGTGTGTTAGGATCACCTGTACACAATGCCTGAGCACTCCTGACCAGAGATTCTGGGTTGGGGCCCCAGACACTGGTGTGCATGTGTGGTTTTTTAAGTTCCCAGATGCAGCTACTGTGCAGCCAGGGGTGGGCACAAAGGTAAACACCCCTACCTGTGAGGCGTATAGAAACCCCAGGCTCCCAAGATATGGAGTAGAAGGAACCAAGGTAAGCAGCCAAAACCCAACCCCCCACTATGTCGTGATATTTTTACGAAGCAGTTTGCCACTTGGTTTTGTAGCAGATAATCTTGGAAACCTTGCCCGGGGCATAGCAAAATGAGAAATTTTGATGTGCTGCCTAGCTTCTTTCCTTTTACCTGTTGGGGCAGTGGAGGCTTCAGCTGCCCAAGTGGAACAGATAGGTACATACTCTTTAGGATCAACTGGGTGGGGCCAGGAGGGGTGGAGGATGATTCTAGTAAGAACGATTGTCTCCCTTGCCATTACCTCAATCCCAATCTACCCAACTGTGTTACTTTGCTAGGGCTGCTATAACAAAGCATCACAAATTGGGTGGCTTTAACAGAAATTTATTGTCTCATAGTTCTGAAAGCTAGAAGCCTTCCAGGTGTCGGCAGGGTTGGTTCCTTCCGAGGGCTGTGCGAAAGAATCTGTTCCATGTCTCTTTCCCAGCTTCTGGCATTTTGCTGGCCATCTTTGGCATTCTTTAGCTAGTACATGCATCACTCTGATCTCTGTGTGTGTCTAAATTTCCCCTTTTTATTAAGGACACCAGTCATCTTGGATTTGGACACAAACTACTCCAGTATGACCTCATCTTAACGAATTGCCTAATTCCCTAATAATAACCCTATTCCCAAATAAGGTCACATTCAGAGACTAGGACTTCAAGATGTGAATTTGGGGGGACACAATCCAGCCTGTCTCACTGACGGAGAGACAGGCAGGCCAGAGGGTCACCTGACTGATGCCTAAAAAGTAGTAGCTGCACCTTTAAAACTGGGGGTGGGTGATCCTTCCTTTCCTGTTTGTCCAAAGCAATTTAAACTCAAGAGGGGAAGCGGCAAAGACACCACATCTATAGCTACATCCCAAACCACCAACCCCATAAACTCTGAAATCACTTTAATTTCCTTTTAACCCCCCAAATCCTGTTTACATCTCAGATTCCAATTGCTTATTTTATTTTATTTTATTTTATTTTATTTTATTTTATTTTATTTTATTTTATTTTATTTTATTTTATTTTATTTTATTTATTATTTTTGCAGAGGAAGATTAGCCCTGAGCTAACATCTGTGACAATCTTCCTCTATTTTGTATGTGGATCACCACCACAGCATGGCCGATGAGTGGTGTAGGTCTGCACCTGGGAACCAAATCCATGAACCCAGGCCACCAAAGTGGAGCACGTGAGCTCAACCGCTGGGCCACGGGGCCGGACCCTCCAATTGCCAATTTTAAAGCTTGCTTCTATAACACTGTTTATAGGCCTTGTTATTGGGCAGATGTATATTCTCAGCTGACAATGAGAAACTAAACTAAAAAACCTTTTAGAGATGCGATATTTCGTTATTCAAACCTGATTTACAAGAATAGCTGGAAACTGGCCATTTAGTGAAGCGTTAAAAATAGCAAATAACATTTGGAACAGTGACACTGAAAGTAAGTCGATTGGAGACACTAAGAACAAATATCAGGGTTTCTCTCTCCACACCCTGCTAGCCACTGTTTCTTTTTTCCCATTTTCAAGGTATAGGAAGGACTTTCACTCACATCATCCTAATGCAGGGTTCCTCAACCTGGGCACTGTTAACATTTCGGGCTGAATAAGTCTTTGTTGTTGGGGCCTGTCTTGTGGGATGTTCACAGCACCCCTGGTCTCTGCCCGCTAGATGCCAGCAGTGTCTCCAGACATCGCCAGATGTCATCTGGAGGGCACAGTCATCCCCACTGAGGACTGCTGTCTTAAAACATGCATAAGCACTTCGTCACTCTAAAATGCTCTGCAGATGTGTGGCATTATCTCATTTATTACTTCCAACAGCTGAGCGTTTTGTTACCATTCCCAACTTATAGATGGGAAACAGGGCGAGTTGTTTAAATGACCTGCTTCAGGTGTCACCGCAGAGCCATCACAGCCTGCTGCTCTTTAGATTACGTTGCAACGGCTGTGAGCGTCTATTCTAAATGGTTTTAATGGTCCTCTCCTACTGGAGAGCGTGTTGTCCCCAAGTCACTGCCAGAGAACGTCTCTGAGGGTTCCTGGTACCATTTCTGGGCTTGATAGGACATGGAGCCCAGATTGGCTTTTCATTGCATTGATCTCACCTACTTGCAGACAGCTCTTGGGAGCAAATGCATATGCTTGCAAAGGGGATATGCAGATCCTTTCTCGTGTTTATTTCAGGTCAAGTTCTCCTTGCAGGGACATGCTCTGCTACTGAGGATTGGATCTTGTGTTTAAATGGCATAAAATGCGATGTGTGAATGAGATGCCCCTCCCTCCCCCATCTCTTCCGTGGTCACAGGGCTAATCTTACTCGGGCTGCCAGTTGTGGGAGGCTCAGTTAATCTCATTAAATGAAGCCAGTGCCTCCTGATTTCCTAGTCCCGCTCTCCCTTCTCCATCGAGGAATGATTTTAATGGCCCAACAAAGGGCTCGGCCCAGTGCCCTATGAATTTGAGATAATGTCCCGTGTTGGATTAACTGAACTCTCTTGCCAGCAGAGCTGATGCTATCCGCCCATTTATTGACAGCCTTGTCAGCAAAAATCTGGAGTCTGAGGGCTGGCAGGCAGCCAACTTGCTTTCCACTGTCTCTCCAGCGTCTCGGTATCAGATGTTGTGCCTCCTGCCTGGGCTGCTGTTGGCAAATCGCTGCATGCTCATGTTATTTATCAGGGGTGGAGGGAGGGCAGGAAGGGATACAGGTTTTCCAGGAAGGAATTTGTATTCCTTCCCAGGTTCTCTGTTTATAGATTAAAAAAAAAAAAAAAAGCACTTGAAACTGACTTTTAATAACATGAAATAATCATCTTATTGTTCAACACTGAAAAAAACAATCATTCCAAACCATGTGACTATTTGAGGTGCCAAATCACAAGTCACACAGGTCTTGTGGACTTGAGCATCGGCCACAGTTCATTCCCCTGCTGATCACCCAGTCCCTGGATGGTGCTTTCCAATTGTACTGGCATACGAAAGCAGTACCTCACTCACAGTGAGTTCTTACCCCTAATCAAGGAAATCAATCAAGGTGTTTGCTGAGTGAATCAAGAGTGAAGTGGGCCTCAGTGAAGAGATGTTTTGTATATCCCTGAGAGAAGAAATTTTTCTGGCAGTACTTTTCATTTTAAAGGAGGAAACAGGAGAAAGGGGATAATTTTTAAGAAATGAATGTCAGCTTCTCTGTCGAGCTTTGTACACACGTCCTGACCTGCCATTCCAAGTTGGACACTCCTATTCGGAGAGCTTCAGGAAAGCAGTTTTGTCAAAGAATTTCTTTCCCCTGAAGTGTAAAGCTCTCAACCACTGGTTCATGTGAGCTGTGTCTGTCCATTCAGCCATCACAAAGGGAGTCTTGGATCAGAAAAGAGAAATAGTGCGGAGGGATTTATGTCACACTGGCACCTAGGAAAGGAAATCAGTCACCTGAGGAGGTATGGGGATGACAGGTGGCCTGGTGGGGGCATCTGCAGCCCCCTGAGCCAGGGAGGAGCACATTTAAGGTGCTTCTCTGTCAATTACTCTTTGCTGCTGTGCACATTGAAAAGGCAAAGCTTCTGAATGGGAATCAGAGAACTTGCCAGTGAAAAAGCCCAGGAGAGGACCTCTCTCCCAGCACAGGGGGTGAGCCTGTCCAAGGCTGTCCAGGAAATAGGTTGGCCCCTGAGAGGCACCAGAAGCCTCATACTGCTCCTGGATGTCCAGAGGCGAGCAGCAAAACTGTGCAAGCTGCTCTCTCGTGTCTGGTGCCCCCTCTGCCACTCTAAGACAAATGTCACTGTCTTCTAATGAGCTGATCTCAGGCATAAATAAGACAGTAAAAGCCTGATGCAAATGAGTGCAAAGTACATATGACTGTAAGCTTCAAAGTAGCTGGAGAATGCATAATTTACATTTTTGGTTCCAGCACTGAAGAAGTAATACTACTAATTACTATGTTTGGAATTTGTATTGCGCTTTACAGTTTAAACGTTGCTTTCATATGCATTTTCTTACCCAAAGGAAGGCTTTCTTCCTTGCTGATGTCCAGGCCGGACTGTCCATTCTGGCACTTACTTCGGTTTAGGACAATGGCTTGGTTCTGTGCCCTGCCACATTAATAAGACCTAGGAGACTGCTGGCTGTTGAATGTGACTGAGACTGTGACAGAAGACCAAAAGTATGGCCTGTATTTGCGATCTGGGGGAGGCTAGGTTCTGAGAAGTGACCTGCAGAGTCAGAGATGGCTCACATCAGAGCTGGGGGCACCCCTTCAGATGAGGGCCTGGGCTCTGGGCCAAAATGCCTACAGGATGAAGCTGCCCTGGGTATAAACCCAAACTGGGGCCTCTCAGACACGCCTGAGGGCGAGGCCATAGGGTAAGAACAGAAGGCCATCGTTAACTCTAATTGCATGAGTAGCACTGGGGGGGGCTGTTTCCTCAGAGCAGGGATGGGCATCTTTGCCTAGCAAGGAGGCACATCTCCCCCACTTACACCCTTTTAATCTGCCCCCAAATATCAATTGCTCCTAATGACGTGGTGAAACATAGAGGACATATTTGCTGCTGACGGAGTGAGCAGACCCAGATTGGGTTAGGAGCTGGGGCCGGCTGGCCTTCTCTCTCCAGCCGCTGTGAGCTTTGGGGAAGGGCTCCCGGGACAGCAGGCGATGCGGCATCCAGGCCTGCGTCTCCTCCTTACTTACCTGACCCT
The DNA here is from genome assembly GCF_020826845.1 of Diceros bicornis minor. Lineage (NCBI taxonomy): Eukaryota > Metazoa > Chordata > Mammalia > Perissodactyla > Rhinocerotidae > Diceros > Diceros bicornis. Next base: position 96,957,860 of record NC_080744.1, read on the forward strand.
CCCGGGAAGCCGAGCGGGATGGTTTCTGCTGCCTGCACCAGCCGGAGCCTCTGGGGCCGCCTCCGCCTCCACCCCGCGGCGCCCGGCGGCTGGACGGATGCCCACCTCTTTCCCCGCGCTGACGCGGGCAGTGAGGACCGAGAAAAGGCCATTTGGAGCATGTGAGCACAAGTGAGCCAAGAACAAAGGTTGCCTGTTTATCAGTGCACCCTGGATGCCGGTCAGCCCGGCTCCCAGGAGCTCCTCCCGGCCGTGCGGAGCAGGATGCGGAGAGGCTGCCCGGCTCGGGAATGCTCGGCGGGGAAAAGCAGCCTGTCCCCCGCCTGGTGCGGAGGATGCTGCGTGCACCCACCGGAGAAGCCTGTCTCTCCGCTCTGCCTCCGCGCTCCGCTCGGCGGCTCGCAGGGACCTCGGGGTTTCCGCCTGACGCGCAGCTCCGGGCGCCGCTGCTGAGAGCTGCCCGGCTGGAAATGAAGGGAGCAGATGTGGGGGGCGCAGCCTGCCCTCTTCATCCCCGGCGACGGGCAAGCCTCGAGCCCGGGCGGGAGTCAGCAGCAGTTTGTTCTTTGTTCAGCCCCCAGCCAGGCTCGGCTGCAGCCGCTCATTTTTCTGCGCCTTAATAACCTGCTCTGAAACGCCGACGCCCCCTCTTCTGCTCCTTTTCCTCTGCTGTGCCCCCTGCCAGAGCAGGACGGGGCTGGGGCCAGGACACCACAGCGTGGCCGGAAGAGAGGCCGACGACCCTGCCCACGTACCGCGGACCCTCGCTTCATTCTCCATGTTGGGCTGCCAACCGGTTCCCTGCAGGGACATGGTCCCCACGGTGCCAACCAGCCATCTTCCGAGACGTGGGGTTTACAGCTACTGAGTGGAACGGTCCAGGCGCAGGACAGTTTGGAGCCGTGGGGACTGCCCTGGCTGCCCCATTGGAAAAGGGCACTGCTGCTCAGCCCCCATGGGCCCAATGCTGTCATATCTTCGAAATACTCAAGAAAAGCCAGATATTCTAGTTTCTCTGTAAAATCTTTTGAATTTTTACATATTGGTAGTAAATTCCAGGTTTTCTTAAGCACTAAGCAAACCACCCTGCAGGATGTGTGGGGCCCCGGGGGCTGTCAGCTTGTGGTTTCTGCCCTGCACTTAGGAGCATAAAGCTATAAACCCCTCTTGGGTCTGGCTGGGGTCGTCTCAGCTGAGTGTAGTGACTCTGCTTGGTGGACTCCTTCTCAAGGGTTCTGAGCTCCCCTGGGAGTTCCGATTTTGGCTTGTGCTCTTGGAGTGTAGCTGGGGTCTTTCAGCATAGCAATAGCCAGAAGGAAACTAAACTGTGAATAAAGAGATTTTTCTAGGTCCAGCCTTGCCAGGGGTCAATGTTTCATCTAAGGGTGTTAGTTTTCTACACTGTAACAAATTAATATAAACTTGGATGCTGAAAACAATACAAATTTATTATTGCACAGCCTGTGGGTCAGGAGTATGTCGTGGGTTAGCTGGGTCCACTGCTCAGGGTCTCCACAGATCTTGGCCAGGGCTGCAGTCTCATCTTCCAAGCTCATTCAGGTTGTTGGCAAAATTCATTTCCTTGTGGTTATAGAACTGAGGCCCTCAGCTCCTTGAGAAAGCCTACTGTTCTCTGCTGTGTGGCCCTATCTACAACATGGTAGTGTATTTCTTCAAGGCCAGTCTGAGAATCTCTCTTGCTTTGAATCTCCCATTTCTTTTAAGGACTCGCCTGATTAGGTCAGGCCCACCAAGGATAATCTCCCTTTTGATTAACTTAAAGTCAACTGACTAGGGATCTTAATGATATCTGAAAAACTCCTAAATAACCTAATACAAAAATGAAATCCATCATATTCACAGTTCCACCCACACTCAAGAGAAGAGTCTTAAACAGTGCACGTACACCAGGGGGCAGAAATCTTGGGGGTCATATCAGAATTCTGCCTACCCTAAGAAAAACTTCTTCTGTCTTTGATTTTAATTATCCATTAAACTAAGTCTATGCTATTCTTACATCAACTTTTAGATCTACAATACTACAGTCTGATCTCAAAGGGAACATTGGATTATAATTATTAAATTTTCAATTGGAAGAGCCACAGAGATGAAATGGGGTTCCCAAGTTAATTCTGAAACAAAGCTGATGTTTCACTCAATAATTTATGTTTAGTTCAGTTCTTGGGCACATGAAATTTAAGGGATGTAAAAGGTTCACGAACACGCAGGCATTAGAACGTTCTCCTTGGTTGTCTTGATGCAGATCATTAAGATTTGTTTTTTCATGAACAGAGATTCAGCTAGGTCATAAACTTGATTGCTTGTGGGTCAGCGTTGGTTTAATGGCAGTGAAAGCTTCTCAGAAGAATGTTGGGTCACCGTTCTAGAAGTTGAAGTTCTTTCCCTGTTCATCTCGCATTCTGGGAAGGAGGGATGAAGACTTCAGACAGCAGGAGAGTTGCTGGTTCTGGGACTGCCTTTGCTATCAGTTCTTTTCCCTGCCCTCCCTTCCCTCTGGTTTCTCGGAGGGAGATACACACTTCCACTCTGGCAAAGGCTTCTCTCTTCACTGCTTGCAAGATCTTCAACCACAGGACCATCAGGTCAGGAGGGCGACAGCGGTGCCATCTACCTCTAGAGAAGGAAGAATGCACCAGTGTCAGCATCCTCAGATGGGCCGTGGGCCCCAAGCACTAAAGAACAATCAGTCGTCAGCAGCTGAAGTTCTCCATCCAACACAGAAGCTCATTTCTTAAGAATTAAGCAAGTCTGGGACTGCTGCTCTCTGCTGTTTAGCAGAGAAGGGGCAAAAGCCTTGCTTAAGTCTTTTGCCAATTTATAAGGAATACTGATCTTTTAGTACTCCCATTTCTAAAAGAAAGGGCTATGGATTTAAGAAAGCCCATTGCTCTAAAATCCGCAGGCTGGTGTGAAGACCTTCAGTAGTAGAAAGAAAAGTTTGGGAATCTTCTGGAAGTGTTTTCTAACTGCATAAGAAAAAACATCTTTTTGGGAATCTTTAAAAACACAAAACTGGCTGTTGTGTCCTTCCACTGTATTTGTCTATGGCTCTTCTTGAGTTTGTTGGGAATTACATGTAGTTTTTGTAGGGCGGCTACATGATGGGCTCTTCATGTTGATCAGCAAAATGTCCTAGATTCAAACAAACAAACAAATTTGAAAACACAAAACAAAAATCTGTGACAAGTACAACAAAACCCTCTGTTTCCTCCGAATTTTATCCCGTCTTCCATCCTCAGGGGCCTTAGACCAAGTCCAATGATTGGGGTTGGCAGCAAACCTGTGCCAAGATGCTTTTGACATTGATGACATCAGAGGATATGAATTAGTGGGCTCAATTTCCTCCAGGTACAAGTTAATTAGTAGTCTCACTGCATTCTCTGTGGTTATAAGTTTTGCCTAAAGTCTCAAAATTTTAAATATGTAAAAGACATATTTAATCAGTTTGGAGTATTGTCATTTAGGGGAGAGGAACTATCTTCTGGTGGATTGATAACGAGTTAGCAAAACTGTGTTCTGGTTCTAGATACGACCGACTGTGGTGCTGCCGCTCTGCCTGAACAGTCCGTGACCTCATCTCCCTGTCTGTGAAATAAGAGAGTTGGGTTTGAGCATTGATTTTCAAACTCTGCTTTGTAGTATCTTAGGGTCCTATGTAGTAGGTATGATACTACTTTGTAGTATCATAGGGTCCTATGAGGATGATTGAAGGCCCGCAGGTGGGGAAGAGGGAAAGAAGTCAATGGTGATGTCTTAGTCTGTTTTTGCTGCTATAACAAAATACCACAAATTGGGTAGCTAATAAACAACAGAAATTGATTTCTTACATTTCTGGAGGCTGCAAACCTGAGATCAGGGTGCCAGCATGCTTGGGTGAGGGCCCTCTTGAGGGTTATAGACTTTAGCTGTGTCCTCACATGGCAGAAGGGGCAAGGGAGCTCTTTGGAGCCTCTTTTATAAGGGCACTAATCCCATTCATGAGGGCTCCACCCTCATGATCTAATCACCTCCTAAAGCCCCACCTCCAAATACCATCACGTTGGGAGTTGGGTTCTAGCATATGAATTTTAGGGAGACACCAACATTCAGACCATAGAAGGTAGATAATATTTTAGCTCAGCAAATGCTCTACCCCTCTTTCCATAGGAGGAGTTTACTTCCTCACTCCGCTGATGTTGGGGATGGCCATATGATTTGCTTTATCCAGTGGAATTTGTGATGAAGTGACAGTGTGCCAGTCTGAGCAGAGACTCTAAGAAATATCTCACATTTCCACTTTAACCTCTTGCACCTGCTCTCTGCCATGAGAACATCAAGTTCTAGGTAAGAAGTGCTCCTTCAGTCTGGTCCTGCAATGAGAACATACGTTGAGAAAAAATCTAAACCTATCCTTCAACTTGGAACAGAGCCCTGAGAGCCATCCCTCAGACCTGTGAGCAAGAAATAGATATTTGTGGTTGTAAAACATGAAGACTGTGGGGTTGCTTGTTATACAGCACTACTGCAGCAAAAGCTGACTGATACAGGGCCCAGATGAGCTGCCTCTGGGTCCCCAACTCCACCTCTAACTAGTGAAGCTCTGTCCTTTACTGTTTTACATACCAGCTTGCCTAAAAGACTTCATCTGAATAAAAGAATTCTGCTGCTAAACACCCAGAACAAAACGCCAGCTGCATTAGACTACTTTTTATAAAGTTTCCATTGACTCATCATTTTAATATTTTGACATTTTGGAAATATACATCTCTGATCATGTTTATTTTTCATTTCTACTGTTGCAAAAGAAGCAATAAAATTAAATCAAGACTTTAGCAAGTTAAAACAATTATAATTTTAAGTAAAAACTGTTTACTATTTTATAGTCTCTCTGTCATTAATTTGCAGAAATTAAATTAGCAAAGCCATTTAGATATCATTTCAGCGAGGCAGTTCATGACAGATTTACTTTGTAAATGCTTCTTCCAGCTCTGATATTTTAAAAGTCAACAAATGTCATTTGTCCAGCAGGGGTTTTGTACAGATTTGGAGAAAGGAACAATGGCCTAGAGACATGTCAAGACTGGTCACATGCACTGTGTACAGTGAAATCTGACCATGGAGGGGGTGTGCCCTCAACCCTGGCCTGGTCCCAGACTCGGGAACCATGTGACATGGCTAATTCCTGGCGTGAACGGCCTGCTCGTCTTTTCCTCCCACGTGGCAGTCAGTCCTGTGAGCAGACCTTGTGCGTGTGTGGCCTCACGTGCAGTGGACTTTTCCTATCCATTATTACTCCCTCAAAAGTTAACCTTTCTGTGTCCTATTTAATCAGGATCCTGAAAGATGACCGGCAATCATATCCAGTGAATAAAATGAGGCCAAGGTTTTAAAAGTGATACCAGGTTAAGATGTTAACTTTCCCAGGAGATTAGTCCCCTAGAATTTTGCAATGTTTTAGTACAAAGAAATGAATAATGGTGGGTATTCTAGACACCATGGGAAGGCTGCTAAGGAGCTATTTTTAGATTTTTGTACCAATTTGAAGAACACACTGGGGGTGTTTATTCTTCTGTGAAGAGCACTGGACCTGGTGGCTCGTCTCAGCCCCAGATCCTACCCTCCTTCTTCTCTCTGTGTCCATTCATTTCAGAGGATGTGCTCCACAGACAGCTTGTCCCTAGAGTTACTCGCTGAAAATGCTCAAGCTCTGTGACCAATAATTTCCTCTAAATGACCTCAGTTTCATCATCAGTGAAAAGAATAGATTGGAGCAGATGGGTTTTTTTCTTCCTTCTCTACTTTCTTCCATTCCTCACTTTAGCCTATTTTATTAAGCATGTACTTAAATTATTTTAATTATAAGACATTCTGAATATATAAACACACACAAAGAATTATTTAACAGAACCTATGCATCCACCAGTTAGATTGAACAGATGTTAACTTATTGCTTCAGATTTGCTCTGGGTCTTTTTTATTTAAGTCACAAACCAATTTTGAAAATGTTAAACTATGAGAAAATGGCCCTTTTAAGATCAAGGAGTTATGATAAGTTAAGGGGGAAATCCAATATGCGTTAATAAACAATTATGAAAATGAGAGCAGTCCAAATGAAAATCTATGGAAGAGTGCCGAATCTATAATCAGAAAAAAAAAAAGTAACTTGAAATGCTTTCATTGTCTATCACAACGCAAGGAAAATAAACTCTAGAAAAACAAAAGAATAATAAAACAGTCATGAGGAAAGACAATAAAGGAATTAATAGAGACAAAATTAGAAATAAATCAGGAAAAGGGTAACACACGTCTTAGGAAGAGATTATACAAAATGAATTACCTGTTCCAGGATATTAAAAAATATGGACATCTGCCCAGTTATGAAGCAAACCAAACTTTGACACCAATACCTAACAAAGACAACAACCAAAAGGCTGGTGACATAGAGGTGGGCAGAACTGCCTTCCAAAGATAACCACTAAATGAGACCTATCGCTAAGCAAATTCATAACGTTCATACATGTTCCATACAGCCTTACTGAATTTAGGAAAGTATTAAGAGAATGTGGTGACCAAGAAGAGAGTAATCCACAAATGGAAGTTGGATTGTTAGGAAACATATTAATAAATTTATAATAATAGATAATATAAGAAAAACAACCATTGCAAGACATTCTCAAAATGTATTTAACATCACGTGGATGAACTTTGAGGACAGTATGCTAAGTGAAATAAGCCAATCAAAAAAGGACAAATATTGTATGATTCCACATATACGAGGTACCTAGAGCTATTGTTTAGACAGAAAGTAGAGTGGTGATTGCTGGGGACTGGGGGGAATGGAGAGTTATTGTTTAATGGGTATGGACTTTCAGTTTTGCAGAATAAAAAGGGTTCTGGAGACTGGTTGCATAACAATGTAAATGTACTTAACACAACCAACTCTACACTTAAAAATAATTAAAATGGTAAATTTTATGTTATGTGTATTTGGCAACAATTTAAATTGAATGTCAGTTTTTATGTAAACTTTAAAAAGTATTTAACATCAATTTTTGACCCGAATCTACATAAAATGCGAGAATAAGCACAATTAGTTAGCTTGTCTTAAAAATCCTAAAAAATATGCTATTAAACAAGTGGTTCATCTTACATCTGATGGGTTCCCAGAAATCAGAAAAAAAATGGTAATACCTATTTAATAGAATTTTTCAATTTGCAAATGATTGCAGAGTTATTTTTTGTCCAATTTTTTTTCACTAACAGCATCTATTTATTACTTTTTTCAAATAATGCGATATCTATTATTTCTGCTTCTTAAATGTATTAAAATTTATTTTGTGATCAAAACAAAATCTTTAAGCACCTCCTGGATATGATAGAATGTATGTTGTCTGTTTTAAAAATGTAGGTTTTTATCTGTATATTTATTCTACTTTAGTAATTGTATTGTTTAAGTTCTTCCTACTTCTTTTTTTTTGTTTATTTTTGCCTACTTGTTCCCATAAACTGAGATTGGTACATTTAAGTAATGCACTATAATTACGTTTCTATTTTTTCTTCTTCTCCTAACAATTTTTCAATTTTTAAACCAATATTGTTGTGAAAAAGTTTAACAGTCTTCTCTCTTCAGTATGAATCATGTCTTTACCAACCTGAAGTGACCCTCTTTGTGGGTTGGCACATATGGGAACAGGAGTAGGGGGTCTTTTGGATCATTGCATAGAACTGTAAGTGCTGTGCCTCGAGAGTCACCAGCTGATGGAACCGACACCTTGCCTCTCGAGCATGGCGGGACACACACTCAACTGGGCAGCAGCGGCCCTGGGAAGGAGACTCAACATGACCACACCACACTCCTGGCATGGAGGTGAGGGTGAGCAGACGTGCCAGCTTTCCAGGATAGAAAGCTGCCCTTTAGCACACACTGAAGTGAGGCTGCTTGGAGGCAAAAGTCCTCCCTGAGCCAGGGCCCACGCCCGCGCTTCAGACTGCAGCATCTGGGATGCTTACAGTAGCAGGGAAGCGTGGAGTCACCCACTAAGTATCTTCTACATGATTTCTGGGCAAATAGCTGTCAAGGATAGACCTTTCCTTTCCTCATTCGAGAATAAACAGTTAAAAATAGGGTGTTGATGTGAAAAGAATCTGCAGCATCCAGTTCAGGATGGTGATTTGAACTATTCTTTAATTCCCTATCCTCTCATTTTCCCACTGAAATAACCAAAGTATAAAGGAGTGAAAAATCTATATAAAAGTTGAAAAACAGGAAAGAGTTCCACAACAACAGTACAGACACTTTGAGGAATTTCGTAATTGGTACTTCCTCCAATCCTTCAAGAAATTCCAGTCAGACTATGGTTCAATAAACGTGGAGTGGAATTGTCTCCATCAGAACTACCAAAAAAATCTCTTTGGAACTGGGAGAGGCAAGGGCTTGAGGCAGCCAGTTAAGGCAAGGTCAATGCCATGAGTGACCTTAGGGAGTGGACTGATGTGGGCAAACAGAGCTATTGACCGTGGCACTCCCTCCTGGAATCCAAGGGGTGGGGATGGAGGCCAATGCCGCAGTGAGAGGAGGGGGCAATGCCACCACCTGTTTTAGGCTACCACTCCAAAGACGTGAAAAATGGCACAGCAATGAGGTCTCTGCTATGCTACGTTAATGGGCCTCCTGTTAGCTCCCCCTACTGAGGCTTTATCTCCTTTGGGTAAATAAGATTTGCCCCTTAAGTTCTCATGTTTCTATATTTGAGGGTATTTGTGATTTGGCGAACAGGTTTATTCTTTTTTGACACCAGATATCCTTTCCATGTTTATTCATTTTGTTTTCTTCAATTTCAATCTCCTGATCTTTGGTGTGAGCCAAGTGGCTTTTTTATTTCTATGAAAAGAAATGATCTTTTTACCGTGGAAACATTAGTCATCCTGCCTCCTCATTTAAAAACATTCTTCTCTTGAGAAGGTGCCAATATCAAGGGTGCACACTCATTCATTTCTCTAGGGATCACTATCAGGATTGTTTTTTGTAGCCATTATTTCTTTAAATTGAAGCCTGATACTTTGCAGCCTGTGATTTTAAGTTACGTGGAGGCCTAATGGCTGCATTTCCAGAGATTTCATTTACAATGGTATCAGATGCATTGAGGTGAATGAGTTCCACCCTTCAATGGAAACTGGGAAAAGCAGAGCTGAGTGGACTTTTAGATTCATATTAACAGCGATTGCTCAGAAGCAAAGGTCAAGAAAGAATGCACAAATACTTGTCTTTACTAAAACACTTCAATTATGTAAAACTTGAAAATCTGTTCTCGTTTTTAAGTGAACACATTAATCTTCTAAGGAATGAAAGAAGAAGTTGTGAATTTAGGGAGAAAGAATAATTTAGTCCTGACTTTTGTTACCCCTCCAGAGCTAGATTAAAGAGAAGACCAATCAATCGGTTCCTAGGACACTGATCTATAAGGGGTACCCAAACCACACAACTGTGGCAGATAGACCCTAGGGTGGCCCAGTTACTGAAGGGTTTATGTTCAAGTCTATAATCATCTCCTCTTGAGTGTGGGTGGGACCCGTGACTTGCCTTAAACCAATAGAATATGGTAAAAGTGAGAAGATGTCGTACCTTTCATCATGCTACAGTGTGTGTGCGTGTGTGTGTGCACATATACACAAGAGCGGCCCTCCATTGCTGTCTGAATAAGTAAGCTGCCCTGTTGTGAGAAGGGCTGAGAGGGGCACACGGCAAAGAGCCGCAAGCAGCCTCTAGGACACGAGAGACACCACGGCCAACAGCCAGCGGGGAATCAGTGACCTCAGGCCCACAGCCATGAGATGGATTCTACCAACAACCTGGGGGGCTTTGAGGGGGATCTTCCCCTGTCCAGCCTCTGATGAGACACCAGTGCCACCTGACACCTGGCTTACCGCCTGGAGAGGCCTCGAAGAAGCGCATCTGGTTACTGTGCCTGGATTTCTAACCTACAGGAAACTAAGAGTTAGTAAATGCGTGTTGTTTTAAGCTTCAGAGTTTGTGGTGATTTGTTATGCAGCAATGGAAAACTAATGGAACCAGGGAAACAGGTGACAAAGGTGGAGAAAACGGTATTTGCCGGAGCTCACTCAAGGAGAGCACAGTGCGGTTGGAAGGACTGTATCATGAGCCACTTAGATTCGGGGTTAGAATCTTCAGAAGCAAGTTAATTCATGGTCGTGTAAGGAGAGAAATCTGAGCTACTGAAGGGCTTCTGTTTTGCTGAGTGGCCTGTGCAGCTTTGCAGTCAGAGCGCAATTACTAGAAGAACGAGAAAAGCTTGCTTATTGCCAGCCGTCCACAGACGCCTCCACCTTCCCCCGCAGGACTCAGACTCTAAATATATGGATGTCAAACAAATATTTAAAGAACGTTATTTCTGAAGGGTGACAAATTATTGGTTTCCCTGGAGCACTCACATGGTTTTTTCTGGCTTTGGATCTATTGGCTAAGGTCACGAGGTACACTCAAGGACACACCTGAACTTGGCAGCCAAAGACTCAGGCAAGGCCACTCAGTTCGTGTCGAGGGCCCGTTTTCCAGTGGGCTGAGGTGGTGGAGGGAAGCCTACATCTCCGAGGAGGCCTCCAAGGCTCTGGCAAGATTAGGTCTCTGGGAACCTCCTGTTCCGTGCTCTTTCTCAAACAGAGGGCTTTCCCTACGCACTCACTTTTTCTACTGGGGTATCTGAGAAGGAGCTAAACTATTTATTATTGTCTATAGAAAACAGAAGGGGTTTAATTGTGACATTTTGACTCTGGTTGGTTTTCCTGAAGGCAGAGTCTCCTTCCCCAAGTGACACTGAAGCACATGCTTCTGACACCCCTTTCTGTTAGCCTGTCTAGGGCGAGGTGGAGACGAAGGGGCAAAACTTCCAAAAACAGTTCCTTCCCTCTGACCTGAAATTCGTATTGCATTCATTTGTATTGTTTTATTTGACATTGCAGTGGTAATACATACTTTTGGCAATACAATTCAATCAATACAGATATAAAATGTGAAAGTTCCCATTTATACCCTACACTCTCAATGAATCCCACTGCAGTATCCAGAGGTCATCATGAGTAAAGTCTAACGTGGGTGTGTGTGTCTGTGTATACACACTCTCAAGGAGAGGTTTTATTTAGTGAATTGGGACCATTATTTATACTTACCGCTCTGCAACTTCTGAATCACTTAATGAAATGTCTCAGATGTCCCATTGCCAATTCATATAAATCCACTTCTTTCTTTTTAGTGTCTGTAGAGTATTCCATGTTATGAATGCATCAATATTTATATCCTAGTTTCTTTATTGCTGGACATTTCGTTTTTTTCTAGTTTTCCCCAATACAGAAATGGGGAATCTTTATACACATATGCAAATATATTTTTAGGGTAGATTCTCCAGTTGAATTGCTGGGTCAATAGGGTACATATATTTTACACTTTGATGGATAGCTGCTAAATTGCCCTTTGTGAAGCCTGTACCAATGTGCCCTCCTCATTAGAGTACGAAGGTACCCATTTCCCACACCCTTGATGACGTTGGATAGTATCGATTTTTTAAAATCTTGCCAACATGGGTGAAAAATGAAATCAGCAACTTGGCTTCTTCATCCTGTCCTTCCCTTCTCAAGTTTCCCAGCTGGGCAATGAACTTTCTGTTACTCTTCTCTTCTGCTCCAAAGAGAAGAAATATTACGTAATTCTCATGTGTAAATTTACATTTAAATTATATTACTAGATTTCCTAATTCTGAATCATTCCTGTATTCTGGGGGATGCATTTGGTTGCAATATTATTTTAGCTTGCTGCTGAATTTGATTTGATAACATTTTATTTAGAACGTTTGTAGTCATAAGTAAAGTGGTTTACAATCTTCCTTTTTGGTTATTCTTGTCTGGTTTTGTTATAAGGGTTTTGCTAGGCAAGTAAAATAAATTGAGGAGTTTTCTATTCTTTTATGTGCTCTGAAACACCTTATATTACATAGGAGTTTTCTGTACCTAGGAAGTTTTATAGAACTTACTGGTCAAACTTTCTGACCCAGGTGCCTTTAGGGTCGAGAATTTAAAATGAGGGCAAAGCTTTTCTCCCACAATTATGGATAAAAGCAGTTAAAAAAATGGAATTAAGTTGACGCCCTTCCCCCCACACACATACATGGAACTGTAATCTGTCAACAAGACAACATATAATATCTTTCCAGTTTGGATCAGTAGAGGAATTGGAGAAGAAAATTCATAAAATTCACTAGGAGGGAGAAAACAGAAAGGCCCAGAGGGAAGACACTGAGCTGGGCTGCCCACAGAGCTTTTTGGATGATGTTGGCCTCTTTTAATCAAGAAGATAATATAGAAGTTCTGTTCAGCTGGGTTGTAGTGCAACTCAACTTCCCAGGCTTGATTTGGAATTTTTAAGCAGAGCCGACCTTGTCTTGAAAAATTTCCCTTCCCAGAGGGCTCAGAAACTAAAGTATCATTTTACTTTGCAAATATGCAAAGAGTTTAGCACAGGGTTTAGTTCATGGTAGGTATTCAATAAAAGTGGGTTTCCTTCTCCCGGGCCCGTAAAAACATTTCATTTCATCTGAATGTATTCACTTCTGTTCTCATAGAAGGAAAGGTAGCAGGCAGTGGTGGTGTTTGACCCCGTAGCTGGAAATGAATGCCAGCTGCGTGCACTTCAGATACAATCAGAATTCCAGGGTCTCAACTAACTCTGGACGTAAAAGAATAAAATAATTTTTTGAAAGGCACAGCAAATCTAGTGAGGCAAATCTCATCCTCGGAGGAGACTGGATTTTCAGCCAGCTTCCATATGGGTCTGAACTCCTTTCCTGAGCATTCGGCAACTTAGAATCTCAAGCTGTGTAGAGGTGGGCAAGTGTGGCTGAGCCTGGGTGTCAAAAATAATTAATGACAACCTTCTGCTTGCAGGAATTTCAGCTTTGGTGCCTAGTTCAGAACAATTTACTGTAGCACACATAAAGCAAAATCATTTGTTTTACTTTACACGTTGTTCCGTGTGTTCTTTCCATGTTTTGGCACAATTCACTGGTTCTAATATACGGTAAGCCTTGTCTTCGTTTTAATTCAGTAACCTGGAGAACTATTGTTTTAAGGACGGCTGGGTTAAAATCAGCACATGCAGACTGCGGTCCAAACGTGCCAAACATCTGTTGAATGTGAATATACTTCAGATGGTTTTAATATAGCTGGATGTTTGATATCACATGGAAACAGACACTCTGTGATCAGAATCCCTGCATAATAGCTATAGATAAACATGTCTGTGAGCTCTCCATTGGAAATTATACATATATGGCAGACACCTCTAGTTGTCTACCCAATTTCCACTCTCCCTTTCTTCCTTACTAACAGAATGCCAATTTTGTGATACATCCGGCTAAAAACCTCATTTTTCCAATTTGCATTGAAGCTGGGGATGGTGAGCTGATAGAATTCTCAACAATGAGATATAAGCAGGAGTCAGCTAAAGGTTTCTGGTAAATGTTTTAGTTTTCTTCTTTTTCTTTTCATTTTGTTTTTGTTGTTCTCTTCATTGTTTTATTTTCCTGCCTGGAACACAGTATTGAGGCTGGAGTCGGAGCAGCCTTCTTTTGACCATGAGGCAAAATGCATTAGAAATGAAAGCACATGCTAAAGGTAGTGGAGTGGACAGAGAGACGGTGCCCGGGACACTGATTGCCAAATAAGACTACTTATTATGCAAGAACAATAAACCCTTATTTGTTAAGTTACTATTATTTGCAGTTGAACACAATCTAGATTGACATTACATAGACTTTTTTCTCTTTCTTTCTCTTAATTTTTAATGATTCTCTCTCCATTTTACCTCTTTTGGGGGAAGAGTTGGATTCATTTGAAGATTGTAGATACAGAGCTCTGTTAGTCATATTTTCCTTATACTGAGCTTATAGTTTCTTTCAGAGCTAATGATCCCCATCAGTGTATGGATGGTCATTTGGAAAAGGAACACAATTTAGGCTTTTATAACCAGTGGAAAGGCTGGATCCAGGGGACTTCCAGGTCCCCAGTTGTAGATTTTTGCATGAAAGCTATAATGTGTGCACGGACACAGGTGTCTGCAAGGACCAGGGGTGCCCGGAGATGTCACAGCATCACCTCTCACAGTTCAATGGCATCTTTCTCCCAGAAGAGAATCCCACAGGCTCAGGAATGCCCAGGAATTACTGATGGTGTGTCTGGCATTCTCAGAGTTGACAATACAGCAAACCATTCAAGAGAGCAGGATTCCAATAGAATTTGCATGTGGTACATGCGCAGATGAGAAGTTCTTGTAGTCTGGCTGTCCATGCCCTATCCTTGACTTTGCTAAGGTTTCAGTTTCTCATTGCTCTCTTGTGAGGGGAGAATGTCCTGCCCAGTTCATTCAGGAGTATCAGTCCTAACACACTGACATCCAAACATGTTAATCTTCTATTGATATAACTAGGACTAGAATTAATGACCGTCTAATGACCAGAGAGGGTCTTGATAATTTAGGGCCACATTTATATTCACATTTGGCTTTAAGAGGGTTAAAAGAACCCTTTTAGAAAAGAACATTTCATGTTCTTTAAATATTGCAAAAGTAAGAAAGAGCATTGCAACTCAGCAAACCTTCTTGAGAATGTGGCACACTTCTTGTAATCCCGCCATCTCAAATACAGAGTCTCAGTATTTCCTGAAAGATTATCAGGGTCTCTCACTCCTACTCTTCCTACTTCTGCAATTGCACCTGAGTCTTTCATGGTTTGTTAATACCTCTGTTTATACAGAGTGTGTAGGCACAAGGAGAAAAGGAAGTAACGCATAGAGTTGAAGCTTTTGCTCAGTCCTGGAGCCGCGTAATGAGGTGCAGGAAGCATTATCAGTAGATTGCTCTGATTCATGTCCTCTGCACCCTCCTGTCTCATCCATTTCCATGGAAAATTAAAAATTGTTTACAAAAACCAATTTGAGGGACAGGAGGAATGTTGACAACATTAGTCATAGATGTGTCTTAACCATGTGGCTTTAATAGAACTACTGTGACAAAAACTTCCAAATAGTTTACCGTAAGAAAAAACCTGCACCAACTAAAAACAGTTTTGTTTTGACTAGTGGTGTTAAAATATTTAAAGGAAAAGATGTTTGGAGCCCCTAGAATTTCTGGCTGAAGGCAAGAGTTTCAGGTGGAAGGCCAATGAGGAGATGAGTTAAAGTCACACTGTCAAAGAAAATGGCCATGTGTCTCCATTTGGGTGAGCCTCCTGGAAGGTGAGAAAAGAGGACACGGGAGACAAGGGTCCCTGGGATCAAGCCCACTAAGCTTTTGCAGAGAAGACTATGAAAAGACTATACAGCAGAGTTCTAGAGGGAAAAAGAGTGTAGCCAAGATAAAGTAATGGAGCATACATTCAGTGAGAGCCACCAAGACAAGAAAAAGCCCACAGCTTGGGTAGGTGAGGCAAGCAAGGAAGGGCTGGGCCAGCAGTGCCATGGCTCAGCCAACTGGCTGCAAGAAAGTATAGCTGGATGTGCAAGTTCACTGCTCAGGGAGGCAGAAAAAGTGCTGAATGAACGCATTTTGTGGCCAGATAAGTAAAACAGACCTGACTAGAGACACAAACAGAGCCAACATGTGAGATCAAACACAAGAAAAAAAATAAAGTTGATAAATGAGGAGTCAGCAAACTTTTCCTGTAAAGGGCCAGACAGTCCACAGTTTAGGCTGTGAGAGCCACACGGTCTCTTTCACAGCTACTCAACTCAGCCGTCCTGGCGCAAAAGCAGCCAATAAATAAAGTTTTATCAGAATACAGCTGTACCCATTTGTTGACTATTATCTATGGCACTCCAATTTAAATTTCACGTAATTATCACGTATCACAAAATAGTCTTCTTTCCTCCCTCCCCCAACCCAACCTTTTTGATCTTAGCTTGCAGACTGTGCAAAACCAGGCATAGGGCCAGGGCCATATTGTGCCAATTCCTATGTTAAACAAATCAAGACATGGTGGTGGGGGAAAGGATTGAGGGAGAGACTAAAGGGAGTGGGGGGTCGTGCAAAGGGCAGAAGTAAGTGTGTTAGGTAAGTACATCAGATTTAGGTAGCAATTCATCTTAGCGCTGCAGTGTTCATAGCATTTTTGTCCTTTACGGAAATATCTCTCTCAATTTTATAAGCATAGAATAGAATGCAAATGTTTTATTTCTAATTTAAAAGAAGGAACTATATTAAACAAAAATGAATGCATGTGTCGTTGTTGTCATTTCTTACTCTCAGTGTTTTGAGATATGAAAAAGACTCAACTCTCAGGTTGCGCCGTTCCTCTCGGTCCCACTGTTTGCCAGGGCTCCTGTCTAGTAGCAGAGCTCCTGAGAAGACCTTTTTAAAGCTTTAGAACATTATCTCTGAAACCCACACCTTCATTAAGTGACAGTAGGTCTGTGAGGAGAATGACCTGCTCTGGAGCCAGCGTGTGTTCCTGCGCCTTCCCTGCAGCAGTCTGCCGCAGCGCCCCTCGAGGAGCACCTTCCACAACTTTCCTCCATGGGAATCTGTACTTCTCATTCAGATGAGGCATGGAGATCACTGAATGTGATTGGAAATGATTCCAATAGACGATTAGCTAATTTGGAAGCTTCCTGGAAGCCAGACAGTGCATCAAGGCAACCTCTGCCTCCTTTTCATCTTAGTATCTGTATTTCCTTAGGACAATGCTTGGGATGTGGTAGAGGCTCAGTAAATGTTTGCTGATTGAGCAAATGCATGAACGAATGAGTGGTTAGGTCATGTCAGTCAGCGGGAAATAAATAGATATTGTGGAAGAGAAGACATTTATGGCAGCTGTGCTACAGGTATCTATGCTTCTAAAATTGTAACAAATTACCTACCGATGTCAAAGTATACTACAAAGCTGTAGTAATCAAAACAGCATGGTACTGGCACAAAAACAGGCACACAGATCAATGGAACAGAATCAAGAGTCCAGAAATAAACCCACACATCTATGGACAGCTAATCTTTGACAAGGGAGCCAAGAACACACAGTGGAGAAAGGAAAGTCTCTTCAATAAGTGGTTTTGGGAAAACTGGACAGCCATATGCAAAAGAATGAAAGTAGACCATTATCTTACACCTTACACAAAAAATAACTCAAAATGGATTAAAGACTTGAATGTAAGACCTGAAACCGTAAAGCTCATAGAAGAAAACATAGGCAGTACGCTCTTTGACATCCTTCTTAATAGTATCTTTTTGAATATGTCTCCTCAGGCAAGGGAAATAAAAGAAAAAATAAACAAATGGGACTATATCGAACTAAAAAGCTTCTGCAGAGCAAAAAAAGCCATCAACAAAACAAAAAGACAACCTACCAATTGGGCGAAGATATTTGCAAATCATATATCTGATATGGGGTTAATATCCAAAATATACAAAAAACTCATACATCTCAACAACAAAAAAACTAACAACCTGATTAACATATGGGCAGAGGATCTGAATAGTCATTTTTCCAAAGAGGATATACAGATGGACGACAGGCACACGAAAAGATGTTCAACATCACTAATTACCACGGAAATGCAAATCAAAACCACAATGAGATATCACCTCACACCCATCAGAATGGCTATCATTAAAAAGACAATAAATAACAAGTGTTGGAGAGGATGTGGAGAAAAAGAAACCCTCGTACACTGTTGGTGGGAATGTAACCTGGTGCAGCCACTATAGAAGACAGTATGGAGACCCCTCAAAAAATTAAAAATAGAACTACCATATGATCCAGCTATTCAACTTCTGGGTATTTACCTAAAGAACATGAAAACACTAATTTGAAAAGATCTATGCACCCCTATGTTCATTGCAGCATTATTCACAATAGCCAAGACTTGGAAACAACTTAAGTGCCCATTAATGGATGAATGGATAAAGAAGAAATGGTATATATACACAATGGAATACTACTCTGCTGTAAAAAAGATGAAATCTTGCCACTTGTGACAACATGGATGGACCTTGAGGGTCTTATGTTAAGCAAAATAAGTCAGATAAAGAAAGCCAAACACTATGATTTCACTAGTACGTGAAAGATAAAACAACAACAATAACAGCAACAAACAAACACACGGACACAGAGAAAAGATTAGTGGTTACCAGAGGGAAAGGGGGGTGGGGCGGAAGGGAAAGGGATAAAGGGGGACATATGTACGGTGAGGGATGGCAGCTAGACTTTCTTTTGGTAGTGAACACAATGTGTAGTGTATATAGAGAAGTTGAAATACAATGATGTACACCTGAAATATACATAATGTCATAAACCAATGTTACCTCAATAAAAAAAAAATAAAAAAGAGAAGAAAAGAAACAAAAACAAAGCAAAAAAAAAAAACAAAAAAAGAAATTACCTGCTGTGGAAAGTAGTTGGAGGGTGAATTTCTTGGTTCGTGTGACCTGATTTTTTCCTTCAAATCAGGGATTCTGAACTTTGTTGAGTTTGGATAGTGTCCCATTTGCATAAGGCCACACAGCTGTGCTTACAGCTGGAGCCAGATCTTGCCCAGGATTTGCTTTGTTAAGTGTCCATTCTGAAATGTGGGTGGACCAGAATCAGAGATGTTTCAGTGGTTATACAACACACTGGAGGATGCCTGTGGAGATCTGGGGGCAATTTGGGAATATGGTTGGGTCATCAGGAGTGAAGAGCTATGATAACTGAAGAATTACGGTGCCTTATTGTCTTTTAACCCAAGATTAGACAAAGAGGAAAGCAGAGGAGATGATTTTTAGCCGGATTTGGTAAGCAGGAGTAACCATAAGTCCCTTAATTTGGTTCATTGGTTCATGTTATTGTAAACACCTGGTATGAAACCAATGCGAACTTTCCATCTGGTTCTTGTCTCAAGAAAAGAACTAGGAGACACAGGTAGTATGTAATTCTGTCACAGAGGAATGTGGCAGAAGTTTAAGGAGACAGGATTAAATGTGGTCAGATGAAAGCCAAGAGTTTCAGGTGGAAGGAGTAATAAGGAAGTGAGCTAAGGCCACACTGTCCAAGTAAATGGTCATGTGTCTCCAACTGGGTGACACAAAGTTTACCTTGTGATCCTGGCCTAAGGTCTAATAGTACCCCCTCCCTTCTTAGAGTCATTCTGGATCTAGATTCTGGGGCAGGCAGGACAAGCTTCTGCATGAGGGGTAAGTGGAATCAGCCTGTCCTGGCTTCAGCACATTAGGGTCCAGACAGGCCAACACAATTCTTTATTCCATCATCATGAGGATGAATAATAATTGCACATATGGTCACTGAAATCTGTTTCCCTTTCAAAGTGCTCGCTGTATGGCTTGAGCTGGGTTGGGATTTTGCAAATTGGCACTTGGGCAACTGCTTTTCCAAGCTGAAGTGTCAGAGCATCGAAGATCAGCTCATAATCCTTTCTTGGCCCATGACTTGCAGAATTATTGCAAAGCATAATTGCAGAATGGAGTTGCAAGCTGTTCATGTGGCTGCAACATTTCTTTTACAAGCTTATGCAGAATGTCAGGAGGAAAACTTTATTTTGCATTTTTATGGGCAATGTAAAGAATCCTTTGTAAATATCTTAAAACTGAAAAAAAAAAACTAACCTTAACTGAAAACACACACACACACTCCAACTCTAAGAAAGCTTATTTTTACTAATAACAAACATCAGGTATCTAGTGATCAAGCAATTTCCTGGCAAGAAATACTGCGAGACAAGTCTGGAAGGATTTTAGAAATGTTGACTAGCTCATGAACCACAGCCCATACCAAACTTTTACAGGATGCTAGGTGTGGAGCAATTTCACATGCTCTTTGAGACTACTTTGTTCTGCAATGAAATCTGGGAACAAAACAGCCATAGAGTAATTTGAGTCTAAATAGAAAATGGAAACATATGTGGGGAATGTTGCTGGAAAGAAACTGAACATTTGATAAATGTTAATAATGATTCAAAGGATATTTCGCTTCTCTATTGGTTGACCTAGAATAAAGTAAGATGATCTACGTGCTTGGCACACAACCAACTGCAAGAAAATGACCATAGCAAGAAAATAGATTTGATAGATTCGGTAGTTAGGGAGTGTCTTCAGTAAGGTGTATTTAGATGACATTCACCAACACGGCACAGATAGCCACGCCCAGGAGATGTTTTCCTGTGTCAGCATTTAAAAATCCACAAAGTATTACATAAGCTACCAAGTTACAATAACAAAACACTGCGTTTCCCGGAATCACTGCATCAGAACTGGAAGGGACCTGAGAGATCATCTAGTCTCAACTCCTTTTCAGAGAAGAGTCCCTCTCCCTTTAAAAAGCAGCATCGCTGTGTCCCTCGGCATTTGGTTAAATACTTTCAGGGACAGGAGGCTTGTTACCAAAGAAGCTCTTTTGTTGGGTAATTCTCCTTGTTGTAACTTTTTTTTGGAGCCACCCTGTAATTTCTACCATTTTCCTTGTTCACCGTCTGAAGCCTCATAAAGCAAGTCAAATTCTTGATGCCCGTGACAGCCCCGTAGGTATTTAAAGGCATCTGTGCTGCTGATCCTGGGTCTTCTAATTGGTAAATAGAAAACATTAAACTGAGATGGCTAAAAAAGTCAAACGCCATTCCTCACAGTAACTGTTCTCGGAAGCCCGGCTCTCTCACAGCCCTCGATTAGGCTCTAGTGCAGCAACTGTGGCCAGCAACTATGACCATTCGTCTCTTCTTTTTCAATATTTATTCCTCTTACTTTATTACATGATTGCATCTGATAATCCATCAGTACGTCTGCGATTCTTCATCCAAAAGGTATGTGGATTTGGCTTGTTTCCACATTTCTACTGTCTCAGTCTTGGTCTAGAGCACTGTATTCGTTTCCTGGGGCTGCCATAATAAAGTACCACAGACTAGGGGCTTAAACAACAGAAAAGTATTTTCTCACAGTCCTGGAGGCTAGAAGTCTGAGCTCAGGGTATCAGCGGGGTGCTTCCCTCTGAGGGCTGTAGGGAGGGATCTGTTCCAGGCCTCTCTCCTTGGCTCGTTCCCGGCCATCTTCTCCCTGTGTCTTCCTCTGCCCTCTGCGTGTGTCTCTGTCTAAATTTCCTCTTCTGGTAAGTATACTAGTTATACGGAATTAGGGCTCACCCTAATGACCTCATTTTGACTTAACTACCTCTTTAAAGACCCTATCTCCGAATATAGTCATGTTCTGAGGTCCTGGGGTTTAGGACTTCAACCTGTGAATCTAGGGGGAGGGGACACAATCCAGCCGGTAACCACCACCCTCCTGTCTCATCTGAGTGACTTGCAACTGCCTCCATCTGGTATCCCCATGTCTACTGTGTCCCTCAATCCCAACACCAAAGAGTGGCAGAAGTGACTTTCCTAAATTGTAGATTGTGTCATGTCATTCCTCTGCTTAGTTTTTTAATGACTGTCTAATACACTTAGAATCCAAACTCTGGTAAGACACATAGGCCACGTGTGATCTGGTCCCTTTCAGTCTTTGCCAATTTCTCTGATATCTACTTGCTCGCTGTGTTTCAGCCACGTTAATCTTTCAATTCTAATACCACAACTCTTTATGGCCTCTGGGCCTTTGCTTGTGCATTTTCCCCAACCTGCAACATTTGCTCCACTCTTCCGCAGAAGGAAGGATCCTTCTAGTGCTTAGGTCTCAGCTTAAATGTCTCTCAATGAAGACTTTCCTGATCTCTCTGAGAAGCACCTCCTCTTCTCTGTCTCAGCCTTCTGTTTGGTTTCCTCACAACCTTTAGAATAACTTGCAGTCATTTTGTGTTTATTTGGTTTTCGTCTTTCTTTTCTACTGGAGAGCAAATTCTGAGATTTGCTTATCATATTCCTTAAACTTGATACCATACCGGGTGCATAGTAGGCACTTGAATAATATTGAATAAATTGTTAGGATCTCTAATACAGTGCTGAATAATAATAATCATCATCTTCTTCCTCACTTTAAGAGGGGCGCCTCTAATTTTCCATCGTTTAATTATGCATCAAATATGCTATTTATTTCAGGTTTTGGATAGAAATCTCTAACAGACACTGCTGGTTCCCTAACATCCTTATTCCTTTTTAATAAAATTTCTATTTTGTTTGGGTAGCTCGTACTCCTCCACATGGCCCTGTTTTCTTTGTAATCTCACTCCCATTACCAGTGATTAGTTCATGAATGAGCTTGTGATGAAATTCTGGCTAATGAGACAAACGTCTTTTGGAGGGCTTCTAGAAAAGCTTCCCTGTTTATAGACAGCAGAAGAAAATAGTCTTTTTTCCAGGGCACATTGCTACTTTTGCAGATAATGTTGTGACTGTGAGGTGAGCTAGCAAGGAGAATGCCGGTACCATGAGACAGCGGAGGGAACTGTGGAAAGAAACTGCATCCTTGATGATCTTAAGCTGCCTGACTAACCATGCCCGGAGGCTCTTTACCTTGAGACCTCTTCCTTATTGTTTAAGGCTGCTGATCTGGAGATTTCTAACACTTACCTAAAACATCTTTTCTGCAACATTGCTTACTAGGTTATTGAAGTTTTCCACTATGTCTAGTTTACTAAGGTGATTTTTTTTGCTGGTATTTTTTTTCTAAGCAGAAACTAGTTCAAATACTTTTCTTCACTGTCTATTGAGATGGAGGTATGATTTCTCTCCTTTAATCTGTTAATGTCATAAAACCTTCCATATATTTCCTGAAGTTGAAACACCTTTGCCCTCCTGGGATAAATCAAGCTTGGTTGTGAAGTAGTATTCATTTTAATACATGACTGGACTCAAATGCTAATTAATGTTTTATTTGTGATATTTGCACCTATTTTCAAAAAATGACATATGTCTCTCATTTTATTTTTAGTTTTTGATTCTATCTTGTTCTGTTTTGCATATCTGGTAAAGCTGATTTCATATGATGAAGTGGGAAGTTTTTTGTATTTATTAATTCTTAATTAAGAAAATTCTTAAAAACAGAATTTTCTCCTCCCTGAAGACCTAGTAAAATTCTTCTGTAAAATGATTTGAGTAGATCTTTTGGTAGCTTTTGGAAGAGATATGTTAGTAGCTTTTCAATTTTTTGTATCATTTGGGTCTATTTAAGTTTTTCAGTTCTTCCTGAGTTGATTTTGGTAATTAATCTATTCCTGGGAATTAGTTAAATTTATCTATATTTTCAAATGTATTTCATAAGTTTGAGGGTAATGTTCTCATATAATATTTAAATATTCTTGGTATCTGTAGATATATAATCCTCTTTATTTTATTTTTATTTTTGCTGAGGAAGATTCGCCCTGAGCTAACATCTGTTGCCAATCTTCCTCTTTTTGCTTGAGGAAGATTTGCCCTGAGCTAACATTACCAATCTTCCTCTGTTTTGTATGTGGGTCACCACCACAGCACAGCCGGCAACAAGTGGTGTAGGTCCGCGCCCGGGAACTGAACTCGGGCTGCTGAAGCAGAGCATGCTGAACTTAACCACCAGGCCACGGGGCTGGCCCCCATCCTTTTTATTTTTAATGTTGCATACTTGTGTTTTCTCTAGCTTTAAAAGATCAGATTTACCAGAATTTGCCTATTTTATCTCTTTTAGAAACTTTGACTTTATTGATCAATTCTACTTGGATTTTTGTTCATTTATATTACATTAATGTCTGACTATACCTCACCTCCTTGAAACATTAACTTTGCTTACTTTCCCAGATACTAGTTTCCTGATTTTCCTTCTACTCAATAGACATGTTTTTTCAGCCTCCATAGCTGGTTCCTGCACCTCCTCCCAACTCTGAATGTTGCTGTGTCCCAGAGGTCTGTCTGCAGAACTCTTTCCTCTATCTTCACAAACTCTCTTGACAACCTGATCCAGAGAGTCTGAGTGAACAATGGTCTGGGTGTGGGATCTGGATCTAATGGGCCTTGAACAGAACCCCAACTCTGTCACTTAACAGCTGTGCAACCACAAGACACATTTCTCTGTGCCTCGAGTTTCTAAAGAAATAGTAATGGTACCTACTTCAAAGAACTGCTGTGAAGATGAATTGAGTTAATACATAAAAAAAACCGTAGAATAATGGAATATAGCTCAGTGCTCTATGAATATTAGCTATTACTACCAATATTGAGTTCTGGACTTGATAAATATCATTTGTGTGCTGATGAGCTTCCCCATTGCCCTCCCTCTCAGTGAATGGCACTACCTTCATTCAGTTGGAAACAGTAGCATGGGCAGAACTTTTATCTTTCTTGTCCACTAAAGTCTCTCCAGCACCTCAGAATTATCTAGCACATAGTAGGTGCTCAATAAATATTGAACATGTAATAATCTATGAATATCATTTTGTCTGTAACCCACGAATACAGTGCCATCATTTCTAAAAAGTTTAAAACTTCAGTTTTAATAGTAAAGTCATAAACGTGATTATGAAAGGCTGAGAAGGAAAAGATAATGAATAATGTAATGGAAAATATGGCACATGTTCCAAATTAAAAACGTAAAAATATTGGAATCAATAGTTATTTGATCAAACCTACAAATATAAGTAAAAGAATAAAGGAAAATACGCTTATGTAAAATGAGTAACATATAGGCAGGTAGAAGGAATAAAACCAAATAGCTCAGTAATTGCAATAAATCTGAGCTTGTTGAATTCTTTCATTAAAATAGATATAGATTGTGATTTTTAAAATTACAGCTATATGCCATATTTAAGAAACACATTTAATACAAAGTTGTAAAGAAAGATTTAAAATAAAAGGGTGCAAAAGAGATGCCAGGGCAAATACAAACAAAAAAAGAGTAGAGGTTGAAATAATAACGTCAAACTATATTGAGCTTAGGCTAAAAGCATTAAACAAGATAATGGGTATATAGAATAACGATGAAGCACAAGTTTTGAAGTTACTAGTCTTAATCTCCCTTCCCCAAAAAAGCAGATAAACAATATAGCACCAAATAATACAGCAAGTAAATTCATAAAGTAAAATCTCTTTCAAATGCAAAGAAAGCCCCATCAAAATATGATTTTAATTAGACATTTTGACATCTCTCCGTTTTAGACAGATCTAGCAGACAGAAAAAGTAAAAATGTTTTGGTAGTCACTGGTGCTATTGGCTTGCAACTGGGTGAAATACACGGAGGGCAAGGAGAGACCACAGAAAGAGGCAGACCACTTCAGACTGGTAGGAAGAAGGTTTAATAAGCAAGGGAACTTACATATGAGGCTTGTCTTGGGCAGCTGCAAGATGAGTAGATCTCCATACTCACCCACCAAATCTTAAAAGTTTATACAGAGGCCTTGACCGTTCAGTCACATAGTCCAGATGGCCTCAATAACACATTACTCTCTCAAAGCTGTATCCTTGAAGTGTCTCCTAGTATGGGAACAGTGTGGGGAACGTACATTCCAAGGACAGGCAAGGAGCATCTGATTGCCTGGGTCCAATTGACGGGTCAACTGGCGGTCACGTCCTCTTGAGGACCTCCTCCAACAGGTGCTCTCTGACAGATATTTCCATTGCTCTGCCTCTGGGCACAGGGTAGGATCATACTCAGGACCTTACTTAGGATCATACATGAGACCATAGGACTAATTCTGGAAATGTGTTCATTGATTGGCACTGTTTGAGATAATTAATAAGAAATAAATTTTGAAACGACACTTAAGTCAAAGAAAAATTAAAAGAGAAATTATAAACTATCTCAACATAGTGAAACCTATGAGATGTAGTCATAGCTGAACTCGAAGGGCAAGAGATTGCCTTAATATTTCTATTATTAAATTATAAGGATTAACACAAAAGAACTAAAAATATGACACAAGAAATTAATTAAAAGTCAAATAAGGAAAATTAAAAGTGGCGATTAATAAAGATATAATCTGACACTATTAAGGTAGAAGAATACGATAAATAGATTTTGATTCTTTCCTTGAAAAGACTGTTGTGAGCTGGATCAAGGGAAAAAGAAAGAGAAAAGAATATAGATGAGATAAGGAACTGAAAAAAAAAAGATAAGTGTTTAAAGCAGCTTTATTCAAGATAGCCAAAAGGTAGAAGCAACCCAAGTGTCCATTGATGGATGAATGGATAAACAAAATGTTGTACAAATAATAAAATGGAATATTATTCTGCCTTAAAAAGGAAGGAAATTCCAATACATGCTATAACTGGGATGAAACTTGAGGACTTTATGCTGAGCAAAATAAGCCAGTCACAAAAAGACAAACACTATCTGATTCCACTTACATGAGGTACCGAGAGTAGTTAAGGTCATAAAGACAGAGATAGAATGGTGGTTGCTGAGGGCTGGGGGAAGGGAGAAATGAGAAGTCATTGCTTAATAGGTATAGACTTTCAGTTTCCAAAATGAAAAGAATTCTGGAGACGGATGGTGGTGATGCTTCACAACAATGTCAATGCACTTACTGCCCCTGAACTATACACCTAAAAATGGATGAAATGGAAGATTTTATGTTATGTGCATTTTATCACAATTAAAAATAATAATTAAAAAAGAGACAAGAACTCAGAAACAGGGTAATTTTAATACTGTATCGAACTCAGCAACAAATTTAAAACCTAGAGGAAATAGACGGTTTTTCAGCAAAACAAATTCAGCAACATGGACTCTAAGAGAACTATGAAACATCAAATATCATATAAAAGACTGGAAAAGCAATTAAAGATTCACCATTGTAAAAGACCACACAACTGTATGGGTTCCAAGCTGAATCTTACTGTGGTTTTACCTGGACAGATTGTTCCAATATTATTTAAACTGTCTCAGAGCACAGACCAGTGCTTCTCAAGCTTGGCTGCAGATCGGAGTTACCTGTGGGGCTTTAAAGACTGCTGGTGCCTGGGTCTCGCCTCCAGAGTTCTGTGAAGGGGTTAGGGCGTGGCCTGGGCATTAGGATTTTTTTTTTTAAGTTCGCTGCGTGATGCTGATATGCAGCTAATGTTAAGAATCACAATTTATACACAAACACGGAAAAACTCCAAAATCATTTATTCAAGCCTGCTTTCTTTCAATACTAAAACCTGACTTTTAAAAATAGTACAAAAAGCGAAATCTGTAGACCACTCTCACGGCAATAGTTGCATAAATTTGAATTAAATATTTTCAAACAGAATTTTGCAATTTCTCAAAAGAAGGACACACTATGACTAAGTGAGGTTTACTACAGGATGCAAGGGTAATTCAATATCAGGAAATGCATCCACATTGTTTGCTACGTTAGTAACTTAAAAGAGATAACCCTTATGATCATCATATTAGACACTGAAAAGACATTTGACAAAATTTATTAGTTTCCTCTATTCTCCTTAATAAAATTCTGAGTTAAATAGAAATCAAAGAAATTGTTTAAATATGATAAAGACTGTTTACCCAAAACAAATATGAAATGTTTTCTAAATGGTAAAAAATTAAAACAACTTTAATATAATTGAGAATTAGACAACAATGCCCATAGTCACTATTATTATTTGACATTGTTGTGAAAATTTTAGCCAATGGAATAATAACAGAAAATGAAATAATTGGCATTTAACATTGGAAAAGAAGGGATAAAATTATCTCTTGGTGCTGATATAATTAGATCTACAAAATACAAGGCATGCAAACACTATTAGAATGAATGATAAAGTTGTATAAGTTGTATGGTTGAATGTAAGACAAGTAGCTTGTCTCTCATTTAGTAATAAGCACCTAGAAATGTAAATGAGAGAAATATTCCATGTAAAGTGGTAACAAAGTACAAAATTCTTAGGAATAAATTTAATAAGAAAGGTAGAGGATCTAGCTGAAGGAAACTATAGATTAATTGAAAAACAAAAATATATCTAAATAAATGAGCATAGATAGGGAGATTTAATAATAAGATGTCAATTTTACCAAAATTTAGTCTGTAACTTAAAATGCAATTATAATTAGAATCCTAACTGGACGTTTTATTAAATTGAATAAAGGATTTTAAAGTTCGTATGGAAAAATAAACGTGTAAAGAGAGCTAAAAATTATAGGAAAAAGAACAGCAAAGGGAAATAGTCTTACACCATCTCAAAACATACCCTCAAGCCAATATGATCTGATCAATATGGTAAAAGAGTAAGAGTGCAATGAAGCTGAATGCACATTAAATGAGCATACGGATGGGAACTTAACATATGACAAAGCTCATCTACCAGTTAAGAGGCAGAAGGGTGGTACAAATAATTGGCTAAATATCTGAAAGAAAGTGAAAATGGATGTCCATCTTATGCCATATTCAAAAGTAAATTACAGATGAGTTAACAAAATTGTTGAAACAATAAAAATATTCCAAGAAAATGTACGAGATTCCAAATGCAATCTAAGGGTGGAGAGGTCTTCATCAAGAGTGGGCATCCAAGGGTTAAACATGAACATAAATGTCTAAAAATTAAGCACTTTCATAAGGCAAAAGATACCTTACATCAGTCAACAAATAAATTATAGATCTAGGTAAAGTAATTGGAATCCATATGACTGATGTAAAGTTACTATTTATTACATAGAAAGTACTCCTGCAAATTGAGAATAAAGTGTGGAATAATCCGAAATAAAAGTGAACCAAGTGTATACACCGATAATTCGCAGTACAACAACTCCAAATGGCTGAAAAAGTAAGAAAAGTTGCTCAAATTCACTGGTAGTCAGAGAAATGAACATTGAATTAACATAATGAAATAGCACTACATTCTCATAGATTAGTCAAAATGAATAAAAAGATCAATTACTGCTGCTGGTAGAGACCTAGGGAAAGGGTACCTTCATACATTGCTGGTGGCAAGGTAAACTGTTCATCTTTTTTGGAAAGCAATCTGACAACATCTATTAAAGTAACATACAGCTTTTGACCCAGAAATTCACTCCTGGGAAAATTTTCTCTAGAAACAAAAGCAGCAGTGCATAAGAATCTATACACATAGATATTTATTACAGCATTGTTACTTGCGGCAAAAATGAGCAAGAAATGTAATGCCCATCAAAAGAATGAATTAAATGCATACCAGTTGGTTGGAAAACTATCCGCAAAGTATTTTTAGGTAAGAAAACAAAGCAGGAAAATATATGATGCTATTCAATTATTATTCAATAATACAAACAATAACTCCCTCCAAGCAAAAGACTGTATATGTGTGTTCGTGTATATGAATAGAATTATGTGTATGTACACGACCATGATATAGGATTGAGCAAGTTGATAGGCTTAAGTATTGTTATAGTAAATTAAGTATATATGGGCCTAAGTATATGTACGTATTTGTATTCAGAATATGGTGTGTGTGTGTGTGTGTTTTTGTAATTAAGGACAGGCATATGTATGCATATGATTAAATACACGTATGTTTATGTATTGTACATAGAAGACCAAACATACATGTATCTCTGTATATAGGAATAGGAAGATATTGATTTGTATAGGAGTAATAATATATGATCAGATTCTGGGTATAATTGGGTGTATACGTACACAAGTGATGGATGAAGTTGAGATTGGATCCACACATAAAGTCGGGGAAGAGCTGAGGTTGGGGTTCTGGTTGTGGTTGTAGATGGGAATGGTGTTAGAGATGTACCTCTGTATGAGGTAGGGGACTTGGATCTGGATAGGATTGAGGGCATAAATCTGAATCCAAATCTGGATCTGAATGAGATTATGATCCATTTTCTATACAATTGTATATAAGATTTTATTGCTGTAGCTCCATGGATTTTTTGAATATAGATTTCCTGACTATAAAAGATTATTAATTGAATTTTTAATCTATACCAGAATAGTATTTTGATTCCACATTTGCTTAAGATCATGCTTAAGTATATATTTAACTATGTAAATCTATATGTGTGCAGGAACATATATATATACATTCACATATACATAGGTACATATATAAATGTATCTGTCTTTTGCATCATAAAATTATGAAAATTCATTTCTAGATATTTTAATATCTAGTAGTTTGTAAGTATATCTGCGTAGAAATTCACAGATTTGTATGTATGGACTTGTGTTAATGCACATCTATCTATACAGGAATATATAGACATATATACATGAGTCTACTCCCATAATAGATTACGTAAATATACCTGTAGCTTCATAAAGGATTATGCAAATTGATTGTTTACAAAATAGATTATAAAAAATGGTATTTTGTTAAGATTATGTAAATATATCCATGTCTTTAGAGGGTGATCCCAATGTTTCTGTCTCTGATTCTGTACCAGACTATGTAATGAATTTTATATCTATCTATACCACATTATGTAGCTTGACCTATAGAACACTAACACATGACTAGCGAGTGTATGGGTGTTTGCTTAGTATTACAAAAATATTGATCTATCTGTAGCTGTATCTGTTTAGAGTATGTAAGTATATCTTTATAAGATCACGTGTGTCAATTAGTACCTATAACGTTACATGTTTAGCATTAATTACCTGTCTCATTGTGGTATTATTTAAAGTACTAGCTTCCGTTCCTTTAAGGATCATTAAAATGTCTGTGGGTCACTATTGCTATAGTATTATGTCAATAGAGCTCCCATCTATATCTGTATGGGATTATGTATAAATACGTATATTAGGATTACGCAAATGTGTCTGAATATGGAACTTGTTTAAAATTATGCAAATGCATCTGTGTATCTAGTTCAGGATTATGTAAATTTATTAGTATATATATTTGTAGATACATTTGTATTTGTGTATGTATAGTATCTGTTATCTCTAAGAATGTGCAAACATATCAGTATCTATATACAATTATACAGTGTCACATGTCAATTTCCTTTTCTGTTTCTAACTCTTTGAGGATAAGATATAGGTCTCTGGACTAAATGTTTATGAAAATAAATCTCTACGTTTATCTATGTAGTATTATGTAACTATATCTTCCTAGGAGTATGTAAAGTGTTTTAATCTAAATCTCTATAAGATTAGGTAAATATGTTTCTTGAAATCTTTTAACTTTAAATAATTTTAGATAGTTGCTAAAGATGGGCACACACACCAACTCATACAAATGTAAATATTTTTGTGTCTATATATAAAGTAAAACTTTATATTTATAATGTTATATAAATATTTTGTTATTATAAGTATGTGACACATGCAAAGTTACATATGTAACATGCATATGTTATGAAATGTAGTAATTACTGGAATATCTGTGAAATCATGAAACAACATACAAAATGAGAATATTTCCAGAACCATATGCTCCTTCTGTACATCTTGTCTGTGCCTCTTCCCTAGAACTAACCATAATTCTAAATTTTTATAAACAATTTCTTTTCTTTCTAAAATAGCATTATCTCATGTATACACGTCCCAAGCAATATATTATTTATTTTTCTTTCTTTTAAGTTACCTAATTTTGTGGTCTTCTGTGATTTGTTTTTCCCACTAAAAATTGTATTTTAAAATTTACCCATGTTGTTCCCTGCACCTGTAATTCATTTCACTGCTTTATAATATCCTATGAGTATACAACAATTTAATAGTTCTATAAACAAAGTGCCTTACTAATTAAACAAAAACTAACTTCTACTGCCAGTGTATGAGTTTCTGTTAATTCATATCCCTATCAACACTTAGAATTGTCAGAATTTTCAACTTTTGCAATATCGTTCTCCCGATTCTAGTGAAATTGAGCACCATTTCATTTTTTTTTTTTTTTAAACTGGCCACTTGTGATTCCTTTTTGATGAAAGTCTTGTTCAGGTCTTCTGCCAAAATATTGCCTTGCCGTTGAAAGTGGTGACTGCAGACGAGCTGCATCAGCACCACCTGGGAGCTTGTTAGACATGCAGAGTCTCAGACCCCACCCCAGAGTCAGCTCAAATTAAACCAGGTTCCCAAGAGATTTGTACATTCATGCAAGTTGGAGAAGTCCCTCTCTGTTGGGTTTATTTATCCTTTTCGAATTCCTTTATAGGATTCTCTGTTCTGGTTAGGCATTCAGGTTTTATATGTGGCAAATATAGTTTTCCCTTTTGTTACTTACTTTTAACTCTAACTATGATATCTTTTGATAAATATTAATATCTTAACATTAATGCAGTTGAATGTATGAGCTATTTTAAAACTATTAAACTATTAAACTACTACTACTACTATATTAAACTATTTTTATGTTTTAGTTTCTTGTTTAAATAGCTCTTCCTTATCCTAAGATCGTAAAAATATTTGCCTCTATTTTCTCCAGAGTGTTTTACATTTTAGACTTAAATCCAATGGAAATTGATTTTTGTGCATCAGATAAGATTGGAATCCAGCTTCATTTTTTTCCCACGGATAATCAATTGTTCCAGAACCATTGGTTGACTATTCCATCATTTCCTTGGTTATCTGCAAGGTACCTCAGATATGTATCAAATTACCCTGGATGTGCCTTTGTGTCTGGTTTCACTATTATGCCTGATGGTCAATTTCTGCATCCCTGTGCCCGCATCACATGGCAGTAGCTTTATAGGTCTTTTATCTGGTATGGCAACTTCCCCTACTTTATTCTCTTTACTCAGGGTTAATTCCTGGGTCTGAATACTTGTAAAATCAGCTTAACAAGTTCCTGAAAGAATGCTAATGATATTTAAACTGTAATTGCATTAAATCTATAGATTAATTTGGGGAGAATTGACATCTTTTTTATATCAAAATTTTGTATCCATGAAGATGGGATAGGAACATGGTCGTTTTTAATATCTTTCAGTAGAATTTAATAAATATATTCATACAAGTCTTGCATATGTCTTATTAAATTTATTCCTGGGAGATATATATGTATATATTGCTATTACAGATTGTATTTGATTTATTTATTTTTTGGTGAGGAAGTTTAGCCCTGAGCTAACATCTGCTGCCAATCCTCTTCGTTTTGCTGAGGAAGACTGGTTTGGGCTAACATCTGTGCCATCTTCCTCTATTTTATATGTGGGACGCCTGCCACAGCATGGCTTGATAAGCAGTGCGTAGGTCTGTGCCCGGGATCCAAACCTTCGAATCTCCAGCCACCAGAGCAGAGCGTGCAAACTTAACCACTATGCCACCAGGCTGGCCCCTACAAGGGATATTTTAAAATCATACTTTTATTTATTTTTTAATATATTTTTGTGTGTGTGTGTGAGGAAGATTGATGCTGAGCTAGCATCTGTTGCCAATTTTCCTCTTTTTGTTTGAGGAAGATTGTCGCTGAGCTAACATCCATGCCCATCTTCCTCTATTTTGTATGCGGGATGCTGCCACAGCATGGCTTGATGAGCTGTTTGTAGGTCTGCGCCTGGGATTTGAACCTGCGAACCCTGGGCCACTGAAGCGGAGTGTGCGAACTTGACCACTACACCACCAGACTGGCCCCTAAAATCACGTTTTTAAATTGTGGTGGTCTATAGAGTCTGCAATGACTTTTTATATATTGATCTTTTGGTCATTTTGATAAACTTCCTTGTATCAATTCTGACAATTTATCTACTGATTATTTGGAATTTTATATGTAGACAATCATGATTTCTAAATAATGACCGTGTTCTTTCCTACTTTCCAATTCCTTACGTATGCCTTAATTTAAAATCTATTCATTTATCCTTCTGTATGTTTGATTGTACACATGGGTATGTATGTTGGCAGTATGTCTTTTGTCCTAACTAGGACATACAATAAAACTTTGAATAGAAGTGGTGATAGTGGGGATCCTTATCTTGTTCCTATTTAAAGGAGATTACTAACATTTTAGCATTAAGTAGGATATTTTGGTATAGTTCTATTTTTTAAAATAGAAATCCTTTAACAGGTGTAAAAAGTATCCTTTTTATTCCTAGTGTGCTAAGGATTTTTTTTTATCATGCTTGGATGTTGACTTTTGGTAAATGTTTATGGTGTCTATCGAGGTAATCACATTTTTATTTTTCCCCTTATTTAATCTGTTTCTCTAATTAATTACATTAATTTTCTTTTACTTTTTATCATGAAAATTTCCAAATATGTATGAAAGTAGTATGCTATAATGAACCACCGTGTATTCATCATTCAATGACAACCAGTATCAATATCTTGTTAGTCTTGTTTCAATTATTCCCTCTCCTCAACATTCATTCCTACCCACACTATAGGTATGCTAATGCAGAAGTCATGCCGTTTCACCAATAAATATTTCAGAATGTGCATGAAGCAAATTTTTGTTTTGTTTTGCTGCTTTTTTTTAATTCTATAAAAATATTCCTTTCTTTTCTTTATGTCATTGTCTTGTAGAAACGAGGTCAGGGATTTGGCTGCTTGCTTCTTTGTGTTGTCATCTAACTTTTCTCTCTGTCAACTGGTAAAGATACAAGGTTCTAGGTCCAGGCTCAGTTTTGTAAAGAATACTCCCCAGGTGGTGCCACGAACCTCCTGTTCCATCCTATTGTCTCACTTTAAGTCAAGCTAAGATCGATCATGGGTCCAGATGGTGTTAGCCTCATCTTGCCATTATAAGCTTCCCATCAATCTTTCACCTAATGGTTTTCATATCTATTGATGATCATTGCTGAAACCCATTACTTCATTACAAGTTGCACAGTGGTAGTTTTCTAATTGTGTTAGTTATTCTTTCTGCATTTACATGTGTAGATTTTTCCAATGTGAAATCACTTAAATTACTGGAATGACCCCAACTCTCTCATTATATCTTTTTCTGTGTTGCTGAATTCAGTTTGCTGGTATTTTGTTTAGAATTTTTGCATCTATATTTATGTATAAAATTGCTTATAGTGCTTCTTTTAAATGCTATTCTTTTTTGCAGGGTAACAGTATTACATTAACATCACAGAATGAATTGGGAATATTCCATCTTTGTCAATTCTCTATAATGGTTTGTATAAAGTTGGAACAATCTTTCCTTAAAAAGTTGGGACTTGCTTGGAAAACATCTGGGTCTGGTATTCTCTTTGTGGTAAGTTAACTACCAATTGTATTTCTGTAGTGCGTTAGGAACTATCAGTCTTTTTATTTCTTCTTGGTTTCAGTTTTTTTAAGTTAATTTTTTTTTTTTTAGAATCTGCACATTTTATCCAAGTTTTCAGTTTATTGGTGCAAATTTCATTTTTTTAATCTTTTGAACATAACGTTTTTTTATTCCTAGTATTATTTATTTGTACCTTTCCTGCGTTTTCTTGGTCATTATTACCAGAATTATATTAATTTTATTAGATTTCTCAATGAACCAACTTTTGGCTTTGGTGATCCTTTCTATTTTACTTACTTTCTTTTCATTTATTCAGTTTTTTCCCCTTATTTCATAAGTTTATGCTTTGTTAATTTTTATCCTTTCTTCTTTCCAAAAATTGACATTTTAGGTCATAAATTTGCCTCAAAACACAGCTGTTACTCTATTCCACATATTGATATGTAGTATTTTAATTGTCATTCAGTTTTAGGCGTTTTTAAGTTTCCAGTTTTATTTCTTCTTTGACCCAAGAGTACTTAGGAAGTGTATTTTTGTCAATCTTTGCTTTCTGTTTTTGAGGCTACATTATTAGGTACATACATGTTAAGAACTGTTATGTATTCTTGTGAATTAAAACTTTTATCACTATATAGGTAATCTCTCTATCCCCAGTAATGCCTTTGGCTTAAAGTCTATTTTGTCTGACTAACGTCTGTGTTACATGCAATTACCACAACTTTCTTTTGGTTTATTATTGTCTGGTATACTATTTTTATCCTTTAATTTTCAAATTTTCTCTGTCTTTATCTTTTTGGTGTGCTGTTTGTAAACAGCTTACAGCTGAATTTTACTTAATTTAATCCAGCCTGATAGTCTTTGCCTTTTAAATGGTGGGTTGAGTCCATTATATTTATCATTATTATTGTTATATTGATATATTTGGACATTTTCTACCACTTTGTTCTTTCTATTTCTCATATTTTTATTTTATCATTTTTTTCCTTTTTCTTGCCTTTATTTTTAATTTGATTACGATTTTATTTCTTACTTTTCTTCCTGCAATGGATGTTATATATTTTACTTCTATTTTTAAGTTATCCTTAAGAATATACTATGAATAATTAATAAAGTCTAACATTAATCTATATGTAAAATTCATAAGCTGAAGATATTAGCACGCTTTAATTATCGTCATTCCTGTATCAATCAGCCTAGGCTAAGTTATTCAGTGATAAGGAGCAACCTCAAAATCTCTGTTTTACAATCTCTAAAGTTTCTTTCTTTCTCAAATTACGTATCTGCCATGATTTGGCTGGGGAATGGCCCATGTCTTCTTTATGCACTTCAGCTCAGACTGATAGAGCAACTTCAGCCTTGGAAATTGTGGTCTTACAGAGGAGGGGGAAGAGAGAGTGGAAAAAGTGGATGATGGCTGCTAAAATTTCCATTCAGAAACAGCATGTATCACTTATGCTTGTATTTCACTTACCAAAGGAAGTCAAATGGCAAAGCCTGACATCAATAGGCTGGATATATAACTTTCTTGCAAGGAGGCTCTGCAAATATCTTCAAGATAATACAACCCAGCAAACTCATCTTCTCCCCTTCTCACGCAAAATTCACTCATCACCCCTTTCCCGAGAGAAACAACCTCAAACTCCCGTGCCATCACTATATTAGGCTCCAAGTTCAGAATCTCCTGAACTTGTATTTTTTTCTCTAGTGGTTTCTCTTGACTGAGAGTTGTGCAGTGATAGGGCACACTATGCATACAACACTCAGCAGACAGTGCTGAGACAAGGACAGGATAAACACCATGAACACCCACAGTCAGAAAGAGTAAGGCCCACAGCAGTCAGTCTTCCATAGCAGTTCTGAGATCATACTGTGCAAAGATTGCAAGGACTTCCTATTCTGGGGTGGGAAACATTGTCCTCTAAGCCTCTTAGCTCTGTCCTCTGGAGGCCCTTGTTTTCCCATTATTATCCTTGATCACAGCTGAAGAGAGCATTGAGGAATAAGCCCTCTTTGGAGGCTGAGCATCTTTTTCCACCTGCTTCCTGCTCATGGAGGGTTGGTGGTGATGGTTGTTCCAGGTTTTGATCAGTCAGCTTTTCTTAGTCAAGGCTGATGGTTCCATGACAGTAACACTCACTAAAAACTTAGTTGGATTTTGTCTATTTGATCCTAGTCAGCTCCATATGCCAATAGTGACACCCCAAATTATTTTTGAGAGATGGATAGCTTAAGTGCACTGAACTTTTCTGGAAGAACCACACCCTTATTCTCACATCATTAAGTCATTATGCCCAACCTAATAATTTATCAGGTGCTACCTCATTCAGAGGTTTAACAAAAAGTGTCAGGTCTAAGATATTGTGACCTTATTCCAAGGTTTAGTAATTTTTTAACCTTTCTTTTGAAAAATTTCAGATTTACACAGAGGTAGTAAGAATAATATCAGAAATTCCCTTATATCCTGTCCCAAGATTCACCAATTATTAATGCTTTGCATCATTCGCATTCTCTCTCTCTCTTTTAGATTTTTCTTCCTTGCCTGCTAGCTTTAGACACACGCAGCACGCGCATTCACACACGCATCACTGATGCTGAACCATTGAAGAGAGTAAGTCGCAGTGATGATGTTATACTCTTAACTATTTCAGCACGTAAAGAGGACGTACTTTACATAACAATGGTATAATAATCAAATTCAGATAGCTTAACATTGATATAATATTCTTGTCTAATATACACTCCATGTTTAAATTTATCCAATTACCCCAACAAGGCTCTTTATTTTTCTAATCCAGGATCACAGATTGTACTTAATTGCCATATGTCTTTAGTGTCATTTCTTTGTCTTTAATGACATTAATATTTTTAAAGAGCATGGGTCAGTTGTTTTGTTGAATATTTATCGGTCTGGGTTTGTCTGATTGTTTAGTCATGGTTACATTCAGTTTATGCATTTTTACAGAAATGCTGCGTAAATGATGTTGGGTCCTTTTTAGTGCCTTGCCTCAGGGTGTTAAGTGTGCTCATTGCTACTGGACGAGGCTAAATATTAATTGTTTTTTGTTGTTCAAAGGATTGGAGACGAGGAATAGTTGTATCTTTCAGTTTGCAATCCTGGAATTTCTAGACTCTAGACCCTCTAATCTCTTTAAGCTGGCAATTCTTTTAAGACTTCATCTCTTTATTCCAGTACCTTGTCAAATGCAGCCAATAACAACCAAGACTTGCTACTAGCATTCTGCTTCCCAGTCTCTTCGCCTAAAGTCATTCAGCTCATCTGGTATATTATCTGCTTTCCAAGTTATCAGGGAAACAGTCTGACACGTTTCCCCACTGCATGACGTGGGTTACCAGCACATCACTCACCACTGTCTGGCCTTGAGGCCAACGCCATATAACTTATGTTCTGTTGTACTGGTAGCAACCTGCTCCTACTACCATTATCTGTATCAGTCACCTTAGGCTAAGACATGGTGTCGTGTGAAAATGGACTAATGTTTGTGCTCTTTACGGGTTTGCAAATTAGCACAGCATAAAGACTGTAGAAATAATAAAAGGACGCTAAGATAGACTCTAAAAAGTTAGGTTTCTATATCATTCTAATAATCAATTCTACTACTAGGAATCTATCTTATAAGAAATATCTGAACATATGCACAAAGATGTACATACAAAGATGTTAATTTTTGCATTGTTTACAATGGTGAAAAACTGAAAAGCACTTAACTGGCTACCCAGAGGGGAAGGTTAAATAAATTATGATGTATTCGTGCTACAGAATACTTTTGCAGCCATTAAACAGGATGAAGTTTCTCTATAAGTTCTACTGTAGCAACATCTGTAAAACTCGTGTTCAATGTATCAATGAATGAAATGTATCAATGAATTAAAACATAAAACCCATACTACAATTCCATTTATGTAAAAACAGGAACAAACTACAACATTCTGTGTTTGTATATGCACGTATAGAATGTAAATGTATGGAATAAAATCTGGAGAGATATACACCAAACTGTTAAAAAATGTTTACCTCTGAAGAGAAACATGGGAAGTAGGGGGTAGAGGTTATAAAAGGATATTTGAGCATTTTACTCTAGATATGCCTCTATTGTTTAAAGTTTTATAAAAATATGTTATTGTATTATTTACATAAATTGATCATTGGAAAAATAATATAATTTGTAACTAAAGGGCATAATGAACATTTAAAGGCAATGAGAAGCCTGAGATGAGAAAGGAAGGCGTGTAATGAGGAGGCTGCTCGTGATCACTGCCACCAAGTATTGAGATGTCTCTCTAGGTGAAGAGGTCCTACCTTTGTTTTGTATACCCCCAGAGGGCAGGAGGACCGCAAAAATAAAAATGAATTCATCTCTCAGAACTACCTACTGTGGAGATGGGCTATTTGTGGGATATAATAAAATTCTTGCCTGCAGGAATTTTGAGGAGTAAATCCAAACCTAATAAAAATTTGGACTAAAAGACATTTAATCTGGGGCCGGCCCCGTGGCTTAGCAGTTAAGTGCGCGCACTCCACTACTGGCGGCCCGGGTTCGGATCCCGGGTGCGCACCGACGCACCGCTTCTCTGGCCATGCTGAGGCTGCGTCCCACATACAGCAACTAGAAGGATGTGCAGCTATGACACACAGCTATCTACTGGGGCTTTGGGGAAAAAAAAAGGAGGAGGATTAGCAATAGATGTTAGCTCAGAGCCGGTCTTCCTCAGCAAAAAGAGGAGGATTAGCACGGATGTTAGCTCAGGGCTGATCTTCCTCACCAAAAAAAAAAAATAAATAAAAATAAGAAAAAAAAAGACATTTAATCTAGATGGTTTTTCATCTAGAAGTTTTTTGGACAGCCCTAATTTCAATATTTGGTTGATTGCCCCTAGAAACCACCACATACGTTCTGAAATACATTGTTCTTGCAATTGAGTTTCGACTCCAGGAGAGATTCACAGGAACGTTGGATCCTGACTATTGATTCACTCCAGTTTTAAATGTACTTGTGGTACCAAATTCCCCAAGAGCTCCTTTAGCAGGAAGACATCAGCCACCCCTAAACCCCCCAGGCTTCCGCAAGACGAGCGTTATCCCTCAGGATCTCCCACTGAGTTGCAGCCCAAGTACTTACTCTTCTAGGTTCCCAGGAAAATAATGAGAAGCTACAGAGTATTGGGTTTTAAATCCTTTTGTGCTCTCTTTCTCAAGGCAAGCACACATAATCTGTCCCACTTCCACTCACATTTCATTGGCCGAAGTAAGTCACATGGCCATGTTCAACTTCAAGGACGGGGAGCATCACACTCTTGTGTGAATGGAAGGGAAGAATAACAAGAAATATTTGTGAGCATTAGTAATGTTTTTCATAATGAGACACTTTCACCTCTTAGGGACAGCATTATATGGGAATCCCTAAAACCCTGTTCATTTTTTTTCACCTTTAATGAACTTTATTTATTAGAGAAGTTTTAGGTTTATAGCAAAATTGAGTGGAAAGTACAGCGATTTCCCATATACAGCCTGCCCCCACACATGCATAGCCTCCCCCATTATCAACATCCTCTTTTGGCGTGGTACATTTGTTACAACTGATGAGCCTACATTGATACATCATTATCACCCAAAGTCCATACTTTACATTAGAGTTCATTCTTGGTGGTGTACATTCTATGGGTTTGGATAAATGTGTAATGACATGAATCCACCGTTATAGTATCATACAGAGTAGTTTCACTGGCCTAAAAATCCTGCGTTCCATCTATTCATCCCTGCTTCCCCCTCAGCTCCTGGCAACCACCAATCTTTTTACTGTCTCCATAGTTTTGCCTTTTTCAGAATGTCATATAGTTGGAATCATACAGTATGTATGTAGCCTTTTCAAATTGGCTTCTTTCACTTAGCTATATGCATTTAAGCTTCCTCCATGTCTTTTCATGGTTTGATAGCTCATTTCTTTTTAGCACTGAACAATATTCCATTGTCTGGATTCCATAATTTACTTATACATACACCTACCGAAGGGCATCTTGGTCGCTTCCAAGTTTTGGCAGTAATGAAGTTGCTATAAACATCCATGTGCAGATTTTTGTGTGGACATGGGTTTTCTGCTCCTTTGGGTAAATAAACCAAGAAGCACAATTACTGGATTGTATGGTAAG
This sequence comes from Diceros bicornis minor, assembly GCF_020826845.1. Taxonomy (NCBI): domain Eukaryota; kingdom Metazoa; phylum Chordata; class Mammalia; order Perissodactyla; family Rhinocerotidae; genus Diceros; species Diceros bicornis. The sequence continues at coordinate 96,999,033 of NC_080744.1, forward strand.
AGCATGTTTGGTTTCGTAAGAGACCACCAAATTGTCTTCCAAAGCGGCTGTGTCATTTTGCATTCCTACCAGCAGTGAGAGTTCCTGTTGCTCCGCATCTTCCTCAGCATTTATTATCGTCAGTTTTCTGGATTTTGGCCACTCTGAGCCTTTTTCGAGCCCCTGATATATTGTTGAATCTAAAAAAATTAGTGAGATAGTGATGTCATGGATCTAATTCTAATTTAGCCTTGAGTTAAATTACATAATGATATTTAATAACATTCTGTATCAGCAATAAATAAATGAAATACTTAAGATAATTTTCGGAGGGTTTTGTCTTAGGTTGGGTTCACCTAGACAAGAATTTTAGTGCAAATGTTTACTTGGGAGGCGAAGAGGACGCTAGCAGGGAAATGAGGGTATGATAGAGAAGAGAAGGCCACTATTCTAGTGGGTATCGTAAATTGAAAACGGTCACAAATTTTTAGGAGCAACTGGATTAAGAGGTGGAGTCTATGTCCCCATCCCTTGAATCTGGGCTGGCCTTACGACTTGGTTTGACCAACAGAACACAGTGGAAGTGATGTTGGGACTATGCTTCAAGAGATCTTGCTATTTCTTCTCTTGCCTTCTTGGAAATGCTCTGAGGAAGAAGCATTGTAAAGAAGCCCACGCCAGCCTCCTGGAGGATGAGACCATGTGGAGCAGAAATGAGTCATTCCAGCTGGGGGCCCCATGAGAAACTTGCTACTACTTTATTCTCCAAGTGACTACAGCCAGAAGGGTGATCCCAGATGAGCTCAGTAGAACTGCTCAGCTAAGCCCAATGAAAACTGCTGATCCACAGAACCATGAGCACATCAAACGGTTATTATTTTAAGTCTCTGTAACTGAGGGTAGTTTCCTATGCAGGTTAACTTATACAGTGATACAGATGCAATGATATAGTTAATTGATGGTAGTTTAATTACACAGGAAAACTCTGTAAAATGTTAGGAAACACATGCTTTACAAAGATCCCACCCAGGGATGAGGGAGCTGGGGTATTTATTCACCAACTCTGGAGAGTCATTGGTTGAGATCTGCTCAACGTTGAGGAATGTAATTCCCCAGCACTTCTGGCCTGCCACAATTATGGGCGAGGCAGCCTTCCAAGGTTCTAGGAAAAAGTTCACAGGCACAGGATGCAGGTACAGGCAGTTAGAAGTCAACCAGAACACCAAGGGTTATGAGCAGAACACTGAGAACAGTAGCTACTACACATTTCTTAAATGACTCACAGAAGTGTGGGCGTAGTATAGGAAAACCATAAGGAATAGTATTAATATAGAGAGCACCACTACCCACTCCTAGCTCAAGAGGCAAGAGAAGAGTTGTTACCAGGACCCAATGAGAGAAAGGGCTATATGGAGAGGGCTACCTGTCAGGAGCTGAAACCTTTGGCCACAGGAGGCAGCCATCCTGCAAGAGATCTGTCAGGGAAAAGAATTGCAAAAGAACTCTTGGCACATAAGGCGTCTGTCTAACCCCTGCGCTGAGAGACTTCACAAACACTAGCATAGTTTCTAACAGCTCAAGGCCATGTCCCTGCAGTGATAGCTCTAGCCCCCTTGAGTTCCTGCCTGGGAAAGCTCAAGGCTGCCAAAAGAACTTACTGTTTGTTCTAGGCAACACCTGAAGATAGGGACCCTGTCTTCCAGTCTCAGTGGGAGGGTCAGAGCCTAACTTTGATGAGTGCCAGTTAGCAGACCCAGATGGACCAAACCTTCCTTGTCACCCTTCCATGCTTTTTCCCTAGCACCTCCCAGCCCTTAAACACTCTCTTGCCGTTTGTTTTGGTGAAGTTCAGATTCACAATAGACTCTCTTTCCTGTTGCAATAGTTATTACTGAATAAAATCTATCCTTACAGCTTCAGCTAGCGTCCAGCTTGGTTTATCTTTAACAGATAAATATTTTGACTACCCTTTCCTCCCTTCTTCTGATCACCTGCTGGTACTTTCCATTGGTTGGGTCTAAATAGAAGTGAAAAGGCAGGAATCTTGTTGATGTGATCCACACAGAGTAGACTACTGGGTCACAGACTGAGGTGGAGAATGGTGAGGAGTGGGATCTGGAGGGGGAAATGGAAGATATTCAGCACATATTCCTTATTCGAAACTCAGTGTGGCTATAGCCACTGTCTGTACCATCCCTACTCTCAGATTCTTTCATTTGACTGCCCATCTAAACAGCAAGGCTGCACACATAGGTTGGATTTGAGTCTATTATGTGAATTGGTCACCTAAGGAGTCGTTAAGAGTAGGAAGGCACAGGATGAGAGACAAGGTTTCTATTTCTGACCATCATTTTGGAGACAGAGAGAAACTAGACGAGAAAAGGGGGTGGTAATTGGCAATCTCACACTCAGACCTCTACATTTGAATTGGAGCTCACCCAGACCTGGAAATCTCTAAGGTGAAGACAGCTCCTAGGAAGGAGGCTGTGGTAGAGGGCTAAGGCCTCGACTTTACTGATTAATTTAAAAATCAAAGAATCTCTTGGCTTCTTATAAGATTATGACATGCTTCTGGCTCTTTCTTCTTGCATTTTTCTATGAGGGTGGACCATTAATTGGCTATACGGAGCCCGGGCCATGTGCCAGTAATGCCTGGAGCCCATTTTTGGTTAGAGGGGCGAGGTTAGAACATGCCTAGAAGGGGTCAGGCTGTGGGGTCAGAGGGTGTTACTCAAATTCAGAGACCATGTACTACTGTGATTTTGGCTGAATTCTTCTCTGCTTTCAGGAAAATTTCAATCCTTGACCCAGCCCTTGGTCTTCTTGCAGAGTGAGGATTCTAGGGGCAAAGGTGGTGGGGTACACTTTAGAGTCGTTATCTTACAACCTTTTCCACATGGTCAAGGATTAGCTAGAGCCTGCTCTCGATCCACTGACCCTCAAACCCATGAGTATTTCTTTGCACCTTGGTCAGTCAGTCAATTTCACACCTGAGGGTTGCTGCTCACATCTTTTCTTTGAACTCTCTGCATTCCTCCTCCTTAGGGCCCCCTCTGTCTCATCTTTCTTTCTCCTTTTTCTCTCCATACTTTTGTCCCTTACTCTGTCGTTATCTTGATGTCGTCTTCCATGTCATCATTTAGCCACAGAGATATTTTCTAATGGGATATACTTGACCAAAAAGAGATGAGAACTGTCAGAATTTTTAAGCCAGAGAATATTTTTAAAAAGTGTTTAATATTACCTTCTCTTTTTTCTAACTGGTATGCCTTGCACAATTGACCCAGAGCATTTCCCAGGCAGTGCTGGATACTCAAATCTCAAGTTTGCCTCTTACCTGGGAAATCAGATGCTTAGAAATCAAATGTCAATGATGGACCAGAATGGAGAGGTCCTCACTGGGCTGTTGCTCACGAATCAAAACATTCATTTACTTCACATTTACTGAGACTTCAGTAATAAGGGCAAAACATCCATACTCATGATCCATTCACCTGGCGGTCTCAGCGTGAGTGAACTCATGTGCTATCAGATGTGTTTCTTTTGTGTGTGGTGGTATATAGACATAAATATAGATATAGATATAGATATAGATCTGTTTTTACTGTAAGAATGTCTTACCTTGAGGGAGCCATCTTTCTGTGTTATGTGTTTGAAGCTCCCTCTATGCTTTAAAAGTGAGGTCAGGACATGGTAGAGTTCACCTCCCCATTCTTTTAATTAATATCCTTTCAGTCTAATGTTCAATTCAAAGATGCAGCTTCTTAGCACTGAACTTTATTCTTATAAAGACAGAACCAACTCCTCCCTGCATAGACCATAATCCTTCTCCGATGCTGGGGGCGAAGTCTTGTCCAAAAGAGCTGATCATCTATCATGATGGATTTAATCACTTGTCTCCCATTATCCCATTTAGAGAGACAAGTTTATACTTCTATAAATATCTGGTATCTCACTTGTCACAGACGATCAAATTTCTTTTATTATACTGGGAAGAAAATGAACATTATTGAAAGACATTACATCATATTTGGTAAGAGTACCTTACGCTAGAATTACCCCTCTGCTGAATTGTCTTCACTTTTTTTTCTGGAACCGAGACCTAATTTCACCACTGAGCACCAAGAAAGAAGATTTGTGGGTTTTAAAATATATACTTATTTGCTTTAATAAAAGATATAATCTTTCCAAATGTATGCAATGATATGACGATAATTTCAAAGAAAAAATAATTTTAAGATCTTAAAAATAAAGTTATCATGAAAAGAAACTACACATGAACATATTTATTAGATCACTATGAAGCCTTTGAACTGCTTTGTGCCTTTTAAATGGTATGAATTCTTACTTCAGTTTAGACAAAGTTTTGCTTTATAGGAATTGTTTTTTTAATGTAAAGAAGTTTGTGATTTCTTAAATCAATATTTCATTTGTGATTCATGTTTTGCTAAAGTGGATAATGTAACGCCTTAGTGGATGGAAATGGATCACGGCAAGAAGGTCAGAAAGCAATTGCTGCCGTTAGTAATACACGTTCTGCAAGGTAATCGACAGACAGTGAGTAGGTGAGGCTTTAGTATATTCCTGCAGGCGCTTGGTATATGGGATGTATGCAAAAATAGCAGCTGATTTTAAGAACAGCATATGTCAGAGAAGCACACGTATTTGTGTGAATATTATCAAGTCTTTGCCTTCAGCAAATAGTTTTTCTACTCATTCAAAAACAGTAGGCAGTTAATTATAGAAGAACTGCATATGATTAGAGAAATCAGGAAAAATAAAATGTGCTAGAAGCTCTAATTGCAGGAGGCACTGGGCATGATGTACCTCTGCTAGGTGATTCATCATTTACATTTCTCTAGTTTCCTGCTCACAATTCATGCACTTGATTATTTACCTTCCGACGGTGCTCCAGAGTCCAACTTTGAGAAACGTTCGCCTGATGGCTAGGATGAAGTATAGAAGTTCATTCTTAGATGTGTGCAGCACAAACATGCATGATTGCATTTGATCCTCATGACAATCCTGGAAGGTGGGTGGGGTAGCTGGTGTTATGCTCATTTCACAGGTAAGGAAACTGAGGTCCGGCATCGTGCAGTGATTGACATAAGATCTTGGAACTAATAAGTGGTTGACTTGTGGCACAATCTTAAGTTTTCTGACTCCAAATCCATCTTTCCCTCTCCTCTTTGAGGTAGTAACATGGGTTGGGGAGGGAGAGGAGAGAGAGAAAGAAAGTGAGATTCTGTCACCAATATGGTGCATTTTGTATTAAAACTGCCTTTATTGTAATAATTTTTTTCAGCGGTGTGTGCTGCAGCCAGCTTACCCTGTCTGGCACGAGCTGATCGTGCATGTCTCTTCCCACCTCAGCACCCAGTGATGTTATATTGGCATTGAAATTGACCATGGTGGAAGTAATTACACCACGAAACTGGCAAAAGCTATGAATCAGAGCTTTTGTCTCCAGAGAGCGGTTGAAAAACATTTACCTGCAAAGCACTGTATTAAATGTAGTTTTTATTTTTGTACTAGTTATCATTGGGCCCTTTAAAGTTTGCATCTTTGCTAAAAATTGAGGCTGAAAATTAAGTCACTATCTTGACTCATAAGGCCTGGACAAGGGTGAGAGGAAGAGCGGAGAGTTTGGTCTTCCCTTTACTTTACCTTGACACTGCAGGAATGAGCTGTCATTACTTCTCTCAACTGTAAAATGATGTGTAAAGCCTCATGGAGCTGAGCAGTGCACGGAGCAAGTCACCAACATGTACTCAGGAAAGGAGTCTTCCTTTCCTGACCTGCTCTACTTAAAGCAATAGTTTCCAAACATATCCTTGATCTTGTCAAGCATTACAACATTTAAGTATACAACACACACGTGTGTATGTAAATATATGTACACATACACGCATATATGTAGTATATATTATTACATACACACATTGGGATTGTATGTGTATATAATTTTATATCTAAGTATGTGTTGATATACGTTTATTTACAAATTACATCCATTACTTCACTAATATACATCATATCAAAATTTTTAGGAGGCCAGCCCAGTGGCACAGCAGTTCATGGGCTCTGCTTTGGTGGCCCAGGGTTCGCCAGGTCAGATCCTGGGCACAGATCTACTCACTGCTCATCAAGCCATGCTGAGGCAGTGTCCCACATAGAAGAACTAGAAGGACCTACAACTAGGATAGACAACTATGTACTGGGGCTTTGGGAAGAAAAAAGAAAAATAGAGGAAGATTGGCAACAGATGTTAGCTCTGGGCAATCTTCCGCAAAAAACAATTTTTAAAGGATGAGGAAAAGATGAATTAAGTTATTAAAATTATTTTGTAATTGTACAACTTATTTGTTGTTAATGTCACTAAATATTATCAATCCATTACTAAATATCAATAACACTTTATGAGAAGACGCATCATTTTTTTAACGTATTGGTTAATTTTTTTTTTTACAATTTTTTTTTTTAGTGGGGAAGATTGGCCCTGAGCTAACACCTGTTGCCAATCCTCCTCTTTTTACTGAGGAAGATAAGCCCTGAGCTAACATCTGTGCCCATCTTCCCCTATTTTATATGCGGGACGTTGCCACAGCATGGCTGATGAGCAGTGTGTAAGTCTGTGCCTGGAATCTGACCCTGTGAACCCCAGGCTGTCTAAGAGGAGCATGCAAACTTAACCACTCTGCCACTGGGCCGGCCCCTGGTTAACGTTTTCGATACAGTCATTCGAAGATGATTCTAAGATCAGATAATTTTGATATTTTGTTTTAATGCCTCTCAGAACTGGAGAGCTACTTCACAAAGATTCACAGATCTGAAAGGAATCAGTGTATCCTTGGCCATAGTTACTAAATTGGGTTACTTCTTTTCAATACCGTTCACCAATAATACAAAGAATTTTGTTGAATTTGGCTGGCGTATTTCCACCTTTCCTAATGGGAATAGTTGCTCTCGCAATCTAGTCACGAGGTGGTGGTGTGCTCCACACTTTTAGCATAAAGGTTCAAAGCTGACTGAAGCTGTTTAAATTCCACTTCCGTGTTTAAAGTTTGCAGATCTGAGTGCTGTTTTTGTGTTATTATATCATATTTAAGAACCAAAGTACATAATAATGAATATGTCTCTAAACATCAAATCTCAAAATACTCTCTCCATCATATGAGTTTCTTGCAAAAAGTAATTACCTTCTCATTCACTGTTAAAACTGTACTTTCACTTTGAAGGAGCAGATTGAGGGTGTGGGGTATGTGTGTGTTTATAATACCTACTGAGAGATGTTCTGAGAGTCACTTATTATCACAGAAAAGGTTAGCAAATTTGGAATATTCGTCGACTTAAAAATAAAAATTTGTAGGTAACATTAATTTTGAAAACTCTCCAAGTATATTGGTACAAGGCAATGAAAGAACCTCTTTGTGGTTACAAAATCTATGGGATAGACACAGGCACACATATACGAACCTCTGCACATACACATGCCTAATTATATCCATAAACATTTTCTTACAAAACATCATTTAAACACATTGTGTGTGCACATGCAAAATAATACATACGTATGCATATACACACATAATACTTTATGTAGACATATATATTTTAGGTGTACCCTATATACACGTACTTACAAAATCATATATATACATACACTAAACATAACTCTATACATATTCATAATCCTATCATAATCAGAATTATATATGTAATTATATTATATACAAAATTTTGAACATAATTTTATATATCTAAATATCCATAATACTTAATATATCCCTATAGTCTATATATGCATACAAGTTTATGTAATCTACATGCAATATAGTCCTATTAATAACTCTATACTTACTCTGTGTGTATTTGCACCGTTTAAGACTTTATAATCCCCAGGGGCTGGCCCAGTGGCCTAGTGGTTAAGTTTGCGTGCTCCGCTTCAGCAGACCAGGGTTTGCAGGTTCAAATCCCGGGCGCGGACAGATGCACTGCTCATCAAGCCATACTGAGGTGGCGTCCCACATATAAAATAGAGGAAGATGGGCACAGGTGTTAGCTCAGGGCCAATCTTCCTCAGCAAGAAAAAAAGACATTAGGATCCCTGAACTGGCTTGGCAGGGGTCCATGTAAACTGCATGCTGAAAGCGCACAGATGAGCAAGTGCACTGCTCAGCTGTTCCCCAGGGTGGAACTTCAACCCCCACATCAGGGTTCTTCACACACGGGACTGGTTAGCATGTGGCCAGCTAAGGGTGTCAGTCTCAAGATCTGTGCTTACGTATTAGTCTAGCTTAGCTTTTTAAAAATTTCCTTAAATTAAAAAGTAAATATAAATTAGAGTTGCAATGGTGTCTTCCAGCAGCCCAATGGTTCTTCCTGTGCCCCTGCCTTAATTGAACTCTGTGCATGGCGTGGCCTCTTGGCTGTGAGTCAGACTGCCCTGGCCTCTCTGGAATGGCCTGACTTCTGCCTCAGCTCCTCGTAGCCATATTTCTTCTAGGAACATCTGCCTGGGAGCTCAGCTTCCTCACCTCCTACCTCTCTGATCTGATCCAACAGAATTGGCCTACAGAGGCAATATTCCCAACATTGTAAATAGGAAATTAATAAATTCAGCATAAAGAACCTACAGTCAATGGGGGAGATGGATATGATCAGACAATTCAGGCCAGAGTGGACACGAAAGGCCAATCAAATGATGAAAGTTGGAAGGTTTACTGAAACTGCAATACTTATCCTTACTGAGTGCCCGCTTACATATGTTAATTCTAATTTTCACAGCAACCCTGCCAATCAGGCATTACATTCCAAATGTCACTGAGGAGGAAACTGAGGCATGGGAAAAGAAACAACAACTTGTCTAAAGACTACACATCTATCAGGTACCAGTCAGCTTTCACATCTAGGTCTTTGGCTCCAAAGCACACACTCTTTACACTCTACCACGATGCTTTCTCCAGTAAAATACCATTTTTTTTATAAACCAACTTAACAAAATTTATAAATTTGCTAGTCCACATACTGACAAACATGCATGAAGCAGGTGAAACAGGAAAGCTCCTACGTACATAGAAGAGTGTAAATGAACTTAACTTTTGCTGGAGCGATTTCAGCAACATAAAATGAGAGCCCTCAAGGGATGCACGGCCTGTGACTATTTCTGGAACTCTAGCACAAGAAAATCATCCTACAACCTTTATGCTTCAAAATATTTATCGAAGCCTGATTAAAAATCAAACATTACATCTACAATGGCAATTGGGCTGGTAAACGATGCTAGATTTTTGCCTTAGATCATAATGTAATCATTAAAAAAGATGTCTACAATAAATGTGAAATACACTGTGTTAAGTGAAACAAAGCAGAATAGAAAATTATACATATAGGATATTTACAACTTTGGAAATATCTATATCTACGACTAGAAGAAAACATACCGCAATGATAGAGTGATTTCTTTGTCTTAATTTCAATTTACTTTACAATAAATATATAATCTGAGAAAATACAATAAATTTTAATTAAAAACAAAATTGCAGGTTTAGAGTCGGAAAGTTCAGAGTTCCAGGGCTGAAGAATTGATTTAAATGCATCGTGCTTCAGTTTCTTTCCCGTCACACGGGGACGACTGTTTTTCCCTCATGGAGACTTAAGCTTGTGGCACAGAGACGGGCCTCTACAAGCGCTGGTTCTTCTGCTGCTGGCCCTTTGCAGGAGACTTAATGGAATTTTGAGCTTCTGAGGACCCTCTGATGACCCACAGATATTGTGCTACAGAGGGGAAAAACCCCAGTGCTGCTTTATCTGTTTAAAATAATAACGGGAGGGGCCGGCCCCGTGGCTTAGCGGTTAAGTGCGTGCGTTCCACTACTGGCAGCCCGGGTTCGGATCCCGGGCGCGCACCGACACATCGCTTCTCCGGCCATGCTGAGGCCGTGTCCCACATACAGTAACTAGAAGGATGTGCAACTATGACATACAACTATCTACTGGGGCTTTGGGGGAAAAAAAGGAGGAGGATTGGCAATAGATGTCAGCTCAGGGCTGATCTTCCTCACAAAAAAAACAAACAAACAAACAAACAAAAAACAATAAAGGGAAAAGAATTAAAATGCCCAAACCTGGAAACTCAACTCACTGACTGTCATCTTACTCAGGTGTAACAAAAATAAGGCCATTGGCCCACTACTCTAGAGCAGCTTATGGTTCTTTATCTTCTTGGAAGTTCTAAATATATTTAGGAATCTGTCAAAAATTATCCCTTTCCCATACATGCTGACATGTGCTAAATTTTGCATACAGTATCAGGGGACTCACAGGTGTTCCGAAGCTTCCATAGGGCCCAGGCGGCAAAGCTTTGGCCAGGTGCCCCACTGTGGGGAAAGGGAGAGGTGAGACTTTGGGTGTGGCAAGAGAGGGAAGTGCACTCACTCCCCTTTGCCTTTCTCACACGTGCCCGTTTCTCAGATAGAGAGCCCAGCTCAGTGAGTCTAAGGACCTCGTTACGGATCACAGCACGCGACGGTCATCAAGATGTTAACTCCTCCTGCCAGAACGCTTCCTACGCAATAAACTCACAGTCTCAGGGTCACAGTCTTTGTGTGACAAAGAGTGATGAATGTTAAACCACCACCACTCTACACTCCATTTAGAACAAAACCTCTAGATGATTCCAGGAGTGCAGATGCTCCCTGAAGATCAAATGGGTCCAAGTACTCATAGAAAGTAAACCCATAGAAGATAAACTCAAGCAAATAAACCCAATTCTTTGAGCCCAAGAGTCAAAGACATCAAAGAACTCGTACAGTCAAACCAATGATCTATACTCAACTCTCATGTCTTACTGAGATTTTTTTGCAAAAATGTTCATCAGCTACTACTACCACAATCAGACATGCTCCTGGGACAAGCTCCGGCGAGAAGGTTATCAGGACTTGGCCCAGTGCTCACTCAACGTCTCTAGAGCATAAAGGTTCAGAGCAGGGGTTGACAACTTTCTCTGTAAAGGTCCAAAGAGAAAATACTTTAGGCTTTGTGGGTCATGTACAGTCTCAATCACATGTTATTCTTTGTCTTTTGTTTGGCTCTTTTTACAAGCCTTTAAAAATACAAAAACCACTTGTAGATTGGAGACTGTACAAAAACCACAGTAGCCACAGTTTGCCTACCGGTGGTCTAGAGAGTAAACTCTGAAGCCAGACTGCCTGGGTTCAAACCCTGGCACTTCCACTTGTAGCTTTGTTGCCTTTGGTGAGTTATTTAACTGTTCTGTGCCTCAGGAAAATGGGGGTCATAACAGCACTTTTCTCATAAGAGTCAATGATTTACTGCGTATGAAATACTCAGGAGAACAATGATATAATTGGCAAATTTAGGCCTCAGCCTTTATCAGTAGGTTTGGGAGGAGGGTCCCAGCCTGCCTGGTTCTCCCTGAGTTATCTGGGGCCTCTAACTTCCCTGTGGAGGACGGCCACTGCAGAATGTCAATGACTGTGCTTTTCCTATGGCATATTGTACACAGGAAGGATAAACACTGTGTGCTCAGAGTATTAAAATAGTTCCCATATGCAAAGTGGGATAAAAATAGCTCTTACCTTACAGGTTGTTTTGCAGAATAAATGGGATGATGAATATGAATTTGCTCATTATAATGTATAGCTCCAGTTATTATTGTGGAAGAGACCTGATTATAACTACTAATTAGACAAGCGTCTTTGGCAGAGCCTTTCTCTGGTGATACCCCTGATGTAATATATGTTAAGCATGTTTATGGATACGTGTTTCTTCCTGTCCTGCCTTAGGCTTTGCACTTTTGCAGATTGAGAGCTGGGTCCCAGTTACTCCTCCAGCCTCAGCGCTGAGCACAGGGTCAAGTACAGCACTGTAGCTGGATAAATATAGTTTTTAGATAAAATAGCTTTATTTTTAAGGGATAATATAAAGATTTGGGATTTGTATGTTTGCTTATGCTTTCTTTCTTTTAGCAACATTTTTAAATCACAAAAGACTTCCAATTCAAGATAGCTATCAAAAGAACCACATACTGAACATCCAATATTCCTAGTAATTACAGAATACATGCAAACAAACAGAACCATCTATGCATACGCTGGAAAGCAAGACAAGACTATCAATCACACCTCATAAAGCTGAGAAAAAGGTAAAGCATGATCTGACCTCAAGGCCTTTGAGCTTGCTAGCCTCCCTTTCAAATCCATTTATACAGTTCCTTATTCCAATGTCAATAAATAAAAAATGAAATGAAATTTAAAAAAGAGAGAGACTATAAAGATTCCTGAAAAGGGGAAAGACTATGGGATCAGATTGGAGAATGAAACCATAGGTTCAAAGGTACCCAGGGTGGACTGTTGAAAACGATGGAGGTCCTGCAAGCCCAGGGAGCAGATGCCAGAGGAGCAGGAAGGGAAGGGGTCCAGGGCAATCATCAGGATGCTTGTTTGAGGTACCCTAGAAAAGCAGAATAGGTTGGTTTGTCCCTCTGCTTCATCACCTCGGGCCAAGCGTCATACAACAGGGTGCTGGCATCTGAGAGACAAGAAAATATACCGCCTAGCTGGCAGCCCTGGGAGGAATGGTGAGCCCAAAGGCATCACTGCTGGAAGTACATCCCACAGGAGTAAGTTCCAAGTAAAGAACACTTCAGCAATGCATGGTCTTAGAAAGTAAACCATCTGAAGTTATTCTCTGAATGAATTATGGAAGGTGCACTTCAACAAAAAAAAGTTACTATTCAGTACCTGTCAAGATATTTGTTTCAAAAAGAAACAAAAAGTCCTAATGGAAAAATGGACAAAAGTCATGAACAGGTAGTCCTATTCCTAAAAGATGAAGTACAAATGACTAATAAATATATAAAAAGATGCTCAACTTCACCAATAATGAGAAAACACAAGTTAGAACAAAGAAATGTAATTTTTACTCATCGGAGTAACAAACTCATCACATCAAATATTGATGATGTTGTAAAGAAATGGATACTCTTACTCACTGCTTTTGTGAATGTAGATTTTTATAGCTACTACACAGTACAGTTTTGGCAGTGTCTATTAGAATGAAAAATGTGTATAACCTATGACTCAGCAACTCCATGTCTCAGTTTTGGCCTTAGAGATACATTTGCATGTACCCAATATGAAAGTACAAGTAGGTTCATTGCAGCAGTGTTGGTAATAGGCAAAACTGGAAACAAACATCCAAATTGGAATAAATACACCACAGTACCAGCCTGCATCCAGCCTGTGCAGTACATACCAAAAAATGGGGGCAGGTCTATGTGTACAAATGTGGAAAGGTCTTTAAAACATATTGTTAGGTGAGAAAAATATAATTTGCAGAACAAGAAGTATAGTATAACAAGATTTAGACATAAAATCAACCCCTCCTATATACAAAACACAAAGAGAAATAGACATAGAGACAAAGACAGACAGACACACACACACACACACACAGATTTAAATTCAAGACAAAGTAAAGATTTGGATACACACCAAATGGATGAGTAATTTCCTCTAGAAAGGAAACTCAGATTTTGAGTGGTGTCAAAGGAAACTATCTTGTACATTTGACATATTTTTAAAAATGAGAATGTATTCATGTTTTCCTTATGAATTAACTAGTAAATAATTTTAAAAATGTAACCCAGACTCAAGATACAAAATTGAAAAACACAAAGGGAAAAAAAGTCTCTAATGCCACCACACTGAGATAACCACATTTCACATTTTGCTGTACACCCTTACATCCTTATGTGTATAGGTTGAGTTGGAAGTATTGCAGGGGAATCTCTTATTTTGGAGAGGGAAAATATATTAGCATCAGTGAACAGATGTGAAAGAAACTGAAATGTGTGAACTCTGAGAATTCAGGGGAACACGAGCGGACCGCTGACACCTTGTGGAGAAACAAGAAACAATAGGGAGGCGATCGCGGAATGTCCCCATTACCGGACCCTGAAGAGTGGATGAGGCTGGGACACGTGGAGTTGTACCGAATGGTGCAGAGGGGCCAAATGACACTGAAGTGCTCATGCACTCCTTCTGGTCACCTCACTGATGCCCCGTTTCTAAAAATGATATCACAAAGAGAAAAAGCAGGCGCCAGGGCAGCGACACACCTGGGCAGGTGTTTGGCATAGATCTAGAGAGGAATAATTGGAATTGTAAATACAGGGGTTCAATCCAGTAAATCTAGACGCTGCATGTGTGAAAATTTGGGCCAATTCTGATATATTTCCCAGAAAAATTGTCTATTTCAACTATGTTTTCAAATTTGTTATAGAGTTTTTCAAAGTATCCTCTTATAATTTTCCAACATTGTATATGTGTATCATTTCTGGTTTTTAATGTTATTTGTGCCTCGTCTTTCTTGATCCTATTTGCCTAAGGTTTGTTTGTTTTATTAGTCATTTCAAAGAACAAGCTTTTGGTTTTGCTGATCAAATAATTTCTGGGCAGGGGGAAGCTTTTTTCATTAATTTCAACTATCTCAGTATTTCTTTCTCTTGAGTTTCTTTGGGTTTATTTTCTTGCCTTTTCCTGCCCACTAATGACATTTTGGATTTCCTCTTCTCTGCATTGCCTGCGCATTGCCTGGAGGTGGCATAGCATACGGGTAATAAAAAAATAATGACAGTGAACGGGCTTGGCCCCTGGAAGCGGAAAAACAGGGTGAAAGCTTTTCATAGAAAGAAGGAGGGTCTGAGTGTCCTGCGCAACGTCTTGTCTTCAGGGGTAACTGTCCGAATGAGGGAAGGCTTCTCCTGAGGTCCCAGACTTGAGGAGCAGTGTTCACAAGGGAGCTAGATCATTGCAGGCAACCATTAGAATGGGAAGAGGGCAGAATTTGTGGCTTATATGCTAAGCCCCCAAACTCTTAGTTTGAGAGGACTCTTAGTATTGATTACTTTAATTTAATTACTGATAATACTTTTGTATTAAGAGTAAAATAAAATTTCTAAAAGCTACATATATGAGACCTAGAGGCACAAGAGGTCAAGTTAGTAATTCTGGGATCAAGACATCCATCCTTAGTCAAGTTCAACCTGTTTTCCTTTGAGTCCTTGATTAAGGTTTAGCCATAGTTAACCTACTTTTAAAATGCCTGTTTCTGGGGCCGCCCAGTGGCGCAAGCGGTTAAGGGCGCGCACTCCGCTGCGCTGGCCCGGGGTTCGCTGGTTGGAACCGGCGCGCACCCACGCACTGCTTGGCAAGCCATGCTGTGGCGGTGTCCCAGATAAAGTGGAGGAAGATGAGCATGGATGTTAGCCCAGGGCCAATCTTCCTCAGCGAAAAAAAAAGAGCAGGATTGGCAGATGTTCGCTCAGGGCCGATCTTCCTCACAAACAAACAAACACAAAAGCCTGTTTCTGCCCATCCTCCAAGAATCCTTGTGAGCATTTCTTCACACTGTCAGTTTAGGAATTTGGGAATCTCCCCCAAGAAAGGCAACAAAAATAGGAGACCTCAAAGACATTCAACCATTTCAAATAGGAAAGAAACATTTGCATTCAAACAGGACAATTAATTCTGCTCACTGTTAATGTAATCATTTCTCTGACTTTGAATTCCTTTTCTCAAGTGTTCAAACAATGCCTTTCTTCTAACCTTGCAGCACAAGGCAGTTTTTCCCCTCCAGTTTCCTGTATAACCTCCGGAGGAGTTTTCCTCTGCTCTGATACCTGTTTCTTCCATCAGCCTGTTGCTCATTGGACTGGTTTTCACATTAGCATGTTTTTATAGCAAACAATGGTTTCCTCAGTTACACAACAGACCCAGTGCCAGTAAACTCTCTTCTAGGTAATGTAAAGCATATTTGAGTACAAGAATTATTGCATTTTCATGGCTAAAAATAAGCACTTGTTTTTAATTTTCCATGAGAATGCTGCCTTTCAGCTCCAGAGGCCACCTCCTACCTGGTGAGCTCTATATGCTAAAGTCATCACTATGTGGCTAGAAATGTGGACTTCAAGTTTTCATTATGAAACACAAATCTCTCTTTAATCTCACCATATTCCTACTTGTTCATAGTTTTTTAAAAACTAGACTATATCAGATATACTTCAACATAGAAGCAAGTCCCACCACAGCCAATCTACGTGGAAAGAATATCTTTATTTTTATAGTACGAACAATAGCTAGCATTAACTCATTTAATCTTCATAGCAGCATTGTGAAGTTGGTAAGATTATACCCACAAAAGGAAGTCACTTCTCATTTTTATCCCATGCTGCAAGCTTACTATGCTGCATCAGCTTTGCTTATTGGAGGAATTTTCTTTTCCTCCAAATGTTGTTTTTGACTATTAAAGTGTCCTGTCACAGCTACAAACTGCTGATTAACTCTAGGAGGGCATTCAGAAACCATCAACATCTACATTTGTCTTACTGTTGTTGGATACAAAATTTTTCTTTTCAAGATGAAAATATGTGGATCTTCTTTATGTCTGTTGAGGGCTGGGATATAGCTATGGGATAGAGCCCAACTACGAAGAAGGCCTCTTCTTCAAATGATCTGACTGCAAAAGCTTAGAAAAGATATTTTTTTAAAAAATGAGCTAAGAGAAGCAGTGGTTAAGAGTGAGTTCACTTGAGTCAGACAAACCTGGTTCAAAGTTATTATTAAACAAATATAAGCTATTGTTATCATCTTGGTCTCCACCGTTCAAAAATGTCCTATATATCTTCTATTAATCCCAAAGATCACCATCACACAATGTGAAGGTCATGCTTAACAGTTCAATGGCTAAGACAAAGCCTCCCACTCAGTGTCTATTAGCGAAGGAAAGAGAAGTAGCATATACTAAGCACCTACAGAGTGCCTGGTATTGTTGCCAGAAATTAAAATGCATCATCTAATGGAATCATTTCAACATCCTTAGAAGGTAGGTGTTATCTTAACTTTCCATTTTAGCAAAATGAGGCTGAGAGAGGTTAAGTATCTTGCTTAAGGTAATATTTATATCATGAAGAGGATCATTATAGCTAAGCAATTAAATGTATGCATTGAAAGCAGTATTATAGATCCCTGATACTTTAAAGTGTGGTCCACAGCGCAGCATCACTGGCACCAACGGGAGCCCATTAGAAATGCTGCATCTCAGGCCTTGCCCTGTTCCTATGGAATCAGAATCTGCATTTTACCATTGTTAGTGATTCCTGTGCACATCAAGCTGTGAGAACCGCTGTCGTAGAAGAGACACAAGCACCCGCCTAAACTAACTCCATCATTTTATAAGTGAGGAAATACACCCAATTGTTTATGAGCAAATAGACACTAACTTATTAAGAGGTAGAATATCAAGATTAATCATTTCAAAGTCAAAACCAGTTTTCCAAAATTTGGTAGAGTTCCCAAGATAAACAGAGTCAATAAGAAGTACAAATAACAAGATGAAAATATAAAGGCCATGAGACCAAGGACAGAGCCTTTATTCAGAAGTATTGTATCGGTGACTTTCAAGATGCAAACTAGGGGCCCGCCCGGTGGCAAAGCGCTTAAGTTCACACATCCCACTTCGGTGGCCCAGGATCAGCGGTGTGGACCTACTCACCGCTCATCAAGCCATGCTGAGGCAGCGTCCCACATAGAAGAACTAGAAGGACCTACAACTAGGATATACAACTATGTACTGGGGCTTTGGGGAGAAAAAGAAAAAGAGGAAGATTGGCAACAGATGTTAGCTCAGGGCCAGTCTTCCTCAAAAAAAAAAAATAAATAAACAAATAAAAAACAAAAAAAACAAAAACCAAGAGCTCCCACAATTGCACTCCTTGGTATCTACCCAAAGGAATTGAAAACATGCCCACACAAAAATCTGCACATGGATGTTTAAAAAAAAAAATGCAAACTAGAATTGAGAATAATTAAGATTCTTACTAAGTTACTAAAACGGGATACGTTAGTAATTAACACTGACTGAACATTTAATGTGTACTACCTCATTTAATTCCCACTATGACACTGTGAATAAGTGTTACTATTGCTGTTGTTCTCTCTGTTTTAGCAACTAGGGCATCAATCAGTTCAAAGTCGTGGAGCTGGAAAGCTGCGGAGCTGGGACTAGAACCCAGGTCTTCCTACCTCAAGGCTGTGCTCATTATCACCCAGTTATTCTGCCTCCCCATGTAATATGCCACTTGTCAGACAACATGGGTGGCACATGGAGGGAAAATAGCCACCTGAAAGTAAGATCAGAAAACAAGCGACCTTTCAGCAAGTCCCTTCCCTGGCATCAGCCAGGGAGTATGAACAGCAGAGGACCATGGAGAGATCTGCTTCTGAAGGAAGAGGAGGTGGGCAATGTCAAGTCATCACACCCTGTTAGTTCAAGGTAAGGAAGACTCGTAACTGTCTCCTGTTCTGTAAAGTACTATTTATTTATTTAAACCCCATCTTAACCCAGAAAGGGTTTAGGGTACATATTTGAAAATTAAGTGGAGTAAACTTTTGGCTAATGAGAAATTATAAAACAAAATAAAAATGGTAGATCAAATTTTCCGTGATTCTATCATTTTATGCAAAGACAATATCTCTCTGAAACTCATGATAAAACCCTCCAACATTCCAGAAATGTCTTTAAAAATATAAATTTTATCTTTCTTTTTATAAAATAATACATATTCATTATGAAAAATTTGAAAAAGACAGAAAATTATACAGAAAAAAAGAAATCACTTACATCCATACAACCCACAGAAACCAGTCAATATGTTGTTCTGTTACCTTCTAGCATTATTTCTATGCAATCTTTTTTTTTCCTTTGGTGAGGAAGATTGGCACTGAGCTAACATCTGTTGCCAATCTTCCTCTTTTTGCTGAAGAAGATTGGCCCCAGGCTAAGATCCATGCCCATCTTCCTCCACTTTACATGTGGGACACCTGCCACAGCATGGCTTGATAAGCGATGCATAGGTCTGCACCTGGGATCCGAACCTCTGAACCCCAGGCCGCTGAAGCAGAGAGCATGAACTTAATCACTACGCCACTGGGCCGGACCCTATGCAGTCTTATTTTGGCGTATTTTATGTGGTCATCACATTATACAAAAATTCTATACCTAATTTTCCCTTTTAACTTTATATTTTTGGCATTTGCCGCTTATTATAAACTCTGTCATATTGCATTTAAAGCTAGTTAATAATCCATGCAGCAGACAAATGTAATTTAACATATTCTTATCCCATTGATGAGATTTTTAGGTTGTTTCTAATTCTTCCCTTCTGTAAATATTTTTGCAGTGAATTTTTTTTTTTTTTTTTTTTTGGTGAGGGAGATCAGCCCTGAGCTAACATCCGTGCTAATCCTCCTCTTTTTGCTGAGGAAGACCGGCTCTGAGCTAACATCTATTGCGAATCCTCCTTCTTTTTTTTTTTCTTCCCCAAAGCCCCAGTAGACAGTTGTATGTCATAGTTGCACATCCTTCTAGTTGCGGTATGTGGGACGCGGCCTCAGCATGGCTGGAGAAGCAGTGCATTGGTGCGCACCCAGGATCCCAACCCGGGCCACCAGCAGCAGAGCGCGCGCTCTTAACCACTAAGCCACAGGGCCGGTCCTGCAGTGAATTTTTTAGCTCAAGTAGATTTGATTATAAGTCAGTTTGTATAGATATTATTTCAAACGAAACAAATATTTGACATATTTTGCCAAAGAACTTTCTAAAATAATTAACAATTTGGAAGCTCAGGGCGCTATACGCTCACTGTAATTTTATAACTTTACCAAAACCGCAATTTTCATCAAGACAGGTCTAGATTGAGACCCATTCATTGCTGTTGCTTCCCTGTCAGTGGTTCTATACCTTGAGTCTGCATGAAGGTGTAATAGTCACAAGAAATAGCCCGGGTCTGCATCTGTGGATTAGTCACTGGCGAGACAGCAGGTGTTCGGTCCTGAATGAGATAAGGAGGCATTCTTCCTCATTCACTGATAGTATTAGTTTCTGTTGTCTGGTCTGTTGAAACTTTCCCAATCAATCAATAAGAAAAGTCTCGTACATACTCTCTATTTTTGAAAACTTACAATAAAAATTTCTTGGAGAGTTTTTTCCCTCACCATTTTAATTATTGCTGTTTTATCTAAATTTCATTAGAGCCTCCGGAAAAAATTTTCCAAAACAAGAGTTAAATGAGAAACATGCTTTCACAAGTCAATTACCTCCTGTCCCTAAGTTTTGCCCCCACTTCTTTGTCCTTCACAATTTTTAAAAAAAATAATGCAAGGAATGCAAGTTTATTCTAGAAAACAAAGGTAAGCCTTAATAAATGAATAAAAACAATCCTTGATATTATATTTTAGAAATAAACACATGAAATCGTATTCTGTAAATTCCAAAGGTTTTTATGAGTATCTAATTACATGTTTGATTTTTAAGGATAATCGTTTTACATATCATATTGTGCTAACAGCTTTCTTCACTTAAGAGTGTGTCCTGTTATGAAAATGCATCACTACTCATAAGTATATTGTGTAACATAATGTTATTGGGTATATAATACAATGTAGGACACCCTGTGATTCATTTTATCCGTGCCTATTTTTGAACATAGAGATTGTTTACACATTTTTGATTTACTTATAGTCTTGCATTAAACAACCTTATTTCTAAATTTTTGTTACATCCTGAATTATTTGCTCAGGTAAAATTCCTAGAAACATAAATACTGAGTCAAAGAGCAGCCACATTAAAAAAAATGAAAAACAATATTTAAAAATCTAATATCTGCTAATTGTAGAAAATTAACAAACAGAGATAACCAAGAAGAAAAGTATTTAAAACAATAACAATAATTCTACCGTATGCACATAATCACGTCTGGGCTAATTTTTCCCCAGGTTTTTTTCTATGCATATCTATTTAACTATCTATAAATAAATTTAATATAATTTTTCTTACAATTGATACATATATATATTTCAGATTTATATCTATATGTATATCTACTCACAAAAAATATTTTTACAGCAGGTTTACCACATAGTGGATACTTGTAAATACTTCTTGAATTAATAAATATATGAAAAAAATAGGATGATTCTGTAGACGCCAGATTGTAACCCAATATTTTTACTTAAAAAATATCTTTAGCATCTATTCATGTTAATAATTTTCACCACAACATTTTTTAATGATTTAATAGAATCTATAATGTATGAATAGATCTATTTTGGAAATAACAATAACAGCACAATTAAATCAAAACATATGCCAAAGCTGAAGTCATTGAAAAATTTTGAGCATTTACTATATTTATTATAAAATAAAAAGGAATTAAAATAATTGAAATTGGTACTTAGTACTAGCAGTCAGAGAATGTATAATTAAATAAACATATGCAAAAAGGAGCAAAGAATTAATAGCAACATAGATTTATTAATTGGAAAACTATTTTAGAGTGTAAACATACAAGAGCCCGATCTTTGAGGAAAAAAAAGAACCAAACCAAAAGAAAAAAAAATGAATTGAAGAATCGGCATACAACTATTCTAAATTCTTGGTTCTAATAAAAAATTAAAAAGTAAACACAAAAATACAACATTACTAAAGTGGCTATAACCATAGATGCAGATGGGATCACAAAATTGTAAGAAACTATCATATGGAAATATATGCTAATAAATTTGAAGATTTTGGTTAAGCATATGATCTTCAAACAAATTATCACAGACTGAAATTTATTTATGAGGAAGAAAACATCTGAACAGACCAATAACCTTGAAAATTTGAAAAACTCATCATAGCAGTAACTCTTTAATAAAAAAAGCCAGACACAAATAGTTGCCCAGGTGTAGTGTTTCAGACCCTCAAAGAACAAATGATTTCTCTGAACTCCTGCAGAGAATACTAAAATAAGTTAGCATCATCATTTCTGAAGCTAACACTATCCTCTTAGAGAAATTTGACAAGGATAACTCAAAGAGAAAAACCATAAATCAGTTTAATTTGTGAATGTAAATACATGAACCTTAGATAAAATATTATTTGGACTCAAACACTAAATTGAAAGAATAATACATGATGACCAACTAGGTTTTGATGACCAACTAGTTTTTAATCAATGATTTTAAATAAGATCCTATAATATGAAATGTGTTCAACAGAGACTGTCCACTATAATCACTATTATTTTACATAATTCTAGAAATAACAATGGTGCTAAGATGCTGAGAGATCCTAGATTCAACTGGAAACTGTTTTTACGCTATTGTCACAAAACACTGAGATCCCACAATAAGGAGTAAAAATTATTAAATTAGCTCTCTGGGGTCAAACATCTCTGAATTGGAGCTATATGCATATTTTTTAAGCTCACTTGATAATGCCTGTGTTATTTGTCAAATGGTCTATGTTATGATGATGACGGTGGGAAGGAACGTTAACTGTACTTCATTGGGAGAAGATTTTAGTTGTACTTCAATAAAGTTTGGTCAACAACAACATTAAAGGCAGATTTTGGTTCCTATAGTGGTGGAACAGCTTTTCTGGACTAACACTCCTTCCAACAGATAACAATTATCAACTCTGGACAAAATATTTTTTAGAAAACAATTATTTGAAGACACTGGATAATGACAAAAACTAGGCAGAAACTGGCGTGGATGGAACTCTTGAAATACATGAACCACACTCACTGGATGAGACCATTTTTAGATGGATTACTAAGCTATTTAGAGGTGAAGAACCAAAATCTTCCCAACTTACTAATGATTTAGAAAAGAGTAATACATATATACATACACACACACATATGATAATACACAGGAAAAAGGAAAAGTAAATAGGGTAAAGTGTACATTTTTGGTGAATAAAGGGTCTAAAGGGTGCACAAGGCTTCTTCATACCATTTTTTGCAACTTTTCTGTAATTTTAAAATTACATGAAAATTAAAAGTCACCAAAATTGGTACAAGGACTTTTAAAATAATGTTAAGGAGCTGGCCCAGTGTCATAGTGGTTAAGTTCGTGCACTCTGCTCTGGTGGCCTGGGAGTTTGTGGGTTCTGATCCCAGGCACAGACCTACACACTGTTCATGAAGCCATGCTGTGGCAATGTCCCATACACAAAGTGGAGGAAGATGGGCACAGAGGTTAGCTCAGGGCTGATCTTCCTCAGCAAAAAGAAGAAGATTGGCAACGAATGTTAGCTCAGAGCCAATCTTCCTCACCAAAGATAAATAAATAAATAAATAAAAATAAATAAAATAAAATAAAGTTAAATATATACCTACCCAATGAACCAGAAATTCTATTCTTAGATATTTACCCAAGGGAAATGAAAACATATGTTCACAGGAAGCCTTGTACAGTAATATTCCTGGCAACTACATTCATAGTAATAAAAAAATGAAAACAACTCAAATGTCCACCAACAGAAGAATAGATAAACAACCTTAGTATATTTATAAAAAGGAATACTACTTGGTAATAAAGAAGAACAAACTACTGATATGTGGAACAATGTGGCTGAATCTCAAAAACAGTATGTTAAACCAAAAAAGCCAGGCATGAAAGACGACATACTGTATGACTCCATTTATATGAACTTCTGCAACAGGCAAAGCTGATCTGCAGGGAGGGAATTCAGAGCAGTGGTGCTCAGGGGTGCAGTGTGACTGGAAGGAGAAGGACAGAACTTTCTGGGGTGATGGAAACGTTCTGTATCTTGATTTGGGTGGTGGTTACATGAGCATATACAACTCAGAGAATTTTATAATTAAGATCCCTGTGCTTTTCAACAGATGTAAATTTACCTCAATTTTAAAATGTACTCTGGAAATACAGCACATTCCACAGTCAGGAAATATAGCAAATAATGACGATAGGCACCTCCAAGTCACTATATATTCTTAAGATATTACCAGACGTGTCTAGTCTCTGAATTCTCAGACTATGTCAGGACTCCAAAGCAATTCTAGTTCCTAACAGTAAGGGCAATAACAGAGCAATAACAGGAAAGAAAAAGGCACAAGAATAGTAATTAGACATGATTCCTGGAAAGTAAACAAAGAATCAACTGAAAAACTGCTAACAGCGGAAACCAGTTAACAAAATGAAGTTTTAAAAAAGCAATAACTTTCCTATAAAACATAACCTATTAAAATATAAGGGGGAAATATTTTAATGACACCAAAAATATGAAATATCTAGCAAAAAACTTAAAGGAAACATATAGAATGCATTTGAAAAAAAACAAAACTACTAAACCATACTAAGAGGCATAAAAGAATGGAGAAACATAGAATGTTTCTGGATAAAAATATTCATTGCAAAAACATCAATTCTCCCTAAATTAACATAGAAAGTATTTTCTTAATCAAAATCTCAATGTGATTTTTCTTTGACCTTGACACAATTATCTACAACAATAAAAGTATAACAAAACTGTCACCAGAATATACAGACCAATAGAAGGAAATAGAAATTCCAGAAACAATTTTAACTATATATTTAGATTTAGACTATAATAATTTTGTTATTTAAAAAATTGGAGAAAGGTTAGAGTTTATTCAATATATGTTGGTGGAACAACAGGATAACTATTTGTGAAGAAAATAATAATTTGAGATTCCTACATTCCACCTTACCACAAAATAAATTTCAGGTGGCTAAATTAAAACATAAAACTATGAAAGCATCAAAAGGATAGGTAAATATTTGTATAATTTTAGATTAGGAAAAACTATAATATCAAAAATAGAAATAATGTTTTCTGACATCACCTAAAATTTAATAAATTTGACCACATAAAATTATATTTCTGTAGGTCTAAAAATACAATTATGCAAAAGACAAAAAACTGGGAAGATTTTGCAACATATCTAATAGATGAAAACATGTTAATGTTCTTAATATATAAATAGCTTTTCCAAATCAATGAAAATATATACATCCAAAATACGGTTTCTCAACTTTAGCACTATTGGCACTGGGGCCAGATTATTTTATATTGTGAGGACATTGTTCTGTGCACTGTAGGATGTTTAGCAGCATCCCTGGCCTCATCTTCCCAGTTGTGACAACCAAAAATGCCTCCACACGTTGTCAAATGTCCCCTGGGAGGCGAACTCACTCTTAATTGAGAACCACAGATCCAGGAAGACATTTTCAGGATTTTTCTCTGGAGGTGGCATTATATTCCATTGAGGAAGGCAGATGGAGGATAAAAAAATAAAATGAATGACTATATCTGTTTTCCAAGTTACCCATGCCTCACAATTCTGTGGGTGCTAACGTAGTTACACTAATCATAACTAAGATTTAGCCAGTTCTTACTCCTTCTTGTTAAGACAAGAAGTCCATCCTCTGC
This sequence comes from Diceros bicornis minor, assembly GCF_020826845.1. Taxonomy (NCBI): domain Eukaryota; kingdom Metazoa; phylum Chordata; class Mammalia; order Perissodactyla; family Rhinocerotidae; genus Diceros; species Diceros bicornis. Next base: position 97,024,341 of record NC_080744.1, read on the forward strand.
AGTGTCTTCCCAGGACCGCGGAAGCGCCAGGGCGTGAGTCACATGTGCACCAGCCAGTCTGCTTCTGCGGTTCGCTGCTGCTGCGCCCGCCTCCACTTTGTGGGCCATCCCCAGCTCCCGTCGGGCACAGCCGTGGAACCCCGCCAACATGCGGAAGCCACCAGCCACCGTCCCCCGCCAGCACAAACAGGGACGCGCCAACACTGCGAAGCTCCGTGGAGGTCCGGTGAGGAGTGGGGCTGAGGGTCTTTCCCGACTGACATCACAGCCTGTCAGCGGGGCCGTCTGTGCTGCTTGGACTATTGCGTTCCACACTTTTACAATGTTTCTGGTGAAAGGCTCTTAAGCTCTATTCACCTCTTGCTCTCTGGAGTCCAAAGGAACCTGGGCCAGAAGAGAAAAGTCAGTGACAAGCTCCTGTTCCCTCTCTGGCGCCCCTCCCTGTGCTGACGGAGGGTTTCTTCCTGGCTCGGGCACATCACCTCTGGCTTCATCTTCCTGCAAGACGCCTCCCTCCTGAAGAGTTCTCAGGTGAACCTGCCCACCTAGCTTACCTGAGTAGCTACGAAATGTCTGGATCTTCTTTAAATCCAAGCCAGGAGCCCACAAGTGCTGCTAGAAAAAAATGACTGGGAAGAAATACATGGAAAATTCACAGGAGGGCTCCTGGGGGAGGTGGTTTATTCTTGGGCTGGGGCTGGGAGAGGCCTAGGTGAGCCTGGAGCACCCTGCCAGGCCAGAGAGTAAGAAAGTGCTCCAAGGACGGCGAGGGCAGAAGCCAGTTTGAAGGGGCCCCCACTGGCCACACCTGGCTTAATGCAAGCACCGAAATGCCCCCCAAAACCAGCAGTAATTTTATAACATAAAATTATCCCACAGGATAAAATAACAATCAAAGGTCTAGGATGATATATATCAGGAAATGAATAAATAGAAAAATAAAAATAAATAAATGTAAGAGATGGAAAAGCTCTTTTTTTATGGTAAATTGTCAATTAAATATAGAGGAGATGATGGGCTGTATCTCATAGATGAGGCAATGGATGGCTTTTTTTTTTTCTTTTAGTTTATCAGTATCTTCTAATAATGTTTTTTTACAATGAATAATTATATAATAAAAATGCAAAAAGTTTCCTGGGGTAACTCTCTTGTGAAGATATGCTCTTATTCTATGCCTTGTGGGTGATACTTATCTCCTACTTTTACACTAGTGAATTTTTGGTAGGCCCTATCTTGTATTTTTTTTTTCCTGTTTACTGGTTTTAGGAAGAGGGTAGGTCTTCCCAGCAGGGCTACCGTGCACAAAGGCACCCGGCTGAGGAGGCCAGCTGGGCTGAAATCTAGGCCCTGATCTGCGTGCTAAGCTGTGAGGAATGGTGTGGGCTTGCATCTGTCCCCAGGGCCACTGTTCCCTAACTCACACATGGCCCTGTCCTAGCTTCCTATGTCCTTCCAGATAGTCTGGGTGGGTCCCCTTGTGGTTTACCTGGTTACTCTTAGAATTTTCCTGTTTAATTTTATAATCAAAGCGTGATTGTATAGGCAGGATTGCAGTTCAGCCATCTGGTGCTAAAGCTGTAAGGAGATTGAAGTCAAGAGCAGTCCAGGTGGGAAGTGTCATGTCTCCAAGGGTCTTCCTTTGGGTTTGTTAAACCTGCTGAACACGGGGTCACCTTCCTTGTCTGCTTTTCCAGTCCTCTATTGCAAGTATATGGCTTGGCCGAGTCAGCTTCCTGCCACCCTGGGGGTGGAAGAATATCTAATTTCTTTAGGAAGCAGTTCTCCGATTATTGAGAAGCTGCGCCAGCTAACAAGCCATGCCACCCACAGACTCTGTTTCATGATGGTCTGCTGGTCCTTTCAGAAGCCACCAACAAATGTTGTTGGTCCCCTATTGGCAATGAGGTTGCTCCCCATCTTTAACCAGAACAACTCTCACATATAATTCTTCCTCCTTCTAATGTGGAGCTGCTGGTAAAATTCTCCTCTAGTCCCTCTACTCTACATCACTTTCTGGAGAAGGAAAGGCACGAGTCAGCTCTTAACGGCTTCCTTCAGAATGATCCCACCTACAACCTAGACAGTAGCAATTCCTCAAAGCTTAGGGCATGCAGTGGGCACCCTTCCTGATTCTCAATCCTGCTACAGATTTTTTCTCCATTTGAAGTTTCCTTTCATCATTTCCATCAGTGCCTTTTCTGGAAGGGTGGAGTAGAAAGGGGGATGGATACAGAGAGGAGTCTTTTAAGAATAATTTGCCTTCAGGCATGTGCTACCAGAAAGAGACTGGTGGAGAGGCTAGTCCTTTGGGAGAGGAAGTATGTGACCACTAGGGTGAGAACTCTGGGTGTCAGGATGTCCAAATAAGACATGACACAAGCCACATGCCATCTCACTGTCGTCGAGACATGTCCTGCTTGTACTGATCCTTAGCAACATGACTGAAACTAAACAAAACAAAAGAAGGTAGACAAAGAACTTGAAGACATCAAAAGGTTATAGGTACCAAGAAGAAACCTTCTAATTCCTGACGTCAAGTGTGTGCACTGACGCTGCCATCTGAGAGCATAGTCTTTTCCAGTTTAAAGAAAAGCACAATTGCTTTTCTCCAGTATTGTGTCTGTTCTAGACCCTGAGCTGCCTTGGGTCAACAGCAGCTGCAACTCAACAGCTATAACGATGTGTTTGAGGTGCCGAGGGAGAAGGAGGATGGATAGAGAAGGTGATGACGTTCAGCCAGGCGAAAGGGCATGCAGAAGAGCCATGGAGCCAAGAGAGAAGAGCATGTCCAAATATAAGGCTTGCAAACAGTGCAGGGTGGTTCCTAACAGGGTCCTTTTGGTGGAATTGTGAAAGATGATTCTGGAAAGGTAGGCCACAACATGAAGGATCTTGTGGACTTTGCCATGTACATGATAGAAAGTCAAGGAAAGTTTTTAAAGAGAAGAGGAACAAAGAGAGCTCACCCTACTGACAAATGGTGGGCTGGACCTGCCTAAGTTTCCAGAAATAGCTGATGACAGTCAAGACTCGAACTCAGCTCATTGTAATTCCATATTGCTTATCTTTCTTTTGTGCTCTGAAGTGTGTGTGTGTGTTGAGAGAGAAGGGGCAAGACGGGTAAAAGTTGGGGACAGATTATGCTCTTTAATTGATTCAAGAACCATTGTGCTGCTGGGTGGAGCAAATTTGAGAGGTGATATGAAAAGAGAGAAAGTGCTTAAAAATCTGGGAAAGGGAATCCATCTCTGGTACATTGGTTTTGATTATTCCTAAGCTACATAAACATCCAAAGAGATGACCTCATATATTCCACAGGCATGACCAAAGATTATCGCGCAGATGTTCTGAAATAAACAATGTTAGTGCAAGCACATAGCTGCACAGCCCCGTAATGGCCCCAAGAAGAGCTTAGTCCATTTTTTTTTTTTTTCACAAAAACCACAAGTTAAGGCTAAATCAGAAAGAAAATAGCACCCTTTCTCCATCTGCTCTGTTCTTGGTGTCATGTTTCATAGATGGCCCAGGAAGCTCTCTGCACGCCTTCCTCCACTCAGGAATTTGTGGAAGTAGCATTTCTCCTGTTGACAGGATTCTGCTGAGAACTGAATTTTCTGCCATTTTCATTACTGTTCTCTAAATATTCCATGGTTCTGCTTTTTACAGCCAGCTTTCCATTTGATACTGGTTGTGGCTACACTAAAAGTAACATCTATGTCCAAAAGGCTGTAAATTGTACGTTTCTGACCCTGAGATTTTTCCTGGACTTCACTGAAGACAAGGATTATGCCATTTTTTCAAAATCTCCCACAATGCCCAGCACACGCCACGACACACAGTAGGTACTTTATTCTCAGCTCTGCTGTATGTCTTACTGGACAGGGTGCCTGGGGTGATGGCTGCATAAATGGGTGGACTGGGACAGGATTTGGCAAGACAGCAAATCCCCAGCCTGGACTTCTTTCCTACTGAAATGGAATTGGGAAAGGAGCCCCAGATTTGACTAATAATAAATATCCTGTCAGTCAGGTTGGTGAGGGCTCAGAATCAGATTTAAATTATTTAGATAAACAACAGCAAAAAATATTATACCTGAGAGCAAATTCATATCTCTAACAGCTAGGATGCAGTTGCTAACATGACCTGCTGGTATCAGCTGAGATCGGCATAGCCTTCTCGTGGTTGAGAGCTTAGTTCCATAAAGAGCTTTAGTCACCCAAGGAAAATGTTCTCCACAATATTTAATACAATTCACTTAATTCATAAGGAACTACAGCTACAAAATCTTTTATTAGTTATTATACAATGCAATGATCAGATTTGGGACTACTATAATCTTTCCCAGAACTGGCTTCAGGGAAAATATTTTTATTACCTAGCAAAGAAACCTGATTTTCAACCAAGGAATTTCTGCTGAACATTTTAATATAGCTATTTTTCAATAGGTACATAAAATTATATTCATTTATATAGTATGAAAGAGTATACAAAACCACAAAAATAGAAGTGCAAATGCTAAATACTTTACTATTAAAATTAAGGAGATGTCGCTTCATCTCTGTTAACATGGGTATCAATATAATAGTCTCAGTTTGTGGACAGAATAATAAAATATCCCTACACAGAAACAGTAGCTTAATGTGTTTATAAATTTTGTCTTACTCTCCACATTCACAGGCAAGTATATTTATTTATTTATTATGCAAACATTTATGTGGCAACCAAAATTTGTAGCTAAATTTATGGCTTCAAAGATGCATAAAGCACAGTCCCTACTCTTGAATAAGTCCTATGAAAATGAGTTGATAAGGAGAAATGGACACTTACGGATGCCTATTATGTCAGTCTCCTCCTCACAGGGGCATGATCAACTCTGTTAGCAAGATGACGAAGGTAGAGCTCAGAGACGTTAAATTACTTGCCCAAGAAATTTATCATGTGGATTAATCTAGATAAATCCATGATTAAAAACAGATAACTCGTCAAACATTGAAGTACAAAAAAATCTGTATTCATTAACGAGAAAGAAACTGAGACATTTATTCAGAAATTATACTCGTCTCTCCATTATCTCCCTTTCCTTCCCCAACTACCTCACTGCCAACCTCGGTTTTGGGACTAGATATTTTTCCTTTTTTTTTTCTTTTGGGCTTCCCTCCTTTTCTTTTTTTTTTTTTTAATTTTTTTTATTATTTTTATTATTATTTTTGTGTGTGTGTGTGAGGAAGATCAGCCCTGAGCTAACATCCATGCTAATCCTCCTCTTTTGCTGAGGAAGACCAGCTCTGAGCTAACATCTATTGCCAATCCTCCTCCATTTTTCCCCCCAAAGCCAAGTAGATAGTTGTATGTCATAGTTGCACATCCTTCTAGTTGCTGTATGTGGGACGTGGCCTCAGCATGGCCAGAGAAGCGGTGCGTTGGTGCGCGCCCAGGATACGAACCCGGGCCGCCAGTAGTGGAATGTGCGCACTTAACCGCTAAGCCACGGGGCCGGCCCCTAGATATTTTTCTATGTGAACTATTTTTAACATTCAAGAAACAGAGATTCCATTTCCAATAATGGCAGAGTGGTTCCCATTGGATGAAATATCCTGCAGATAACAACTGCAAAGTCAGGACAAAATTTTAAAAACTTCTTGAAGGTATTGGAGAGATACTCCAAGCAGGAAGAAACTGTAGGAGAGAGGATGCTTGGATGAAGGGAGTTGTCCTGAGTGTTTTCCATTTTTACTGCTCTTTGCTTCTGAGCAGACTCTACTCAGCACCATGTGAAGCTGTGAAAGCTTGGGTAGAAACCCACCGTTGCAGAATAGAAACTCCCAATCTACTGGCAGAAAGAACCAGGGTGTGATCACAGCAGATCAGAGATATCCTAACAAAGAAAGAGCCAGGGAAGAGGAATCACAATTTTTCTGCATAAACTTTGAACTACATATGTGCAGGCTGATTCCAAAAAGCCCAGCTGAGAATAAAATTATAAAAATTATATATAAATTAAAAAATTATTTAACTGCTTCTCACCCAGGAGAGAGAGTTTGGAGTTTGAGTCCAGAGAAATTAAATGCCTGCTAAAACAAACAAAGCAAAAAAATCAAAGCTCTTTAGAAAAATACAATAGAATGTACAGTCTCTCAAGTATATTATTCACAATATTCAGTATATTATATAAAATTACTTGAAATACGAAGAAACAGGAAAATGTTACCCATGGAGGAGAGAAAAGGCAATCAATAGAGACTAAATCTGAGATGAGTCAGCTGTTGGAACTATCAGACAAGAATTTTAAAGTGGCTATTATAACTGTTCTCAAGGATATAAAAGAGAATATGCTTATAATGAAACAACAAACAGGAAATCCCAGCAAATAAATAAAAACTATTAAAAAATATAAAGAAGATCCAGAACTTATAGCATTCAAAAATAAAACTTCCCAGTCTTCCTAGAACCTTAAGAGTGAGATTTTTATTTACTTTTTCCAGTTTACCCTGTCTCTCCTAACAAAAGACTCTCAAGGTAGAAAATGTGTATAGCTGTAAGATGCTTCACTGAAGCCTAAGAGATGTTTCTGGTAAATTCTTCATAGGCCCTCTCATCTAGACAGAGGGCTTCTAAGAGCCTTAAAGGAGGGTCTTATATACCCTCTTGGGCTATGAAAATGGTTAAGCCTGTTGTTCAATGGCTCCCTTACTTGTAGCCTGAAGTAAAGAGGGGCCTGTCTGGAAGAGGTTTGTGGTATGACATTCGTCTAGTGGACTGAACCCCAGTCCGTTCATAGGAAGTCCACACTATTTTTAATTTAAAGAGGGTTGTACCACCATAAGCATTGACAGCTTGGACTAAAAGGGACAGAGATGTTCACGATGGGCAGAAAGCAGGCTGAAAAAGCTTCTCAGCTGTAAAAACAGGCCTTTTCTTATGGAAAAAGAAGGAAGAACCAGAGGGAGGACCCAAGAACTTGCAGAGAAGAGTAAAAAGTCCAGGGAAGTCTCTCCCAGTTCTAATGAAGAAACTGCAATGTGAACCCAGCTGGATGTCAGAAACGCTGTGTCTCAGTGATGCTGTATGCCTCCTGGTTTTCTCTTTTGAGTAGCAATGTCTATTGCAGTTTTCCTGTCCCTACTTCGCCATTGCATATTGGGTTTTCAGGTGAGCAGAAAATGTATCTGCTTATCTCACAGGTTTTATACTGAGATGAGTCATACTCAAGGAACCTTATCCTCACCTGGATTGAATTAGATGTTAAGATCCTGGATTTCAAGTCTCAGCCTGATGCCTTCATAGGATGAGACATTACAGGGTCTAGGAGGTGAGTGTGTTTTGCATATGGGAGTGACACGTATCACTAAGGTAGAATGTAGCAAACTGATACTTTGATGGTCTCAAGTGGCCCTCATTTCATGACATTCACACTCTTCTATAGCCCCACGTAGACTCTGGGCTTGGCTATGTGATTAGTTTTGACCAATAGGATGTTTGTACACCTGATGCAAGCCAGCTTGATATGTGCTTGCTCACTGGGACTTGTTCTCTTGGAACACTCCTCACTGGAACCCAGCAGCCAGACTGTGGGGAAACACAAGCTAGTCAGGTGGAGAAGCCACAGGGAGAAAGAGAGAGTCCACACATCCCAGATGAAGTGCCAGACATGTCAGAGAAGAAGCTGTCTTAGATGTCCCAACTCTGCTGACGCAGTACAGAACAGAGGTGAGTTATACCTTCTATCCCTACTCAAATTGAAAAATTGTGAGCAAATAAATTATTGTTGTTATTTTAAGCCACTTGTATTAGTTTTTATGCAGCTATATCTGACAGAAAAAAATTCTAAATAAAATATTTGTGAACTGAATTTAACAGTAGTTTAAAAAGATCAACCTATCATAGGTAAGGTAGAACAGAGTGATCTAGCAGTACATCAATTACTAAAAAAATAAATAAATGACAACAACAACCAATAACTATTGATATAATAAATCACATTAACAGTTTAAATTAGAAAAGAACACACAATGATCTTAATAGATAATAAATCTTGGAATGAAATTCAATTCTCAATACCAATTTTTTAAAAATTAGGGTAGTGGATGCTCTTGGTCCACAGATTTACTTTGCCGGGACAGTTACAAATCCCCCAGTTGTTGTGTTAAGTCCTAAAAGCTCATAGCTACAATTTCTCCAGAAAATTACACTCTGCAGAATACGAATTTCCTTTCCCTGGTCTTGACTCTCCTTCTCAGGTAGCTGTGAGCCAATGACTGCCTGACAGAAGGCTACAAAAGGCAGACTTCCTTGCCCTAATGGACGACTCACTCTCTGGAACAATTCATACTCAGGCTTAAGCTAGACTCCAGTTGAGACCACATCTTTGTTTAGCCCTGTTGCCTGCTCTATTCTGCTTCTTTCACTCATTTTTTCCTGAGATCACTTTCTCAGTAGGCTGCGTGAACCCAAGTCTCTAGCTCAAGCAATATCTCTGGCATTTGAGTGATATTTCTGGGGAAATAGTAATTATAATGTCTATGAAGTTTGGCATCTACTGTTGAATAGCATGGATGATTTGAAGAGAGAGAAAATGGCAAGCTTGGTGCAATCAGTCATCAATTCAAAGCAAAGTGTGGAAGCCTCCTTGGACTTTCCTGTGGGGCATCTGTAGCAATGTTCAAAGCCACCTCTCTTCCTATAGCTGGAGTGAAGGTGGGACCAAACTGAGGAACAAGGTCACGACCAAATTTTAAGAGTAGCAAAACTTCAGAGAACATTGGATTTTCAGTTCTGGGAAGTCTCCAACACCAAAGACAGGGTCCTGAGAGAGGAGGAGCGGGACCCGGAGATTTGGGATGGGGCTATTTAAACAGGTGCACACAAGAACCTTGACCCTCAGATTCCCCAGAACTCTTTTGGTATGAAGAAGTATTTCACTCTTCCCCATCCCTCGCTTGAAGACCATGATGGAGGCTCAGATGATGCAGGTCCCCTATAAGACAAGACTCACCTTCCTCAGGATTTCTCCACCTGCCATTCTGGCCTCCAGACCAGCACTTAGGGTTGTTTCCCAGCATAAGTCCACTGAGCCGCTGAGTTAGTAATGGTGGAGCTAAAATGTAATGTCAGATCACATAATTCCAGAGTCCATGCTCTTAACCATTTTACTACACTGCCTTAAATAGTCTTTTTGCAAAGAGTCAGTAATCACTTAGAACCATGATTTCCCAGACTGTAGCCATTAGCAAGTTGTGGCTATTTAAATTTACATTAATTAAAATGAAATGAAATAAAATGAAACATTCAGTTCCTCAGTGACATTAACCCCATTTCAAGTGTTCAGTAGTCACATACGGCTAGCGGGAGCCATAGTGCAGCGCAAGTACAGAACGTTCTCATCGTCACAGGTTGCTCTACTAGGCAGCGCTGGCTTAGAACATATAATGGCAAAAATAAAATCACTTTCAATGATATTAGGGTCAATGTATAACGTACTTACCGAAAAACTTCAAAATAAACTCAACTACAAAGCCCATATCAAGATAAAGATCCAAGCTTTACTAAGCAACATAACAGAATAACCAAGAAGCCATACCGTGTTCCCGGTGGTAAAGATCAAACCGTAAAGAGGGCTATTGCCTCCAGCTTGCTTTATCCATTTAACATTGTTCTAAGAAACAGCAGAACAGGATTTTATTTTTCATCACATTTTGACAAAAAGATTCTAAAATTACTCTGGATTGGAGAAAATACTAACAGTGAAGAATGAATGGATATTTTCATGTGTAGATATGAGTCCACTGCACTAGTTTCTCAGGGCTGATGTAACGATTACCACAAACATCGTGGCTTAAAATAACAGATGTCTGTTCTCTCACGGCTCTGGAGTTGAGAAGGCTGACATGTGGCAGGTTTGCACTCCCTCCAGGGGCTCCGGGGAGAGTCTATTCCTGGCTTCTGCCGGCTTCTGGTGGCTGCCCTGGCATCCCTGGGCTTGTGGTCTCTTCTCTGCCTTCTCCCCAACGGGTATCTCTCCAATCCTCCTCTGCATCCCTCTTGTAAGGACACTTGTCATTGGATTTATAACCCACTGGGATAACCCAGGATAAGCTTCTCCTCTCAAAATCCTTAATTTAATCACATTTTGCCCATATAAGGTAATATTTACTCTTTTATGAATCAGGTGATATCCACAGGTTCTAGGGGTTAAGACTCGGATGTATCTTTTTGGTCACCACTATTCAGCCCACTACATTTACATTATAAAAAATTAATATCTAAAATAGTGCGGAAGTGCCAAAAGGAATCTATGCACTATAGGAAATGAAAGAGGAGATGAGGGGCCAGAGAGCATATCATACAATTTTTTAATCTTACAATTATTCACAGTTTTAAAATACTGAATTTTTCCTTTGCTTTTGTGATCATGGAAGATTTTATTTTTCATTAAATATCTAAGACTGGCAATTGCATGGGAAAAGGGCACTATTACACTGCTGGTAGAGGACACACAGAGACATTTATAAAGCCAGCCTGGAAGGCATTTTGGGAACATTAAGCAAAAGCCTTAAAATGGTCATACCCTTTGATACAGTCGTTCACCCTAAGAAAATAATCAGAGGTATTAATAGATGTGTAGATACAAAGGTAATCATAACTCAGTTATTTTTTTTTTTTTTTTTTTTTTTTTTTTTGTGAGGAGATCAGCCCTGAGCTAACATCTGCCAATCCTCCTCTTTTTTTTTTTTGCTGAGGAAGACGGCCCTGGGCTAACATCGGTGCCTATCTTCCTCCACTTTATATGGGACGCCGCCACAGCATGGCTTACCAAGCAGTATTTCGGTGCGCGCCCGGGATCCGAACCAGCGAACCCCGGGCCGCCGCAGCGGAGCACGCGCACTTAACCGCTTGCGCCACCGGGCCGGCCCCCATAACTCAGTTATTTTTAAAAGTAAAACTGGGGAAAACCCAAATGTCTAACAAGGGCAACAGCTTGTCTAAAACAATGAGATATCCACATAATGATAGAGGGAAGAATATTTGATAACAGAAGAGAAGGTCATGATATAGTTCTTCACGTAAAGAAGAGCAGGTTCAAAACAATGAATGGGCTGATCTGATTCGTATAGGTGATATACCTTTGTCTTTATGGATTTTGTGTGTTGTGTGTGTAATATATACACATAATATCCACATGGAACCAAAGAATAAAAGGGGATACACTAAAATGTCAGTGGTAGTGATATTTTAGTAATGGAATTAGTACATTTACTATTTCATTGTAAGTCTTAAAACAAAATTTGTTTCCTGTGTGATGATAAAATTTGATAAATATATGACTTGGAATTAAGAACCTAACAAACAGTCTTCTGCAGAAAATAAAATCTGCATCACCTAGAAGCAGCTGTCAGATAAGAACAAATTTTCCTTAAGCTCAGTTCTATTCTGTTTCAGGTGCTTTGGATCGTTTGGTCCCCAAAGGCCTCTATGAAGCAATTTTTAAAAATTCATAGTGGGGCAGAGGCAAATGTTTATACTAAAATTTAAGGAGAGATACAGGATAAAACAGGTGCAGACACTAGGAACACTCACAGTGTAAAAGTATATTTTCAACGGAAAGAATGTAACAGGAAACAAAAACGTGAACAGTGATATTAATGGAGTGGTGCCATTAGTTTGCAAAACTTTTCTTAGGTTTTATTGATTCTTTATAAGGCTTTTTAATGTGTGCAGAGGAAGTGCCAGTCCCATCCTGCTTCACTCTGCCTTTCCCTACTTGCTTATACTGTAACAATTTCCGCACACTGGGAATTGGCCACTGGGTTCCTTAACCGCTCTGTTCATTTTGGAACAGAGAAAGGTGCCTTCTTGTTCCTCAGTGTAGTTCTCTTCCACCCAGTTTTCTTAAGATCAAAAAAGAAAATTATAAACACCTGTGATGCATAAAATCTCTTGACTCTGCAAAAAAATTATTTATTATTATTTTTCCAATCAGGAAAATTTTCTTTCTGCCAGATCTGTTTCCTTTGCCCAATTCTGTCACATCAGAACTCAGAGCTAGTGCTCAAGGGCCTTAACAGAGATCCGGCTCCATTACAATGCCCTGTGGTCAACCTCCAGCAGGTTAACCTCATGCCTATCAGACACTTAGTGCAGCCAGCAGGTTTCCTCCAAAACACTTTAAAATTTTTCACATAAAAGGATAGTTTGTATGTACTTGTCTCTTACTTTACTTGGATAATACCTACTTAAACATAATTTCATGCTAGGCCTAGTTAGTATTTACGCCTTGTTGTTTTTGTTAAGATTTGTATTTTCATGCAGGAAATGCACAGTGGGTGGGAAAGCGCTCTTTGCTGAATGCACCCACTGCAAAGCCACAGCTGAGTTATGGCAAGACCTTCTAACTTCCTACTAGAGACTCTTTTTCTAAAGAGATGTGTAGGGGGCTGGCCCTGTGGCGTAGTGGTTAAGTGCACGCACTCCGCTGCTGGCGGCCTGGGTTCAGAACCCAGGGCGCGCACTGGTGCATCGCTTGTCAGGCCACGCTGTGGCGGCCGCCCACATAAAGTGGAGGAAGATGGGCACGGATGTTAGCTCAGGGCCAGTCTTCCTCAGCAAAAAGAGGAGGATTGGCATGGATGTTAGCTCAGGGCTGATCTTCCTCATAAAATAAACAAATAAATAAAGAGATGTGTGCCCTCCACTTATACTCCCTGTCTCCACGCCCTGCCCAACTTTCTCTCCCAAACCTTCTTCATAAGAAAGTTTAAATCATAGATCATCATAGGTCTGGAACAGATCTGAGATCACATTATATTTTACATTATTTCTTGGAAACAAATACAAAGGATGAATTGTTTCAATTATGTTTCAATTACACACAGAAAATGGCAATAGTGCGGCTACTTGCAGTTCTGTGAAGTTCAAAGCTTGCTTTAGTAGAGTCTTGATAATTTGGAAGACTGAATTTATATACACACATGTGCATACACACACATGCAAGAGATCATTTAAATATATTATATTCCAATAGAAAGGATTGTACTACTACTTTGAATACAAATAATATCCTTTATATTATAAGAAGTAAGGTTCAAGAAGACTGGAGGAACAACTCATAGAGTATAAAGAACATAATAGTGAGACCTCTTTGAGATTTTGTTACTTACAAGTTGTGACCTTGGGTAACTTATTAAATTTCTCTGGGCCTCTGTTTTCCCCTTTGCAAATAGAATTGAGCTCTTATGTCAGGGGTCTCTTTATTTTAATTGCGTGCTCAAGCACACACTCCTCTATTCATGATTGAAATCATAATAATAATTAGGGAGTTGACCAATGTGAAAAAAAGAGGCAATACAAAATATAGTTTTCAAAACCACTGGATTCAAGAGTAGACTCCCTTTTGGGACATCCCATATCTGGAGGAATGCAGCAAGAGCTCAGATATACAGCTAAATTCTAAGTATACTTCATACAATTCTTGGAATTTGGTTTTGAAAGCCCTCCTGCCACAAACAGCCACAGAGATGGAGAAGTAAAACAAATGCAGTCATCACAAAAAGTTTGAAGCCTTCTGTGTTTCAGTTTTTGGACTTTGAAGGCCCATTTTCTCAGTCCCTGAGTCATGTGAGTCACAGATTCTGTGGTGGCAACAGGGAAACCAGAATCACATGTGGAGAAGAATTCCAGCAACAATATCCATGTCCATGCCTGTATTACCATTTCCCATCCTGTTCCAGAATGTATTTCAGGTGGCTGTAAACAGCAGGTACGTAACTGCATTGTATGGATCAGTCATTCTTGATAAGTACTTCTGCTACTGTTATAATGTTCAAATTTTAAAGAGTGATAATACCCATACACTGGAAAGGTATAATGTCCTTTTTTTTAGAAAGACATTTATATCATGCCCACTCCAAAAATTAACATTAGTATCCCTATGTACTAGTGTCCCAAGACGCATACTATCAGAAAGAGAAAGAATAAAGGGAACTCCTCATTTCCATGATCATTGCAGGATTATTCACAATAACCAAGATACAAAAACAACCTAAGTGTCCATTGTCTGCTGAATGGATAAAGAAAATGTGGCATATATATACAATGTAAAACTAGGCAGTCCTTAAAGAGAAGGAAATCCTATTACTTATGACAATATGGATGAGCCTGGAGGACATTAGGCTACAGTGAAATAAGCCAGACACAGAAAGACAAATACTACATGATCTCGCTTTGGAATCTTAAAAAGCTGAACTCATAGAAACAGAGTAGAATGGAGGTTACCAGGGCTGGAGGGCGGAGAAAATAGGGAGATGCTGATCAAAGGGCACTAACTTCTAGTTATAAGATAAACAAGTTCTGGGGATCTAATGTGCAGCATAGTGACTATAGTTAATAATACTCTTTTTTTATACTTGAAATTTGCTAAGAGAATAAATCTTAAGTGTTCTCACCACACATACACAAACAATAACCATATGAGGCGATGAATATGTTAATTACCTTGATTTTGGTAATCATTTCACAGTATATGTGTATATCAAAACATCACATTGTACACCTTAAATATATACAACATTTATTTGTCAATCATACTTCAATAAAGCTGGTGGTGAAATAAAAGAGGGCTAGGAATATTTATCTGAAAAAACGAAAGAGAAAGAGCTCCTAAATGGAAGAATCCAGTCGGAAGAGGAAAGGCCTGGACGGGTTTTTTTCACTGTCTTTCAAGAAGAGTGGATCATCCCCTGATGTTTTATTATGATTATTTTGATCCGGGAAAGTGTTTCATGGACTCAACAGACACTTTGTAATCACTCCCCTGGTCATCAGGATCAGGTGAGGACTTGGCAGAATGGTTCCTGGAATGCTACCAGGATAAAAATCTCTCCCAAAGTGTGTGCAAGTCTCTGTCTCTTCAACTAGATTCTCTTCAACTTTCTGGGTCTGATTTTTCTCATGTGAAAAATGGAGATTTAAACAATTGTTCCACCTTCCTGTCTGGGTTTTCACGAGAATCAAATGCTCATGGAAGGGCTCTGTGTTCTACAAAATGAGAGGTAAAATGTAAAATGCAGAAAGCGGAAAGCTCTGCATGACAGGTAGACAGCGATGTCCCCGACACTGTTCCACACTCAAAAATGAAATCGTGGTTTTCTTGGTGCACTTGCTGTCATTTAGAAGGACAAGGAATAGAATGAAAATATTTTAAAACCAGAGAAGTCTTCAAAGATTTCTCATGCACGTCCTTCGCTGTCTTGTCCCCCCGCACTGCAGCCCCCAAGGAAGACGCCACCTGCTGATGGCCAATTCCTGGATGCAGTCCAAAGCACCAAAATCAGTTCTCTGAAAGCAGCTGATCAAAAACAAACTGACAGAATGACCAACTCACTTCATCACTATTTCGCCAAATTGCTAAATCCAACCCCTGTGTCTTCTGCCTGCCCTCTGTCTTCCCCGCGTTGATCCCTACCCCTGTCCCTCTAGGTGCCCAACCTCTGCAGTCACGTTGGCTTTCAGTGTCCAAATGATCACCACAAACTGTCCTAGACCTTGTCTAAGGAATCTTAGTTTTTGGTGAATAGGTGATTTTTAGCAAATTTATTTATTTTTTTGGCAAATTAACTTTGAGCCTACAGGTTCCTTTTTGCATTTAAAATATACATTTTTAATAAAATATCTGCAAACAGTATTCATTACAAAATTATGGAGCAGCCATCAGGAAACTAACATTCGAGATAAAAATTGTGTTTCATTTGGGAGAAAGGACAATGGTTTGAGCAAGACTTGTCATCTTTTTTCGTTTGCTAGATAAAAAGCCCGTAGACACACAGTAGTCAAGTCGATTTTCAGCCCCTTTTGACCTAGGCTTTTTGCCCACCGGCAAAGAAGTCACACCAGTTGTGCAAAAAAAAAAAAAAAAAAAGCTGCCTTTATTATCTGTGTCTTTTTAAACTTCAGCCATGTTTTTCACATCCATAGTGACTTAATGGAGTCTAACAACCAATTAATGGCTTTAAAACCAGCAGGGATCCTGTTCTGCCCCATAACCTGAAATGAATTATTGATAGATGCTTTCAGCCCTGTGTCCTGTCAGATATTTCAAAGTTGATGTCAGCCTGTGCATTTTCTCATTCAGTCTCTTCTGAGGTCAAGATTTGTGAAGCGATGCTCTCCCAAAAGGGGGAAAAAAAGCCAGCTCCCTGCAAAGTGTGGAGCTAGACATAATTGGCCTCTCTTCAGACCAGATCTCTACGGGACGTTAGCAGCCTCTACGTGCATTAGTGGGACCGGTGACATTATTCCCTCAAAGCAGGTGGAGTCCTGCACTTTTAGAATGGGAATGACATTAATAAATACTTTTATAGTTATAATAATAACTTTTCATTTAAGTTCGTGTTTTCTTTCATTTGAGTCTTGGAACAATCCTGTGAGGTAGACAGGGCAAGTATCATTGCTTGCACCTGATGCAGAGAAAAGAAAAGCCTGAAACCCAGAGTTGTGTAAGCTTCCTCTTTTCTCTTTTCTTGTCCCTTCTCCTCCTCCTTCTTTCGTACATTTGTGTAACAGTGGCGCAATCTTCAAAACTCCGCTTGACAATAAGACAGCTCTAAAAAGGTGATTTTAAATGACTCAGATTTTAATGTCATTCCACTGTGGCAATCTCTGAATTTTTTAGCAAAATAATTTGTACATTATTAAAGTGTTCCTTTTAAGTGCTTTAAACTGAGTAGTGGCTTAAAGGTAATGACACAATAAAATATAATGGATAAAAATATGATAAAATAATAACCCTTAGAAAACTTGCAAATAAAAGGCACTTAGGGCCATGAAAATATTTTATATACACAGTTTAAAACTTTGAAAAATCTCTTAATAAAGCAATCTCTTAAAAAGGAATAAAAGTTAATCATTGCTAACTACCCATATGTGTATATGCTTCCTACATATATGTTATTATGGCACTTTATTTTGCTTTTTAAAATTAATTACATCCATAATATTTTTTTCTGGAATGTCACATAGTTTTCATAATTATTATTTTAATGACTAAATATTCTTCTATTTAGATTATTTCCCAAAATTATTTACTGATTTCCTTATTATTAGTCATTTAACCTCTTACTAGCTTTTCTTTATAATCAGTAATGCAACAAAGAATGTTTTCACATATATAAAATGTTCATTTATTTGAATTGTTTCCCTTGACACTTAATAGGAGTACTATTACTAAATCAAAGGGTAAGACTACTTTTCTGGTTTTTGCTATGTATTTTTATACTGATCTCTAAAATTCCAGTGGATGGTAACACCAGAAATGTATGTATGTCAATGCCACTTCAGTATCACCAACATCAGTTATTATGTTTATGTTTTGGAACTGCACACACTACACAGTAAGCAGCATCCTTAATCTGTACCAAATATGAAAACAAATTATCAAACCATTAATAAAACAGTGTGGTATTTACACATGAAGGAAAAGGTCAGTGAAACAGAATAGAAAATCCAGAAATAGACCAAAAAATAGAACAGATTTTATTTTACATGGAAAGACCTAAAATCATTAGGGGAAAAGATTGCTTATTCAATGAGGAAGAAAATGTGAGTTATTTTACAAGTTCAGAATAAGAAATATTTTTAAACTATGATATAGAACATAGAAACCATAAAGTACTAATAAGTTTAACTACACAAAAATACAAAATTTCTGCATAGTAAAAACCACTAGGGGCCAGCCCTGAGGCCTAGTGGTTACGTTCGGCATGCTCTGCTTTGGTGGCCCGGGTTCAGTTCCTGGGTGGGGACATACACAACTCATCAGCTGTGCTGTGGTGGCAACCCACATACAAAAGAGAGAAAGATTGGCATAGATGTTAGCTCAGGGCCAATCTTCCCCAGGGGGAAAAAAAAAAACTAGAAGCAAAATCAAAAGATAGATAAAATTAGTGGGTTATTATTGCAAATCATAGCACAAAAGAAATGCTAATTTCCTCAGTGCATGACTAGCTCCTACAAATTCACAACAAATGAACCGATATCTCAATTAAGAAATGGACAATGGATATAAACAGACCACGAAGCTTGCAGCCAGTGTACATTAGTATCCATAGTATAATTTCCATGGTCAGTAGCATGCGTCCTGGCATTTTACAAACACATAAAAGATTAATCTGTAATTTCAAAAAAATAACTAAGGGTGATAGGAAGCCATTTTCAGATTCACAAGGCTGAGAGGATTTGGTACTTAAAAAAAAAGGAAATGGAATCCCACAGGAAAGAAGACGGTGCAGAAAGGAATGTATTCAAGAAATTGGTTAGTACTTTGATAAATTTAAATAATCTAAATAAATATGAAAAAAAATTAGAGAAAGTGTAATTTTGTGGAATTTATTTTAAAAAGAAAACTAAATGCTAAACAACAATAACATGGAAACAGTAGAGAGAAATTGTAGTTATAGCTTTCCTTTGTATTGTCTGATAGGGGGAGAGATATACTGATTTGACTTTATTATTTAAAAAAGATAAACCTGTTAAAAATGAAAAGTTACCACTAAAAATGGGAATAGAATGAATAGCTACCAAATCAGTTAGAGGAGAGAAAATGGAATAAAGCAAAATTGATTAATAATAATAATAGTAATGATAATAATAATACTTACATCACACTATGTGCCAGGTATCATCCCAACTTGTGTGTGTGCATGTGTCTTTGTGTGTGTCTGTGTTGTATAGTCATTTAATTAATCTAATAGAGGACAGGAAGGAAGAAAAAGAAAAACCACATAAAATATGATAATTACAAAACAAAGATGGTAAAAATAAGCACAGATATGTCAGCAAACATAATGAGTATAAACAGATTGAATTTAAAAGGTACAGATTCTCAAATCGGATAAGAAAGAAGCACAATTCAGATATAGGTCTGAAAAAAAATACAACCTAAGGCAAAATGACAAAGAAAGTTTTAAAATAATAAAATGGAAAATACTAACCTGGCAATGATAATATCAGATGAAATACCTTCTGAAGCAAAAACTCTAATAGGCCTATAAAAGGAGCATTCATATGATAGGAAGATAAGATAATCATGAAAATAAATGTGCCTAACTACACGTCCTTAAAACTGTGAATCAAAATTTGACAGATTAAAAGGAGAAATAAACAATTCTACAGTTAAAGTGGAAAAAATTTTAAGAAAACCTCTAGAGTAATCAAGTAGTCAAAAGTTAATAAGGTCAGTGAGAAGTTGAGTCGCTTAATTAACAGGCTTAAATATATATGTAATATATATACATATACATTCGTATATATAAAACTTTGCCTCAGAGAAAACACATACTTTTAAAACTTACATGAAACATTTATAAACCTTCTCTCCATACCAAACCACGAAGAAGTTCCAACAAAAACCAAA
The DNA here is from genome assembly GCF_020826845.1 of Diceros bicornis minor. Lineage (NCBI taxonomy): Eukaryota > Metazoa > Chordata > Mammalia > Perissodactyla > Rhinocerotidae > Diceros > Diceros bicornis. The sequence continues at coordinate 97,043,743 of NC_080744.1, forward strand.
GAACTGATATCAAACAGACAACATTCTCTGACCCCAAAGCAATTAAATTAGGTGAAACCTCAATAAATGTATTGTTTTAAAACTGATGAAACACAGTCCTACATAACTATGTTTACTAAGGTATCTCTTGCCGCTATAATAAACAAGTCACCAACGTATAGTGGCTCAAACATTATAGAAGCATACTACCCTCTCAATTAAAGCCCCAAATGGATGTTCCTGTTTGGTGAGCAGTTCATTTCCCACCTTGTGCTTCTCATGTCTTCGGTGCTTGATGTCCAGTGTTTGCGAGCTCATCTGTATCAAGCCGGTGGAAGGTAAAGAGCATGGAAGATCAAACATGAGAGATGTTTTAGGGACCAGGCCTGGTGGGAGTGCGCAGCACATCTGATCATATTCCATGGGCTACAGCACGTCACACGGCCACCTGTAGCTGCAAGGGATGTGGGAGATAAAGGCCAGCTGTGCTCTCAGTAAGAAGAGACAAAGGTTTCACAAGCAGCTGTCTCAGCCACGCCGCAGCAATCTTCAGTTAATAGACATTACAAAATATTTAAGACCATCAACAAAATATCAGCATCTCAAAGTGTATGGGATACACCTAAAGCAGTACTTACAATGAAATGTAGAGCATTAACTACATTTATTAAAACATATACACACATACACAAACACAGAAGAAAGGTTGAAAATAAATGGACCAAATATTTAACTGAAGTAGAAAAAAGAGTGCAAATCTAAAGAAAGTAGAAGAAAGTAAATTATAAAGATGGATATCAAAAAAATGAAATAGAAAAATGAAACAAAAAAATAGCCAGAGAAAGAATAAAAGAATCTGAATTTGTACTATTTAGACTAAAGCTAAAAACTTGTTATAGACATATTCAAGATTTTAAAAATCACTTGCAAATATTATGAACAAATTTACTACAAAACATCTGAAAGCTTAAATGGACAATTTTAAAGAAAAAAAATATATAACAAAATTGACCCAAGAAAAAAATAGAAAAACATAATAGAAAATTGTTAAAAAACTTCAGTCCATACTAAAAATATACTCATTCCCCAAACATACTTCCCTCCTGAGTAAAAAGACAGCAGGCCGTATACTAGATTGTTAAAAATAGCACTATGTGTAAGAACTCCAAACTGAGAAGTACTACAGTCCATCAACAACACATTGAAAAAATAAGTTGTGATGTTCACACAAAAGAACGCTATACAGCAATGAGAATATCAACCTGACAATATGGACACATTTTACAAACATAACATTGAACAAGAGAAACCAGACACACAAAAAAGCACATCTTGTCTTATTCAATTTGTATGCAGGATAAAAGCAGGTAAAGTAACTCATGCTATTTGAAGGTAGGATAGTCTTTGCCCTTGGAGGAGGAGGAGGTAGTCATTGAAAAGGGCGTGAAGGACTGTTCTGGGGTGCTGGTAATGTTCTCTTTCTTTGTGTGAGTGATGGTTAATTTTATGTGTCAACTTGATTAGGCCATTACTTCTGGGTGTGTCTCTGATGTTGTTTTGGGAAGAGATTAATGTCTGCATTGGTGGGCTGAGCAAAGCAGATTGTCCTCCTCAGTGTGGATGGGCATCATTCAATCCATTGAGGACCTGAATGGAACAAAAAAAACAGAGGAAGGTTGAATTTGTTCTCCACTCGAATGTTGATCTGGGACATTGATCTTGTGCTGCCTTCGGTGCTCCTGGTTCTCAGGTGTAGACTCCGACTGGAATCCACACCATCAGCTCTCTAGCTCTTAGGCCTTCAAACTAAACTATGAGCTTTCCTGGGTCTCCAGCTTGCAGACGGCGTATCATGGAACTTCTCAGCCTCTGTAACTGCATGCGTCAATATCTTATCATCTCTTTCAGGATGTATAGATATATGTATCCATATATCTATAAAGATGTCTATATCTACATCTGTATCTATATCCTATCGGTTCAGTTTCTCTGGAAAACCCTGACTAATACAGACAGGAATAAGTCAGGACCAAGATATCCATTATCATCAATTCTATTTAACATTGAATTTGAAGTGCTAGTCAGTGCAGAAAGAAAAGAAAAACAAATTAAACAGTCATAAGGACTGGAAAGGAGGATATGAAACTATCATTCTCAACTAGTCACATTCTGACCTTTTCCATTGAAGGGCAGTATAGTGTATAGTATTGTGTAGTATAGTGTAGTATAGCACAGAATGATGTAACACAGCACAGCGTAGTATAACACAGCATAGAAGGGTCGAGTCTGGTAGAGTCAAGTCTGGTAGAGTGTATAGTTACTTAAGAGCATGAGCTCTGGAAACAAGCAGTGTGAATTTGTATTCCAGCTTCATCCCGTACTAGCAACGTGACTCTGGGCAAGTTACTTAACTTCCCTGGGCCATAGTTTCCTCATTTGTAAAATGGAGATGGCTAACTGTATACTTAATAGAGTTGCTGTAAGGCATGAATAAGTTCATACATGTAAAGCATGTACTAAGTTCACAAAAAAATTCATTATTGTCCAGTATTATAGCTCTAAATATTTACCCTCTAGTTTTCCTTGTTGTTTAAATAATAACCCTCTATTTGGTTCTTTTGTGAATTTAATTCTACCTTCTCATTCTGCTTTCAGAGACTGTAACTTTTGGCCCACCAGAGCATTTCTTCTTGGTTTCTTATGCAGTCAGAAATGGTTAACATTGGTTTTCAGTGACTGATAGGCTCAGAGGGGTTTCCAATTGCTGTGCTATATATTTATGAACTGACTTTTAATTTTATCAAAGTTTTTTTCTTTCTTTTTGGTCAGGAAAATTGGCCCTGAGCTAACATCTGTTGCCAATCTTCCTCTTTTTTTGCTGAGGAAGATTAGCCCTAAGCTAACATCTGTGCCCATCTTCCTCTGTTTTGTATGTGGGACGCCACCACAGAATGGCTTGATGAGTGGTGCGTAGGTCCACACCTGGGATCTGAACCTGTGAACCCCCCAGACACCAAAGCAGAACATGCGAACTTAACCACTATGCCACTGGTCCAGCCTGGTTTTATCAGTTTTATAGAAAGGAAAAACAATAACTATTCAAAAACTCCAACAACAACTTATGTATTCCTCCTGGTTTATAATCAACCTATTGAATGTAGATAATTTGTTGAATCAAACAAAGTCTGGTAAACAATATTTGACTTTGAACTTTTTAAAAATAACTCTATAGGGTGCCAGCCTGGTGGCGCAAGAGGTTAAGTGTGCACACTCTGCTTTGGCGGCCTGGGGTTCGCAGGTTTGGATCCCGGGCACACACCGTCACACCACTTGGTAGGCCATGCTGTGGTGGCGTCCCATATAAAGTACAGGAAGATGGGCACAGATGTTGGCTCAGGGCCACTGTTCCTCAAGAAAAAAGGAGAGGATCGGCATCGGATGTTAGCTCAGGGCTAGTCCTCCTCACCAAATAAATAAATAAATAAATAACTCTATAGGGCTATATTATAGACACCTAAATCAATATTATTTATTCTTCAAATTAGCGAAGGTTTTTTTTTTTTTTTTTGCATGTTTATTTTTTTCCGGGCTCAGCCCTGGAGACTTCTTTTTAAATCCATGAAACAATGAAATGCTAAGGAGGCTTAAGAGAGTACAAAGAGCATGGGCCAAGCCTTCACAGACTCGCATTCAGTTCTCATTGCCCTGGAACAAAGAGCCATTCTCCCAGTGGCCCAGTTATTAGAAAGAATCGGAGAAAGAGAAAGAGCCGGTGGGATCAGGTTATAGAGGGATATCTCATGAAATGAGATATGTGGACTAGAAGAGGATGGTGGCGATGGTGGCTCTTGATTTGCTCTGCATTTGGGGCTGGGAAGCTGCCCCCAAGAGATAGTAGTCCAGCCACCATCAGGGGATGGGTTGGGAGTCCACGGTGCGTAAAGGTGAGCTCTCTTGTGCCAACCAGTAGACAGCAGAGGGGGCTACTTTGAGTCAGGAGCAGAGAGTGGGGGGACTGGGGCCGGAGAAGCAGTCAGTGTCCCTGTGCACGGTGACTCCCAGGAGGGGCAGCTAATGGCACCCCTGCTGGCAGAATGCCCCACCCCTCCCTGCAATCACTGGAAGCAAGCTGCGGTAAGCAAAGTTGGCACTCACAGCTGGACCAAGATTCTCAGATTCAAAAAGGCAGGCACTCGCGGAAGAATGACCAAATGTGAGAGCAAATGGATGCCATGCACAAGGATTAACAAACCTGACAATGAATCTCTGAAAAATTTGTCCTCTGAGGGGCCGGCCTGGTGGCACAGCAGTTAAGTGCGCGCTCCGCTTTGGTGGCCCGGGGTTCGCAGGTTCGGATCCCGGGTGCGCACCGAGGCGCCGCTTGGCAAGCCATGCTGTGGCGGCGTCCCATATAAAGTGGAGGAAGATGGGCACGGATGTCAGCCCAGGGCCAGTCTTCCTCACACACACACACACAAATGATCCTCTGACAGAGAGAACAATTGCCATTCAGAGAAATAGTCAAGAGGCTCTCAACAGATATGTGAATATTGTCTGAGAGATAATAGCAAATATTGCATCTACAAAAAGTCAATTAGAAAATTCAATGGTTGAGATAAGGGACACAGATAAAAACCAAATTAACAAACGCATGTTTAAGCCAAATAAAGTCCCCAGAATGCAACACAAAGGGACAGAGAGATAACTATGTGAAAAAGTTATATAGGAGGCAGATTCAAAGTCTCAATGTCTCTTAGTAGGCATTCCTGAAGGAAAGGACAGGCAGAAGTAGAGGAAGAAAATACTCCAAGAAATGGCAACAGACAGAATTTAATCTCCAGGAAAGCTTTGGATGATGCTCACTTCTCTGGCTTTAAATTAATCAGGCCAAGGACCTACAGCGGAAAACTGATTTGCATGGTCCCTAAAGCGTCTCTGTTCTTGTTCACCCGGCTGTAGGCATTGTCACTCTGAAGCAGAGGTCTTATTCCAGGAAGCACGTACCAACCTGCAGGCGCAGGATGGAGCAGGGGAAGAGAGCAGAGGCTGAGGTCCATGTCTGAGTCCTGCTGCTGAGAGTGATACTTCAGGCTTCTATTCATCAAGCGAATGTTTATTTAGCACCTGCTCTGCGCTAGGCTCTGCTTTCGGCAGGGGATACAGTGATAAGCTGGGTCGATTCCTCGCCCTCCTGGAGTCTACATTCTAGGAGGAGTGAGAGGCAGTAAACACATGTATGCCTAACTTAATTTCAAGCAGTGATAAATGTCATAAAGGGCAACCAAGCAGAGTTAGGGGCTGGGGAATAAACTGGGATGCTCTTTCAGTGTCAGGGTCAGGAAAGCCTCTCTGAGGAGACGACATTTGAACGCATCCCGGAAGTATATGGAAGGTTGACCATGTGGAGATCCAGGGAGGAGCGTTCCAGACAGAAAGAACAGCAAGTGCATAGGCGGAGAGGTGGGAGCAAGCTTGATGTGTTTGAGGAATGTTTCGAAGCTCCTAGCCTCGGTTTCCTCATCCGTAAAGATGCAGACAATATCAGTACCTAAGTCTTCAGGCTTTATGAGAATTAAATGGCATATGTATGCAAAGCAAGTAGCACACTTCGTGGCACATAAAAATTTTCTAATAAATGTGAACTTTCATCCTATCTTTAAGAGCTTTTCAGCTTGAGTAGTTTGTAAATTAGCTCTGAGCAGCACGCTACTCCATTATGCTTAATTACTCCAAGGCTGCCTTGTTAAGAATATGCAAATCATATCATTAATATGCTCTTCTTTCCCCAGGGAGCTGGTTTTCAAACCATTCTTTGCTGTTGACTGAGGCTGCGCTTGACTCCCGGTCTTGCTCGGTTAGGGCTGCCTCAGGTGGCAGCCCGGGAAACTACTTAATGGTAGGGCTTGGCCAGGTCTCCACACCTTTAGCTTTGCTCACACAATGTACTTTCCTTTCTGAAGACTCTAGCTGGGGTATTAGGAGACCCAGACTCAAGTCCTAACTCTTCATCTCTCTGGTCCTTCTTGGATTTGCTCAATTGCAAAATGACCAAGAGTTTTTTTGTGGCATTACGAACGGCTGAAAAATTAAAACAGCACCAGACTACTTAGCAGTAATGATTCACTACCACAGTGTAACTGCACATCACCACAAACATCCACAGCGCATTTCAGTTCCTCTGACTGTATTCACACCACGCCACAGTTTGTCCAGAAGCATTCTCCATCCAGACCACGCTCGTTTACAGGCCCACAAAGCAAGGCGTTTGGTTTCACTCTATCCCTGTTGAGGTGAAGAGGAGAGCTTTTTTCCCTCATCTTCATTTTTCCAACAGAGAACTCGGCCTCCCAGGATGAAGCAGTTTGTAGTAACATTTACATTTTTCTTTTTGCATCCTTCATTGCCTTCAAGTGGTGAAAGTAGAAAACACTGTGTGTGTGTGTGTGAGTGTTTAGCACAGCTCTCTAGGTATCTTTCATTTTGGATCAGCCTGTCTGTAGGACACAGCCACTCTCTGCCTCTCCACGGCGTTTGCTAACCAGGGCAGGTGTTGTCTCTGAGAAGGGGTGGTAGGGAGTGGAAGGCAGCTGAACCTCTGGGAGGGTGTCTTCAGGCTCAATTGCCTGACAAACACAAGACCCAGTTCTGCAATCTGACATGACAGTCATAAAATTGCTTGTTTTTATCTCTATCTTTCTGACTCTTGTATCATGTTTCTCAGTGGTGACAAGAGATTCTCACATTGAGGTCTATGTGGTAACTATTCAGGTTCAAAACTGATTCCCCTTGAACTAAAAAGCCCAACTTACGGCCTATCAAACATACATTGTACATCTGCTTAACCACTAAAGTAAAGAATGCACTCTCTTAAGATAAGAATGCATCCTTCCCCTCCTATGCCCTACTGGTAACGCCCTATTGGTCACCCCCAGATCAGTCCCTTTCCTGACATCACCCTCACATTGACCTGCTAATTTGCAACTGGATACCTCTTTGAAATTTTGATGAAAATGTATCCTGGGTGTGTTTACTGTATGTTCTTTGTTCTAAAAAGATCTAAAACAGTACTGAAAACCATGCTTCCCCAGAATGCTTTCTAAGGCCTTCCTGGGTTATAATCCTCACTCTGGCTCAAACTCACCTTATTTCTCTTATCTATAGCATGGTGATTGGTTATTTTGTGTTGTCGACAATGGAAACAAAACTTGGAGGAGGGAAAAGAATATAGTGATTCTCCCTGTACTCCAGGAGCCAAGTCCTACTCTCAGCAGGGATACTAGCCTTTGTTCAACTCATTTAATGTTCCCTCAAAAAGATTTCTCTGTGGTGGCAGGCAGCCTCAGTTTCAGCAAATACCCACTTGACAGAGCGATCAAATGCAGTGGGACACTGAGAAGAGGTTTAGAGTCACCTTGGACCCACTAGACTAATATTGAACACAGAAATTCCCAACACATCCAGGTGTGTTGTGTTACCACCAGTTTTGCGTTCATCCCAATTGTTCATGGTAAAAGTCAAGTGCTCATGCTGTGAAAGACTTATTGTTCTAAAGTGAAACTTGACATTTATTGAGTGCCCTTATATGTGAGGTGCATTATATGCATCACATCTAATTCTCAGAGAACCTAATAAATAGGGGTTATTGTTATCCCCATTTTACAATGAGAAAACTGAAACTCTGACAGATTGAGAACACGGGCCCAAAGTTGCATGGCTGGTAAATGGCAGAGGTAGGATGTCTATGTCTTATGTCTCCCACAGTCCCTGTTTTTCTACAGTACCGTGCTGCCTCCTCATTGATTGCCTGTGTGCTAGAAGATCCTTCAATACTTAGGTCGAGAGGTTCTGTATTCACGAGGGCAGTCCATGGCTGATTTACTATACTAATTCTGAGAAGCAGTTCCCTTTAAAATTGAAATATAAGCACAGATGCCTTTAATTGGCATTTCAACCCTTATCAGTGAACACTTCCCAGGGAGAGGATGTTTATGGTCTCTCGCCATTATGGTGTATTTAGAAGAAACGTTTCTCCTTCACCTGTGTCCTGATTCATATCCCTACCCACCTCCCCAGGAAACGCTTGTCTTTCCATCAGCATCTAAACACAACCGGGATTGAGTTTCTCCCCTCTTTAAAAAACAAACAAACCACTCCTGCCCCAGGCTTCATTTCCTTCTCAGTTGCTATTCCTACTAACTTTATCCTTTCACAGACAAATTATCCATTGCCTCATCTCTCAATCACTCCTCAATCCACTCAAAGATATTTTTCTGCCTCTAAACTCTGTTAAAAAGAGAAAGAAAGAAAGGAAAGGAAGAAAGGAAGAGAAGAAAGGAAAGAAAGAAGAAAGAAAGGAAGGAAGAAAGGAAGAAAGGAAGGGAGGAAGGAAGGAAGGAAGAAAGAAAGAAAGAAAAGAAAGAACGAGGAACCTGTTCTTGCTTGGGCCACTCTTAGCCCTCATTTGACTAATTCCGTGTGTAATTTCCATTCTTCCTCTCAGCATACTTTGCAGTAGCTCTTGGCTTAGTCAACATTTCCTCCCTCTTGAAACATGCGCTTCCCAGGCTCCCAGGCCAGCACTCCATCCTGCTGCCACTCAGTCCTGGCTGGTCCTCCTCAACTTTGCCAGTTCCTCCAGTTCTAAAGAGCCTGAAATAATCGTATTGAACACTCATAAGTACCCTATGGGTTGGGGTCATCCTCTCCATTGTATAGTAGAGAAGACTGAGACTCAGAGATGTGAACTGATCTACTCAAGGTCACAGAGTTAGAGGATTAAATACCTTGATCTTGTCTGATTCTAAAGCTTATCCTGAATCCCTCCACACCTCACATCCCTCACGTTTCAGAGAGGAGCAGTAGAGACCAGGAGACCTCAGTTGTGTCGCACTTTTGCGTTACTGTCTGCAGGTCATTTCTTCTCATTGGAGTCTAATTTCAAACCTGGGCTTTACCACTTCCTAGTTCCATAGCTCCCCAGCTGTGAGACCAGAAGGGAATTGTTCAAACTCTCTAACTTCAGTTTCCTCAACGGTAAAATGGGGATAATTATAGGTCCTACATCATAAAATTGTTGTGAAGATTGAAGTAAATACACGCAAAGCACTTAGCAGGGTTCTCCACAAATAGTTCTCAATAAATATCAGTCATGATGGTGAGAGGGTGACACAGGGAGGAGTGGTGGTGATGTTTGGACCGACAATCTCTAGGTGCCCTCTCCTTGCTGATATAGGATAATTTCCCAGAGGAAATGGTCTTTTCTGAAAGGCAGTCCTCACGGCCTGCAGGAAATATGGCCCGAAAGGTGACTTTCATTTTGGAATTAAATTTAGATCATGCGCCTCCATTACCTGTTTCTCATCAAAGGGCTGATGCTACTTGGAGGCACCATGATCCTGCAGAGCAGTCCACCCGAGGCTCACAGTCCTGAGCTGAGGCCACTGGCCTTTCTGAGGCATTCTTATCAAGGGGATCAAGAACTCAATCAGGCAGGAGGGCTCTTCGAGCTCTGCCCGACACAGATCAAAGTTCAGAGGCCCTCTCCGTGCACCGTCACGGCAGCCTGCACCGCTTCCTGAGCGAGGCCCCGTGGATTCACCGGTGTTGGTGCTGAGCAGAGACCCTCATGGGCAAGAAATAAAGTCTGAACGGTGTCTCCTCTTTGCTGTCACCAGAGCCCGAGCAGCCTGATGGCATTGATTCTCTCCGACTGGATCAGTGTCTGTGACAGGGTGTAATTAAAGGGCTTGCCAGCCTCTGCAGGAAAACTGTAGAGACTCAGGGAAAAACCTCATTTCCTCAAGGGCAGCCAAGGGTGAACAGACTCTGCACTGTGCCCGGGGCTGTGGTCACTGGATAGAGAGAGAGAGAGAGAGAAGACTGTCCTTTCCTTGCCCATCGATTCCCATCTCATTGTTAGAGGAAGGAAGTTTCCTGTCAAAAGACAGATGTGCTTTCTGATCTGACAACTAGAACTACTCAGCAAGGACATCACCCTCAGGTGTGTCTGTCACAGGAGCATTAGAATGCTAGAGTTTCAAAGCTAGAGGAAGGAAGGTATGGAAACCTATGAACATTTAGTTCCAACCTCCATCTCCATTTTGTAGGTGAGAAAAGGCTCAGTGAAGTTAAATCACTTGCCCGAGGTGATAAGGCAGACACTTGTGGTGCTGAACTTGAGCACCGCTCTCCTTGCCAACCAAATGCCCTTCAAGCGGAAGCAGACGAATCGCCCATCAGGACTCCTTTCCCATGGAGGGTGGGCTGGGGCACCAGTGAGGGCCCTTCCAACATGACAGTTCCTCAAACCTAAATCCTTCTTTGAGTCCTCCACAACGTAGGACTGTAATGGTTTTGGGATTGTATGAAAATGTTATAAATGAGGCCTAAGTTTGTTGGTATGTTTGCTTCTTGGAAACATCTGCCATACCAAAACAGAATCAAAATGACAGAGCCACAAAATAGCCTGTCACTGAAATGCAAAATTTTGGAGCAACATGTTGTGCTCAAAGACAGTAAGGCTGGGCCTCCAGAGGCCTGAGCCCCAGTCCCGCCCTGCTGTGGACTCTCTGTCGCTTGGGTCCTGTCCCTTCCCTTTCCCTATCCAGGCTTCAGTTTCCTCACTTCTCAAGGGAGGATGCTCCAGTATCCCAGGCTCTGATGTGCTGGCCAGCATTGCGTGCTGTGTCAGCCTTTGCAGAACACAGAGCTTTTGCTGTTACCCAGTGTTGCCTCTCTTAATGAGTGCCTGGATTTCCCTTCACTGCCTTGAGTCAATGAAACTTCTAAAGCACTTCCGTCAACTCAAAAAGCGTTTACTGGAAACCACATATATGCTGGACTTTGCTATGTACACTGTGTGTGTGGCAGAGGAGAGAGTGACAGCACACGGAATAGAAGAGCTGTGCTCTGCACAGCCCCAGACTCGTGCGCCAGTGGGTCAGCCAGCCCCGCACACATGTAATCACAGCATACAGATCGCTCAAGGATGGCCTGTGACCTGGTGACCCTGAGCCCAAGGGGATAGGGGAAAGTGTGTGTGTGTGTGTGTGTGTGTGTGTGTGTGTGTAGGGGGTCAGTGGGAACTCTGTGGGAAGGCGCCATCCTTCAATATCAAGCTGAGAATTGGATTTGATTTTTTTGAATCTCTTGACATTGGGAGTCAATGAGTCATTTCAGCCTTGGGTGACAGCCATTGAAATGCTAACTCTGGTTGTCTGTATAAAATGGATGGGAAGCCAAAGTCTAGCATCAGAAAAACCCATTTCAAAGGCTGATGTGCAGCCATAGTAAAAGATATGAACAAGGGCAGTGGCAGCCAAGAGACTGAAAAGAGACCATGAAGCTGCAATTAATAAGCCTTGGTTTGCCTGCATATGAGAGGAGAGAGAAGGGGAAATGGACGCTAACTGATGCCCAAGGAGATGGGAAGAGGGAGCCACCCGCACTGAGGACCAGGGAGCAGCAGGACAGTCCTTTGGAGCACCTTGGGCACACTCCAGCATTTACTCACAGCTTCCTTTCCCTCTAGACTATGAGCCTTTTGAGGGCAGGGACTGAGCCATCTTATTGTACCACCCAAATGAAAGAGCCCGCTATGTGGTAGATGTTCAAACAAATAAGTACCAGATGGATGATTCACGATGAGCTTAGTTTTCAATAGTGTATTTGCAGTAGAGGCAGCATGGCGCCACGGGGAGGTTCAGCAGGCAGGTGGAAATTCAGAAATATCAGTCAGCAGAGAGATCAGTGACAATAACAGAGATGATCTTTGGAGTTGTAGTTGTATGAAGTTTTCCAGAGAAAAGACATACAGTGGAAAGATAAGAGAATGAAGGACATACCTCCAGTTAAAGAATAGGCAAAGCAAAACGTAGCTAAAGTCAAAAAAAAGGCATACTGTTCAGTGAAGTGGGAATAAAATCGGGAGCAAGCACCTCGCATTTCTTGAAGAAGGAGAGTGGGTGGAAGAGTGTTTCTGGGTGAGCATATTTGAAATTTCCCAACGTTTAAAATAAACGTTTTGTATTGCATTTGGTAGGTTTCTCTTATGAGTCCTCAAAATTTTATTCTAGACTCCTAAAGATGTCATTATACGATACTTCAAGGTTGAGCAGCTTTTTTATGGGTAGACCATCTTATTACACTTGGTCTCTTCTAGAAAAAACTCTAAGTTGGCAAAGCATTCACTCCATAACAAGAATATGAAATGAAAATGCATAACTGTTGCAAAATAGTGAAGTAGAAAGCAATCCAGGTGCTATGGAAACAATGTCCTGTGCGTATTCTGTGTGTTTCTCCAAGTTTTACAGAGTGTTTGCGGCTTCTTTTCCTCTGTTTTCCACAACAGTAGCATTGTTGTATGCCCTCCTGTTAATTTTGTTTAATAGCAGGATAGAATCACCCAGAACTTGTTTCTCTTCTGTTGCATCAATTCTCAAATGGGTGTTTGTAGTTGGTGAAATAATTAAAAATTACTCATAGAGGGCTGGCCCGGTGGCTTAGTGGTTAAGTTCACGCGCTCAGCTACTGGCGACCAGAGTTCAGATCCCCGTTGCGCACCCACGCACTGCTTCTCCGGCCATGCTGAGGCCGCGTCCCACATACAGCAACTAGAAGGATGTGCAACTATGACATACAACTATCTACTGGGGCTTTGGGGGGAAAAAAATGGAGGAGGATTGGCAATAGATGTTAGCTCAGAGCTGGTCTTCCTCAGCAAAAAGAGGAGGATTAGCATGGATGTTAGCTCAGGGCTGATCTTCCTCACAAAAAATAAATAAATAAAAATTACTCATAGAGTTTTCCACTATAACAGTAATGCAAAACAATGGCACACTGAGCATTAGTTACAATCCACATGTGTATAAAATCTACAATAATGGAGTACTATTTCTTGTCTGGTTTATTTCTTTGATTTATAATTTCATCACTATTATTTCAATTAACTCAATTAATTCTAATTAATAATTATTTCAATTAATTCTTTATAAACTTTTTAATAAGTCAAATTTTTTTTTCATTTTTACACATCTCTGTGTGCTAATACAGCAACCAGTTTGATATGCTCATTAAATAGCCATTATTTGACGAACACCACCTTGTATCTTGACTCCTGAAAGGTAAGCCTCTTTCATGTAAAAATTTAATCACCATCACGCTATTTTTAGCCCTTCAAAATAATATTTGTATGCTCTTAAAGATATTGATCTATTTCACTTTTATTTGATCTACATGTAATCCAATCAAACATCATCTTACGCTCTGTGAGGTCGTCATGACTCGAGGGTTTCCATATATTTCAGCAGTCTGAAAGCCTGTCTGATATCAGCAATGGCTGTCATGTCAAAAACTGATTAGAAACAAAACAAGGTATGTAACCTTTGATCAGACTGGATGACAATAAGTATTAAATTTTCTCTTTCAAAATATGTTACAGAAATATATTTTGTTCATTGTCTATTTTGTTTGATTCTCTATTGTTATTATTAGATCATAATTTTGAAAAAAACAAAACTACCTTCCATTAAACAGAATTGAATGGAATTCTGCTTATTGTATCAGATCAGAACGAAAGAATCATTATTGAATCATGACTTCGGTACTTATTGAAGTCAAATAATTCATCAAAATCAAGTGCTGCTGACCTTCATGTGTGCTCTGTTGACCATACAAATTATGTTTTTATTTATTATTACTTTTATCTTCCTTCTGCTTTTTCATTTTGTATGAGAATATTCTCCTGATCTCCTGATTTTGTCTGTTGCTGTTTTCATTATCAGCATTTTCTTGGCTGTCATAATTCTTCTCATCATTATGATTTTGATCATCAGCTTTAGAATTTTATTTTTTCATTGTAATATAATGAGATAATTTTTTTTTTAATTTTTTGTTTATTGCAGTAACATTGGTTTATAACATTGTATAAATTTCAGGTGTACATCATTATACTTTTGTTTCTGCATAGATTACATCATGTTCACCACCAAAATACTAATTACAACCCATCACCACACACATGTACCAAATTATTCCTTTCACCCTCCTCCCTCTCCCTTTCCCCTCTGTCCCTATGTGTTTGTTTATTGTTGTTATTATCTAATACTTAATGAAGGAAATGATACAGTATTTAACCTTCTCCCTCTGACTTATTTCACTTTGCATTATACCCTCGATGTCCATCCATGTTGTCACAAATGGCTGGATTTCATCATTTCTTATGGCTGAGTAGTATTCCATTGTGTATATATACCACATCTTCTTTATCCATTCGTCCCCTGATGGGCACTTAGGTTGCTTCCAAGTCTTGGCTATTGTGAATAACGCTGCAATGAACACAGGGGTGCATGTACCATTACAAATTGGTGTTTTCAAGTTCTTTGGATAAATACCCAACAGTGGAATAGCTGGATCATATGGTAGTCCTATCCTTGATTTTTTGAGGAATCTCCATACTGTTTTCCATAGTGGCTGCACCAGTTTGCACTCCCACCAGCAGTGTATGAGAGTTCCCTTCTCTCCACATCCTCTCCAACATGTGTTGTTTCCTGTCTTGTTAATTATAGCCATTCTGACTGGCGTGAGGTGATATCTCATTGTAGTTTTGATTTACATTTCCCCGCTAGTTAGTGATTTTGAACATCTTTTCATGTGTCTGTTGGCCATCTGTATATCTTCTTTGGAGAAATGTCTGTTCAGGTCTTTTGCCCATTTTTTAATTGGGTTGGTAGTTTTTTTGTTGTTGAGATGCATGAGTTCTTTATATAGTTTGGAGATTAAGCCCTTATCAGATGTATGGTTTGCAAATATCTTCTCCCAATTGTTAGGTTGTCTTTTCGTTTTGTTGATGGTTTCCTTTGCTGTGCAGAAGCTTTTTAGTTTGATGTAGTCCCATTTGTTTATTTTTTCTGTTGTTTCTCTTGCCCGGTCAGACACGTTGTTTGAAAAGATGTTGCTAAGACCGATGTTGAAGAGTGTACTGCCTATGTTTTCTTCTAGAAGTTTCACAGTTTCAGGTCTTACATTCAAGTCTTTAATCCATTTTGAGTTAATTTTTGTGTATGGTGTAAGGTAAGGGTCTACTTTCATTTTTTTGCATGTGGCTGTCCAGTTTTCCCAACACCATTTGTTGAAGAGACTTTATTTTCCCCATTGTATGTTCTTGGCTCCTTTGTCAAACATTAGCTGTCCATAGATGTGTGGGTTTATTTCTGGGCTTTCGATTCTATTCCATTGATCTGTGTGTCTGTTTTTGCACCAGTACCATGCTGTTTTGGTTACTATAGCTTTGTAGTATATTTTGAAATCAGGGAGTGTGATACCTCCAGCTTTGTTCTTTTTTCTCAGGATTCCTTTAGCTATTTGTGGTCTTTTGTTGTTGCATATAAATTTTAGGATTCTTTGTTCTATTTCTGTGAAAAATGTTGTTGGAACTTTGATAGAGATTGCATTGAATCTATAGATGGCTTTAAGAAGTATGGACATCTTAACTATGTTAATTCTTCCAATCCAAGAGCACAGAATATCTTTCCATTTCTTTGTGTCTTCTTCAATTTCTTTCAGATATGTTTTATTGTTTTCGGTGTACAGATCTTTCACCTCTTTGGTTAAGTTTATTCCTAGGTATTTTATTCTTTTTGTTGCAATTGTCAATGGGATTGTATTATTAATTTCTCTTTCTGCTACTTCGTTGTTAGTGTACAGAAATGCAACTGATTTTTGTATGTTGATTTTGTATCCTGCAACTTTACCATATTCGTTTCTTACTTCTAAAAGTTTTCTGGTGGATTCTTTAGGTTTTTCTATATATAAAATCATGTCATCTGCAAATAGTGAGAGTTTCACTTCTTCCTTTCCAATTTGGATCCCTTTTATTTCTTTCTCTTGCTTGATTGCTCTGGCTAGGACTTCCAGTACTATGTTAAATAGGAGTGGTGACAGCGGGCATCCTTGTCTGGTTCCTGTTCTTAGAGGGATAGCTTTCAGTTTTTCACCATTGAGGATGATATTAGCTGTGGGTTTCTCATATATGGTCTTTATTATGTTGAGGTACTTTCCTTCTATACCTATTTTATTCAGAGTTTTTATCATAAATGGATGCTGTATCTTGTCAAATGCTTTCTCTGCATCTATTGAGATGATCATGTGATTTTTATTCTTCATTTTATTAATGTGGTGTATTACATTGATTGATTTGCAAGTGTTAAACCATCCCTGCATACCTGGAATAAATCCCACTTGATCATAGTGTATAATCTTTTTAACATATTGTTGTATGTGATTTGCTAGTATTTTGTTGAGGATTTTTGCATCGATGTTCATCAGTGATATTGGCCTGTAATTTTCTTTTTTTTGTGTTGTCCTTGTCTGGTTTTGGTATCAGGGTAGTGTTGGCTTTGTAGAATGAGTTAGGGAGCTTCCCCCCCTCCTCAATTTTTTGGAAGAGTTTGAGAAGGATAGGTATTAAGTCTTCTTTAAATGTTTGGTAAAATTCACCAGGGAAGCCATCTGGTCCTGGACTTTTATTTTTGGGGAGGTTTGTGATTACTCTTTCGATCTCCTTACTGGTGATTGGTCTATTCAAATTCTCTACTTCTTCTTGATCCAGTTTTGGAAGGTTGTATGATTCTAAGAATTTATCCATTTCTTCCAGATTGTCGAATTTGTTGGCATATAGCTTTTCATAGTATTCTCTTATAATCTTTTGTATTTCTGTGGTGTCTGTTGTAACCTCTCCTCTTTCACTTCTGATTTTACTTATTTGTGCCTTCTCTCTTTTTTTCTTGGTAACTCTAGCTAAATGTTTGTCAATTTTGTTGAGTTTTTTCAAAGAATCAGCTCTTGGTTTTATTAATTTTTTCTATTGTTTTTTTTTTTTTTTGGTCTCTAGTTCATTTATTTCTGCTCTGATTTTTATTATTTCCCTTCTTCTACTGATTTTGGGCTTCATTTGTTCTTCTTTTTCCAGTTCCTTTAGGTGCATTGTTAGATTGTTTATTTGAGATTTTTCTTGTTTGTTGAGATAGGGCTGTATTGCTATAAACTTCCCTCTTAGAACAGCTTTTGCTGTATCCCATAAATTCTGGCATGTTGTATTTTCCTTTTCATTTGTCTCCAGGTATTTTTTGATTTCTTCTTTGATTTCTTCGTTAACCCAGTCGTTGTTCAGTAGCATTTTGTTTAATCTCCACGTATTTGTGGCTTTTCTGATTTTCTTCCTATAGTTGATTTCTCGTTTCATGCCGTTGTGATCAGAAAAGATGCTTGGTATTATTTCAATCTTCTTAAATTGATGGAGACTTGTTTTGTGGCCTAATATGTGATCAATCCTGGAGAATGTTCCATGTGCATTTGAAAATAACGTGTATTCTTTGGTTTTTGGATGGAACGCTCTGTATATATCTACTAGGTCCATCTGTTCTAGTGTGTCGTTTAAGGCCAATGATTCCTTATTGATCTTCTGTTTGGATGACCTATCCGTTGGTGTAAGTGGAGTGTTAAAGTCCCCTACTATTATTGTGTTACTGTCTATTTCTGTTTTTATGTCTGTTAATAGTTGCTTTATATATTTAGGTGCACCTACATTGGGTGCGTAGATATTTACAAGTGTTATATCCTCTTGTTGGATTGTTCCCTTGATCATTATGTAATGCCCTTCTTTGTCTCTTTTTACAGTTTTTGTTTTAAAGTCTATTTTGTCTGATGTGAGTACTGCTACCCCAGCTTTGTTTTCATTGCCATTTGCGTGGAGTATCTTTTCCATCCCTTCACTTTCAGTTTGTGAGTGTCTTTAGGTCTGAAGTGTGTCTCTTGTATGCAGCATATATATGGGTCTTGTTTTTTTATCCAGTCAGCCACCCTATGCCTTTTAATTGGAGCATTTAGTCCATTGACGTTTAAAGTAGCTATTGATAAGTATGTACTTACTGCCATTTTTTAACTTTTTTTTTTCTCAGTGTTTTAGTAGTCCTTCTCTGTTCCTTTCTTCTTCTATACAGAATTGATGGTCACTTTAGTTTGACCTCTGTCTGAAAGCTGTACTCTTTAACTCCCCTCCTCGCTCCTTTCATGTTTTTGATATCATATCTAACCTCTTTTTGTGCATTTGTATCCATTACGTTCTTATCATGGAAATAGATAATATTTCCTATTTGTGGTCTTCTCTTTTCCCCTTAAATCAGTCCCTTTAACATTTCTTGTAGCACTGGTTTCTTGGTGACAAACTCCTTTAATTTTTGCTTGTCTGGGAAATTTTTGATCTCTCCTTCCATTTTGAATGATAACCTTGCTGGGTAGAGTATTCTTGGCTGTAAGTTTTTTCCTTTTAGCACTTTAAATATATCGTACCATTCTCTTCTAGCCTGAAAGGTTTCTGCTGAGAAGTCAGCTGATAGCCTTATGGGGTTTCCTTTGTATGTAACTTGACATTCTCTTGCAGCTTTTAGGATTCTCTCTTTATCTTTAATTCTGGACATTTTGATTATGATGTGTCTTGGTTTGGGCCTCTTTGGGTTTATCTTGTTTGGGGCTCTCTGTGCTTCCTGTACCTGGATGTCTGTTTCCTTCCTTAGGTTAGGGAAGTTTTCATCTATTATTTCTTGAAATAGATTCTCTGCCCCCTTGTCTCGCTCTACTCCTTCTGGGACACCTATAACACGGATGTTAGTGTGCTTGATGTTGTCCCAGAGGTCCCTTAGACTGTCCTCACTCTTTTTAATTCTTTTCTCTTTTACCTGTTCACCTTGGGTAATTTCTTCTAGTCTTTCGTCCAGCTCGCAGATCCGTTCTTCTGTATCCTCTACTCTGCTGTTGAGTCCCTCTAATGAGTTTTTCATTTCCAGTATTGTAGTCTTCATTTCTGATTGGTTCTTTTTTATATCTTCCATTTCTTTGTTGACATTCTCATTGAGTTCATCTATTCTTCTCCCCAGATCAGTGAGCATCCTTAACACTCTTTGTTTGAACTCTCTGTCAGGTAGGTTGCTCATTTCTGTTTCACTTAGTTCCTTTTCTGGGGTTTTGTCCTGTTCTCTTAGTTGGAATGTATTCCTTTGCCTCCTCATTTTGCCTCTTTCCCTGTGCTTGTGTCTACGTATTAGGTAGGTCAGCTACGTCTTCTGCTCTTGGATAGTGATGCCTTAGGAGGCTTCCAGTGTGCTTCCCTCAGTTCTCAATGTTCCAGGGGTGACCCCTATGTGGGCTACGTGTGTCCTTCTGTTGTGGCCTGTTTGCTCTCCCTGTAGGCGCCCAGGGAGGCAGAGTTATGCTCCTGGCCAGCTGTTGTAATGCTCAGCTGCTTGTAGTTGTTGTGGGCCTTTCAGTCTCTTTATCAGGTGTGGGGAGCCCCAGCACAGTTAGCTGCAAGTTCTAATACCACATTTGTGTTGCAGTATTTCTTTTAAGTGATTAGGCCCCCAGCGTGGCAGGTTGTTAGGCTCAGGGCCTTATAATTGCTGTAAGCCTCTAGCCTATTAGGTCTCTTGTCAGCTCTCTGAGGATTGCAGCTGGGTGGGGCTGGCCTCAGGCACAGGAGCACCCAATTGTTTCAGGCTTTGGAAGGGGGGGCAAACCCCCTATGTGTGTCTTTGAGAAGCACAAGTCTTCTGCAGCTGACAAGCCCTGCTGCCCACAGGTCCACACACACAGTCAACACAGTCCTGCCCCGTGTGCGCGCCCTGACCTCCCCAAGCGGACCCAGTCTCTCCGTGGCGGGAGCCCCACACACTCCGCCACCGCCCCACACTCTCCACTTGTCACCAATCTATGCAGGTCCACAAGTTGCCTGAGGGCTTGTTGTTGGGTGGGGCCAGTCTCTAGGGTGGGCTGCCTGCCCTGGCTGAGCTGGATTAAATCGGTGCTCTAGCGGGTGGGGCAGACCCTGGGCTAGCAGGCCCCAGGGAGAACTCCAATGGCGTCTGTGTCAGCACGCCCACACCAGGCCACAACAATGGCCGCCGCCAATGTACCAGTCCCTAGAGAGGTCTCACCCCTCACCGAGATGCACTCAGGGCCTATTAGGTGAGTCTCTTTTCACCACAGCACTGTGCACCTTTCTTTCTGGTGATTTTAGGATGCTTTCTGAAATGGGTGAGTTTGTGCACGGGCCCTTTAAGAGCCGGTTTTAGTTTCTTTGTGAACTAGCTTTTCTGGGGGTGCTCCCCAATGTTTTAGTAGCAGGCAAAGGCAGATATTATGCCGCTGGTCTCGATTGTGCTGGGTCCACAAAATGCCCACAGCGGGGGTGCTCCCGGCTCAGGGCCCCACGCCTGCAGGGAGGGCTGCGGACCTGTGAGCTGTTCCCAGAGGCCGTGAAGCCGGTGGCTTGGGAAGGCGGCGTTTTTTCTCTCCAGAAGGGAGTCTCTGCCTCTTCCACCTCAATCAGGATTGTCCGTTGTTGCAGGAGTTCCTCTTATCTAGTTTTCAGTTCTGTCTCAGGGGTAATTTTTCCACGAGTAGTTGTAAATTGGCTGTGTCCACGGGAGGAGGTGAGTTCAGAGTCTGCTTACGCCACCATCTTGACTTCCCCCCTAATGAGATAATTTTTTGACATTTTGAAACTCCTTTGAGTCTTTTTTTTTTTTTTTGTGGTTTACTTTATTGACTTCCAATAAGGTATTTTCTTCTCATTACAACTGAATTTTAGTATAATCATTAAATACATTAAAATTAATCTAAAATTAAAGATACACAAAAATGAGCCCCGTACACTTTAAAATCGCTGCTACACTGTATTGAGATACAGTCGAGTGTAATCAAATTACTCTAATACTGCATGCGTTGACTCTGGGCGAATGTGTGCAGGCATTTTTTCACAAGAACTTATATTTCTTCAGATAATTTCATTGTGCAGATGGTAATTTTGAGTGTTGTTTCATGGAGACACTAGACTTTGAATAGGAAATGTTAGATATCTTAAAATGGGATCTAATAAGGTGGGATGAATAAAACATGACTTCACACAAAGATTATTCACTATTTGTAGCATGTTACATGTTTATGCCCTACAAAGAGAAATGGTGATAAATTTTACTTTCAGTGATACCCGTCAAAATAGAAAATAATATGTATGGTATGTTTATTATTGTCTATACTATATTATCTAGTCAAAATCTGACTAGGCGTTGGTGAGAACTGAATCCATTGCTTAGAGATCTAATGACTGGAACATTTTTCTAAGGTCAACTTTGGTTCTGTACATTTAAAATCCTATCTCTCCATGTCCCACATATTTCTGGTTCCGGGTACCATAAGACACTAGCCCAGCATGCTATGTCCTTTGGCCCTGCCCTTTTGTGTTAGGATGCTGAGTGAATTAGCATAATGGATGGAAGGAGTATCCCTGGAAGCCATTCTACGCCAGAAATAACTAAATATTTTCCCATTATTCTAGTTTAGTTTCAACTTTTCTATATACTTATGTTTTAGATGACTCATAAAGATGGTGTATGGGTGGGATGTTTCTTCTTTCTTTTTGTCTGATGTATTTGGATTAAAACTACCCCTTACTAAATGCATGCTATTTATTCCTCCTGTTTTATGTTCCATTTAACCTCTTTTGTTGCCTTCTTTCAACTGAATCACTTTTATTATTTTAATATTTTTCTTCTATTAGTATGGATGTCGTGCTTTCTTTTACTATTCCTTTAGGGGTTAGTCTAGAAATTACAATATGAGTTTTTGACTTATTACAACTTAACGTTAACTAATATTTTTGTCTTCTCCTCCCTGAAAATGTAAGTACCCCAGAAGCTTAGAATATTTTAACTCCATGTTCCCTATTTCTACTTATCTGTTGGTATGTATTTTCACTTTTTATATGGTTTAACCCTTGCAAGACAATATTATTCTTGCTTTGTATAGTAAAAGAGCAATTAGATTTGGTTTCAGTTGTTATTTTCATCGATCTTTTTTTTTCTCATCTCCAACATTCCTCCCATATGGGAACATGTTCCTTCTTTCCCAATTATACTCTTTAGACTTTCTCATGACGTAGATGTGATGGTGGAAAAGCATCTCAGTTTTTTACTTTTTTCAAAATGTATTCATTTTGCCCTCATTTTTGAGAGATGTCTTCACTGGTATAGATAGAATTAGCAGTTGTTTTTCTTCTACTCATTAAATTTATCTTTCTACTATCTCTGGCTTCCACCATGGTAGTTGAGAAGTGGTCTGTCAGTCTAATTTTTGAAACTTTGAAGGTAATCTATCTTTGTGGGATTTTTTCTGTTTGGTGCCTAGGTTTAGATTTATTTTTATTTATCCTGCTTCAGATTTGCTGCTTCTTGAATCTATGAATTAATGCTTTTCAGTACTTCTGAAAAATTCTCGGATGTTATTTTTCACATAATGTTTCTTACCCGTTCTTTCTCTTCCTTCTGTGACTCCAGTTAAATACATTTAGAAATTTTCACAGTATTCAGCTTCTTATCCTCTCCATGTGATTTTCATCCCTTGTCTTTCCATGCTTTGTTTTGGATTGTTCCTTTGACCTCTCTTCCAGTTCTAATTCACTTTTCAGCAGTGTCTAATCTGCCCTTAAATCCATGTAATAAATTTTAATTATTATGTTTTTCAGTTTTAGAATTTGCTGTTTGTTCTTTTCAAATTTTGCTGTGTCAGTTGCTACAATTTCTTATTCCTTATAGAAATTTTCAAGATTGGCTTTCATCTCCTTTATCACGGTAGCATGGGTATTACAAGGTGTATCTGACTGCTCTAGTATCTGGAGTCTGTGTAGGTCTATTCCATGGCTGTTTTGCTCTACAGCTCTCCTTTATGTTATATGGTCTTCTTGTGTCCCTGGTTATCTTTGATTCTATGCTGCATATTGCGTTTGTAAAACTACTTTAGAAATAATATGAGGTCTAGGGTGATGTGATCTTCACTTGGAGAAAACTTTTGCTTTCTTTGCCAGCTTCTTTGGGGCACTTGAAGAGTGGAGTATTCGCCAATGTGATAGGTAGAAACAATGAGGTCTCATAGCCATCCCTGCATTTTACACTTTTTAAAAATTAGGAAAAAAATCTGGTTAAATTACTTCATGTCCATTAAAAATTTGGGGAAATGCAGATAATAAAGAAAAAGTTAAATAACCAACAGCTCTGTCATTAATAATAGCCATTAACTATTTAAATAAATATTTTATTAAGTATTGTATTTAACTGATAAAGAAACTGAAGGAAGAACTGGCTTACAGTTATACCACCAGTTAGTGGTATAAGCAGATGCAGAACCTAGATCATTTATCTCATACACTATTATTGTCTTTACTATGTAAAACTACCTCTCAATTAAAGGTTAGTGAGAAATGTACCAATGTGTATAGAGTGTTCCATTTCTTTCGATCTGCAAAGTTCTCTATTTTCCTGTTTGAAATCCATGTGCGTGTCTATGTGTGTACCTAGGATACTCTGAGATATTAAATAGACTTTCTTCTTTTTTCTTATGGTTTTCAATATTTTTTCCCACTATTCAGGGAGCCGTGATAACTTGCTGTATGAGCTGGTCTCAGAGTGGAAGGATAGAGCTCAGGCCCTAGAATAACATCAGTGACAGACATCAATGAAGTTGCTGAATGGATTTCTTAAACTCATAAAGAATAGCTTCTAAAGAAAAGATTTTCCACAGCAAAATATGTCTTTTGTTTGATTATTTGTTTTTGAGAGAGAAAGGAGGTCTTCTGAGACCAGATAGACCAAGAGCTCTAAAGGAGAAAGGCATAAATTTTCTATAAAAAATAATAGTTTGGAAAGAGAATGCATGCTGTTATAAGATCTAATTCTTTCCCAAAAGGAAATAATTCAACACTGTGGCAGGAGAAAGACATGCTGCCTTCCAGATGTGTTTGGAAAGAATTCCGGTGGGTCATAGGGAGAACCTGAGAGGAGAGGTGATTTATGTCTTGCTTCTTGGGGTGACATCTGTGAACCTATCATAGAGGTCCTGCATTCCTCATAAAACCAGAGGTGTAGAGTGGTAACCACTGGGTTAAGGTGCTCAGAGCAGTGGGGCAGAGGTAGTTCTAGAGTCCTAAACACTCAGGATTGAATCACAGTCGCCACTGGGGTAGGGCTTGGGGCAAAGAGGCACTGTGAATGCCATTGGTTATTAGAGGCCATGGCAGGATGATGCACATCAAAAGTGAATGCTGTAGACAAAAAGACCAATGGGACAGACTAGAGAGTCCAGAAATAGACCTACATAAATATAGTCAGCTGATCTTTGACAAAGCAGCAAAAGCAATACAACAGAGAAAAGACAGTCTTTTCAACAAATGATACTGGAACAACTGGACATCTACATGCCAAAAAAAAAAATGAATCCAGACACAGATCTTAAATTCTTTATAAAAATTAACTCAGAATGGATCATAGACCTAAATGTAAAATGCAGAACTACAAAACTCCTTGAAGATAACATAGGGGAAAATCTAGAATAGCTAGGGCACAGAGGATTTTTAGGGCTGTAAACTATTCTGTATGATACTGTAATAGTGGATACACATCATTATATGTTTGTCTAAACCCATAGACTATGCAACACCAAAAGTGAATCCTAATGTAAACAGTGGACTTTGGTTGATAATGATGTGTCAGTGTAGCTTCTTTGATTCTAACAAATGTACCACTCTAGCGGCAGATGTTCGTAGTGGGGGAGGCTGTGCACGTATTGTGGCAGTAGTTATATGGGAACTCTATATGCTTTCTGCTCAATTTCTCTCTGAAACTGAAAGTGCTCTAGAAAACAAAGTCTATTTTAAAAAAGTAGTGGATGCTAACAGGTTGTCAGAGACTATTTGGGATAAGTAACACTTCGTGGGAGTACAATCTGAAGGGAGAAGGATTGTGGACGCAGACACCGCATTTGCCATGGTGTCAAAATTCTTTCTCCTTCCTCACCCTTAATCCCAGAATATAGATCATCCCCAGGGAGAAAGGAAGGAGAGAGAGGAGCTGAATTCTGAGAAGATCTTCCAAATGGCTGAATGATTACCCAGCAGACTGACTTTCCAACTGGAGGTGACTGAGTTTATCCTGAGTTGGCAAGATCCGATTTTCTGGTATCAGCAATATTGAAGACTGGAGAACCAAAGTAATTGCATAGAGTTCAATTATAGAGAAAAGTAAAGAATATCACACATCTGGGTTTTATCACTCTGCATATTCAAACCTACTACACGTGCTTTAAGTTACTTGGAAAAGTTTGATCTTAAAAAAATATCCTCAGAAAAATGCACAGGACTTCTCCCCATGGCAGCAAACACCACCCATGAAGTGGCCTCTGACAGGTGAGACACAGCAACACACCTCCCTGCTGGCATCTTCCCCACCCCTCAGGGTGAATTCACCCTTTTCCCATTAAACCTGCCATTCTAGTGTACAAAGTGCACACAAGCCTCACCAGGAAGGCTACCTAAACTCAATGTCAAACAAGGCTCCATATCTAGACACACGGGCATCTCATGACCAGTTAGTCCAGAGATAGAAAATCTCAGGCCCGGAGCCAGATATTGTCAGACCGGCTCCTCAGAGAGATCAGGCAGAGGCAGGCTGCACGTGGTGGGCTGAAATGCAGTGGATTGAAGCCTATTTTCTTCCTCATTTCCCCAGAGGTGGGATGATAATATGCCAGGACCACAGTCTTCCTGCCTTTATGTCTGCGCTCATCCCAGAGGTCCCCAAAAGACAGCTTCAGGATTCCATCTTTGTTTGGGCAACGGAAAGATCTTTGGACTAGATCTATCCAAGCCAGAGCAGTCAGGTGGGCTTAAGTCTTTAAAAAACAGGAGCCTGAGTTGTTGTTCTACTAACCGAAATTTTAAATTTATAAGGAAACTCACTTTAATATTTGTAGACTGGAAAAGGGAAGGAGGAGTTTGGATAACTCACAGAGGGTGGCAAAAAAAAAAGAAAGGCTCAGTAAAGTACTCGTGAGGGGGTGAAAATCCACTTGCAACTTCCAGGAGTTCTCTCTTCTGGAATCTTCTCTGTCCAATGACAAGCCATCCAACTTGGCTGCAGCGCTGAGAGCAGGACCAGAGTCAAGGAGTCATAATTGTTATTTAGAGGTAGTGTTGAATGCAAGATTAGGTTTCACTCTTAGCTAAAGAAATTGCCTTTTTCTAGAATTTTACTGTATAGTTCATGTTCTCTAAGTACAGGAAGTGTTAGCAATGGGTAGAAAATTTCTCATGCTAAGGCATAACTAGAGTAATGGCTGGAATTGGAGGGGGTGACAGGCTGATAGTCAGATGAAGGCAATATAACAAAGTGGTGTAATAACATGGGATGTTAGACAAATTTAAAAATGAGGAAAGCTACAAACCTATATAGTAGAGAACTGAGTGCAATCTAAGAGAGATAAAAAAAGAAAGAGATGCAATGGAGACTTAGACAACAAGTAGTGCATCAGACAGAAATACTGGTGAAACTTTCCCTTAAAAATAAAAATAAAATGAGAATGGTCAGGGAAATAAGATGTAGTAGTTCTGTCAGAACCAGTGATAAATTCTAATACCATTTAAGAAAAAGATCAGGTAAATTCTTAGAAGGGAAAGTAAAGGATGAAAGTAAAAATAACTGGGCAGATATTTGAGACAAAGCTCAAAGTGATAGGGAAAACAATAGTTGGCTACGATTAGTGAATTGAACAGAAAATGGAGCACAAAGTTGGTGAACAAACAGATGTCCAGTTTGCACAGACTTGAATGATGACAGAGATTCCAAAGAAAAATATTAACCACAATAATTTTAATCAAGGGCAAGCCAAAAAAATTACAGAAGCAGAAGGCACAATAAGAAATGCCTAATGAAGGGAAGTTGGGAGGGCATTGGCAGTGGGGAGGGGCCAGGCTGTGAACACTGAGGGCATCTCTTGACGAACAGTTACTGGTAAGAAGATTTGGGGATTCATATTTCATATCTGGTAAGGATTTGATAACCCTCGGGCACAGGTCTTTGTGGGAGAACTCTGTAGCAAATGGGCCACCTACCAAACCCAGAAAGATATGACTATAATGTTCCACTGCAGATCTGTCTCTATCCAGAGATAATATGAACATCTTTTAAAGCATATCCTAAACTGGACCAGGTTTACCACTAAAATGTATAAAGACACCAAGGATAAGAAATTCATTTAAATGTCAGTGCCTGTGTCATCTTTGGGCCTGCGTCAGACATGGAAATAGCATCCTCACTTAGTGATGAGAGTTGTCTATGACACGGATGGAACTTCTGAACCTTGGGTAGCTGCCCTCATCATATGTTTGACCCAAGGGATAACAGTTTCTCCCTTTCTCATTGAGGTGGCCAAGATCAGAAACATGAAAGTTGTTTTTGAGCATAAGAAAAACTTGGAGGGCTTCACCTTTGTGGGAAATGTGGCCCATTATAAATGCTGACTCACGAAGCACCGCCCAAGAGACCTTTGCTCCTCTCCACTTGGGTGAGAGGCAGCCGGTTTTTGCTAAGTGTTTCTGCCCTGCTCCTGCTGGGTGTTAAGTACCAGGCTCTCAAATTTAATATCACCTCCTGGCCAGCCTCCCCTGGAGGTGTCTCAGTGGAGAATGATGGTGACCAAGCTCATCGTTAAACTCCAGTCGACCCTTACACAATTGAAGCTGCCAGGATCTTGGTAGGTGTTCAAATTAGATTACACTTTGGAAAGAGCCATCAGAAGTCTGTTATTTTCTAACGAAAGTCAAGCGAAGCTCTGGAGAAACCTTTTACCTCTTCCATGCATCTCAGCAAAGAACAAACTGCTGATTATTTTCTATCTGTCATCCTCCCTACATCCACATAAGCTGAGAGCTATTCTCTACCTTTCTTGGCCATTCTCTGCCCTGCTTTGTGACTCTAGACTGAATCGAATGGACTGTGCCATCGTTCCCTTGTCTGCTGGCTTCTGGTGGGACCAACCAATGGAAGGCAACGTCAAGACACAGGAGAGCTAGAGAAGAAAGGAGTCAGGCTGTGTCTTCCCCACTTGCTCACTCCTGAGGCACAGAGGTCCTGAGAAGTGCTGTGTCCTTCAGTCACTGCAGCTCCTGCTGGGGCCCCTCTTCCTCAGCTCTGCTCTCAGTGGATATTGACAATATTCCCCAACCCCTAGCCTCCCTTGGACCTGGGTGTGTAATAGCTTCCTGCTCTTATTACTTTTAGGGTGCCCCAACATTCCTTGTTGACTGTCTCCCCATATTGTGTCCTTATTGGAGCCATTGGGTGCTGTTGCAACCCTGACTCATACATGCCCCTACCCCTGTGACAGGGAAGATAACTGAGAACACCATGGTAGCTTGCAATGGAGTTGCTACTCTCGCAAATGAGCTTTATTTAAAACCTGTGGAACAAATAAACAAATACATAGATATGGAGAACAGATTGGTGGTTACCAGAGGGCAAGGGAGTGGGGGGAGGGCGAAAGGGGTAAAGGGGCACATGTGTCTGGTGATGGATGGAAACTAGACTTTTGGTGGTGAACACGATGCAGTCTACACAGAAGTCAAAATATAATGATAATTTATAACATTATATAAACCAATGTGACCTCAATTAAAAAAATAAAAATAAGAAAACCTGTGTTACTACTTGTTCTCTAAAGTGGACATTCTT
This sequence comes from Diceros bicornis minor, assembly GCF_020826845.1. NCBI lineage: Eukaryota > Metazoa > Chordata > Mammalia > Perissodactyla > Rhinocerotidae > Diceros > Diceros bicornis. The sequence continues at coordinate 97,072,329 of NC_080744.1, forward strand.
CCACTTTCTGTGATGAGAAGGGCTTATGAAAGGGTGGAAACATAGAGAGAGAGGAGAAGTTCCAGAGGTTGTTTTTGAATATTATGTGATTGTCAGACTTGGGATTTCTCTAAAAGTAGGTAGCCAGCTATACAGAGGACTTTTACCTCTGCTCTTTTTATTCCTGGGTTCACTAAGACCCTTATCCCGAAGAACATGTTCAAAGAAATCTGTTTAATCTCTTTGAATTGACACATTTTTAAAAGAAATAAAAGAGTTTGAAGGAAAGAAACATCCCTCACTAATTTAGGTGAGAGAATTCTGTTGATTTCAACCCAAATCTTAGAGTAAAAGCCCCTAGATATTTTTCAAGGGACCACTTAATGATGATTTTACAGAGCATAACAGAAATTAGGAACATATGGTTGAGACATCAATTTGGATGTATCATACTTACAGAAAGATTATTTTACTATGAATTTTAGAAATCTCATACCCTCATCCCCACCACTCTTATCTTTTTTCTAGATTTTCTAATCATTGTTGGTATGCAGATTTATTTTTGGCAGGCTATAGGGCACTTTTGTAGGTATATGAATTTCTGTTCTGCTTTTCTTCATGGAATCTTATTTCACAGGAAGTTTTCTTATCATTTGCTTGTGATTTTTGGTAGCTATATAATATTCTATGAGGTATTTTATTGTTTGCTGAGCTAATATCCATTCATGAGTATTTAGATTGCTTCCAATAAACAGTCTGTGATGGTTAATTTTATGTGTCAACTTAGCTGGGTCACATGGGATGCCCAGACCCAAACTTTATGCTGGGTGTTTCTGTGGGGGTATCTGTGGATGAAATTAACTTTTAAATCAGTGGGATTTGAGTAAAGCAGATTGCCCTCCGTAATGCCAGTGAGCCTCATCCAATCAGTTAAAGATGTGACTAGAACAAAGACTGATCCTCCTGGTGGGGGCGGGGGGGGGGGAGTGGGGGGGTGGCGGGCAGGGAGTTTCTCCAGGAGAGGCATTCAGACTCAAATTGGAACATCAATTTTTTTCTGCCTTTGGACTCAAAACTGAAACATTGGTTCTTCCTGGGTCTCAAGCCTGCTGTCTTTCTATATACACACATCCTATTGGTTCTATTTCTCTAGAAAACCCTCACTAATATACAAGCAATCCCTAGAAGTAGATTTTGAGGAAGCCAGTAGAATTGTTTGCCACACTTGAGAATTTGAAAACTATTTTTCTCTTCATTGGATAGAAACATCACGGGATGACACCTAAGGTGACTATTCTCTTGCATATAGAGAAGTGACTTTGTGTGGTTTATAAAATCCATCAGAATTGAGTTTAGAAATTTTATATTATAACACAACATTACATCCAGGCTTTTCTATTTCTTTTGGCATTCTGTTTCAACTTTGCTTCTTCTGATAATAAATTATTAAAATGTAATTGCAGTTTTAAGGTAAAAAGAATGAAAAATAATGCTATTCTGAGATTAAGTATAATGAAATTGGAAGAAATGGTTGGTTCTTCATAAACTTTTAGATATCTGATGATCAGGGTGAGGGTGGGAATATGATGAGAGAAGAGGCAGACATATTGGTTAACAATTTAAGGAAATAGGAAATTGAGAGATTAAAGAAGATGCATAAAGAGACCAGCAGAGCAGGAGTAGACACCTTGCAGTTCAGCCTTGAACAAGACAAAGGCCCTGTGTTTCCTTCTGACAGTGGGGAGGAGGTTGAGACCTGGCTGGGTGAAGGAGAAGGGATGGAGGCAGGAGGAAGGGATGAGCTCTGAGATAAGGTTATTCCGAGTAAAATGAAGATCAGGCTGGGCTTGGAGAAATGGCCATAGTCAGGCTTGGAGTTTTCCTTTTCAGCAAAGGAGAACTGTCTTGGATAATTAAACTTTTCTTATCTAACATGTAATTCTGCAACTTGGAAGCCAATGAGGTAGATGTTGTCCATACCAGGGATGGTTAAAGAAGCTAAGGAGATTTAACCAGGAAAAACTCGGGGCTGACATGACAGCTGTCTTGAAATATCCAAGGACTTGCCAAATGGAAGAGAGGACCCACTCTGACCAATGGATGGAATTAACAGAGAGAAGAATCTTGGCTCACTATAAGGGATATTATCTAATAATTATAACTGTCACACAATGAAATGGATAATCTGGGAAATGTTGAGACCCCTACACACTGGAAGTGTTCAGGCTGGCATACCATCTGTCAGAGAGTCTCTCAAACCAGATGACTCACTTTTAAAAATAACATTTTGTAATAATTGTTAGAGTAGCATATGTCCACAGGAGATTATTTGAAAAATAAAGTATTGAGAAGAAAAGAAGTATCCTTAACCCCATCATCCAGAGTTGACCACCATTAACAGTTTTATGTGTTTTCATTTGGTACTTTTTTCCATGAGTATAAAAATCTACATATGTACTTTCTAAAAGCATATATATCATATAGTTTTCACAAAATACATATGTACTACAAATACAGTTGTGTAGGCTTCTTATTTTCTTTAAATTATATACGATTTTTCTGCGTTATTAAATAATCTTTAGAAACATGATTTTAACGTCCAGCATGACTTAGTCCTATAGATGGAAGCATCTCTCTAGTGTTAGTCATACAATTAACATTCCATTGAATAGTTTATTTCTTTGGGGAAAAATCTTAGAAATATTGAGTCGGAAAACATGGATATGTTTGAGTCTCTTGATACAAGATAGGACTCCAGAAAATTTATATCAATTTACTATCTCAAAAAAATTTATGGGAATTCTTTTTTCATCACAGTCCTGTCTGCAGTCAATCATATTATGTTTTAAGATATTTGTCAATTTTATAGCTAAAATAATATTTCATTTTTTAAAAAATAAATTTATAATGTTAATAGACTAGATAATTTGTACCTTTTTATTATTTATTTGTATTTCTCTCCTCTTTAGCTTCTTTTAAATTGGGGTGCCATATTTTTTCTTATTGATTTATAAAATATCTTTATATAATAAGACCATTAATACTTCATCACATCATGACAAATATTTCTCCGCACAGAGCTAAAATTTGTTTGAATGTTATAATATCCAAATGCTCTATATTATTTTTCAATTTGTATCCTCTTGATTTGTCAAAAACTAGGAAGAATGGGGTAAATTATCTCAGTATGTTTGTAGTTCTTTCTGGTATGTCTGACAGTGTTAATATGTATAATACACACTATATTATTTTACTATGTATACTATTATATGCTATATAATGTGGTGAATAGTATAGGAACATACAAAATAAGTAATACATATATAAAAATGAAAATATATAAAATAATATAGTAAAACATATCTATATTTTACTATTTTCCCCTAAAGTCTTTAATTTTTAATAGGGAAGTTAAATTCCTTCACGTTGATTGTGATTATGAAGATGTTTGGTCACTGCTTTCATTCTGTTTCATGTTTTAGGTGTCTATATTTTTCTTCTACTTTGTTAGCAGTTGAAAATCTTAATTTATTTCTATTAGTGGTTAATATTTCATTTCTTGATATTAAAACAATAAAATGAAATGCATATTCTTATCAACATCCAGATTTTTGCAAGACACTGAGCGTGTTTTCAAACACTCTTACCTTTCCCTGCCCCTCTCTTACCTTTTTTTGTAGGTGTGATCTGGAAATTTAAGACTAGGCTGTTATTGGCAGTACCACACAGTGGTTAATTGACAGGTCTCTGGAGATCGACTACCTTGGCTGAATCCTAGTTCTCTCTTACTAATAGTGTCACTCTATGGAAGCTACACAATCTCTCTGTGCCTAAGTTTCCCTGTCTGTAGACTAGAGATAATATTAATACCTTCTTTAGAAGATTTCTGTGAAGATTAACTAAGATGGGGGTTTAGACAATGTGGGGCACCTGGGAAGCACTCAGTAAATGTTATTACCAGTTGAGATGGTTAGTCTTGTCCATCTATATGGGTACCCACTCATTGAAGCAAGCACTAATCTAGGAGCTGCTGTGAAGGTATTATGTAGATGTGGTTAATATCTACAGGCAAGTGATTTTAAGTAAAGGAGGTTACCCTTGATAGCAAAGAAAGTGGAGCAGGTAGAGAAGAAGTGATTAAAGAAGTAATAGAAGAACTTTTCCCTCATATTTAGAAAACTTTCTCCTGTGAAGGGCTATTAGCACAAGAGAGTCATTAGAGTGTGTATGAAGTCAACATTGAGCCCTCTTGTCACATGAGAGGACTCCAAGATCATCCCCTCCACGTGTTTATTCTTCAAGAGCCACTCACGTAAGCACCACAATCTACTGAGCAATGAACGTAAGCTAAGGACTCAGACGTGGGAAGGATTTGGTCTGAGAGCAATAGTACAAACAATAAAACAGTAAACTATATTTGTTTAAATACTTATTGCTGATATGATATGGGATTTAACACAATTATTCATGTTAAAAATAATAATATTATTGGTATATTAGATTCTCCAGAGAAATGGAACTAAGGTATATATATATAGAGAGAGAAACAGAACCAATAAAAAACATATATATATGTGTATGTGTGTTTGTATATGCATGTGTATGTGGGTAAACAGATTTTAAGGAATTGGTTCCTATAATTTTGGGGGCTGGCAGTCTGAAATCTGCAGGGCAGGCCAACAAGCTGGAAACTTGGGCAGGATTCATTGCTGCAGTCTTGAGGCAGAATTCCTTCTTCTCTGGGAAGTTTCAGTTTTTGCTTGTCATAGAGCATAAGCTCTGCCAGGGTGGGGATCACAAACTGTCTTGTTCATCACATGTGTCTTGCTCCTGAAGTAGCACTTTGCACATAGTCAGGGTGGATACACAGGGGTGTCAAGGTTAGGCCACCTTCATTGCAAATTTATATATTATACAATTATATTTATATCTAGTTTTTCTACATTAAATTAGCTTTCAAAAATCATAAAATACATCAGTCAGTTTAAGAATACAAATGAGTTTTCCTTGCACCATAACTAAGTTGTCAAAATGCCAC